>NW_028317941.1:17558750-17932500 GCF_062004578.1 Staurois parvus | reverse complement strand
TAGATCGAACCTTGGCCAGTCCCTGCTTTACGAGCTGAGATTTGATCCACCTATGGCCAGCTTAAATGTCTGAATTTGACCTGGTATCAGCCTCTTGCAGTTCACTGTACAGCAGAGCTTAGATTGTGAGCATGCCCAGACTGGCCATAGGGCACACTGGGCATTTGCCTGGTGGGCTGGGGCCATCTGGATAGGAGGGGAGGCATATAGAGGAACTGGACCGAGCATTTCTCACCTGCTGCAACTGAATGCCTGCTTCTCCTCCTCTCCCTCCTGCAGGCACTCAGAGGTGGCAGGTGAGAAATGCACTGTTCGGTTCCTCTATGTGCCTCTCGGCTGCCCCTCTTATCCATCTCCTCCTGCCGTGGGTCCTGTATGCTCCCCCTGCGGCTGGCCCCCCTCATCTTCTGCAGCACTGGTTCTGTCAGGATAGACTGTACCCAGCGCTGACAGTTCCCCCCACTACCACAGACAGGAGAGGAGAGAGAAAGCTGGTTCTGCCCCTCCTCCTATGTCTGCCCCGCCCACACTCCCCGGCAGTCTTGTGTCTTCCTTCCCCTCTCACAAAAGCCCACCAATGGGGCTCTTACAAAAAATGTAAAAGAATAATAATGTATAAAATAAAAACCTACTGACTCTAGCAGCGGAACTACCAGGGTCGCAAAAGTCGCTCTTGTGGCCGGGCCCTGGCATTCCACCACTGGACTCCAAGGAAAGGGTCCTCGGGTTTGGGGCTGCTCAGTCCAAACTGCCCAGGCCTATTTTGTGTCCCAGTCCAGGCCTGATTGTGAGCCTTCTAACAGAAAGGGAAAATAGAGTGACCTAGTGAGTTGCTTATTCTTTCACTGTCCAATTACAGGCGGGGAGAGGGACAAGACCTGTAAGTTGTTACTTAACTGCTGTGGACTATTTGATAGAGCTGTGTAAATCCTAGAACTGGATGAACAGAGATGTAGCTACTTTGGTAGATGAAACAGTTCCCATATATGTATTTAGTTATTTGCCTGGAGTTCAGTCTTAAGAAGCTCTATTTTCTTCTCTTACCAAAAGCTTATTTAATTTCATGTGGTGCATCTGTACTTTTATCAATAAGAAGGAACCCAGTACACTATATGAAACAAACCCAGTAAATTGATGTATTTATAAATGAACACTGATAACCAGTCCCAGCCATCCTTCAATGATTAGACTAAGTGGATGCATGTTCAAAAGAAACATTGTGAATAAATACAAAGGCAAAATGCTCTTAATTCCAATAATACATTCTCTTTAAGCCAAACCATTCTCCTGAAGTAATACTGCAGCTCTAATTAAAATGAGATTGTTGATTAGTTCATTTAATAAGACTGCATAATGAATATCAAAAAATAATTTTGCAAAACTGCAGGCCTGGATATTAGAAAAATGGACTGAAATACAAAACAATGTGACCATTTGTTTTTGTTAGCAAAGGCATCTCATGAGCTAATTACAATAATTACAATGGTATATATCTTCACAGATGAAGGATTACAAAGTCTTCAGCTGAACCACTATCAAATTAGGCATCCATGAAATTAACTTTAAAGGAGATTACAATGGAGACTGAAGATGTCTGCACAGTGTGGTGCCCTTTAGTAGATCACATGCCGGGAACTACACTCAGAAGTCCAAGTTAAGCTTTCATTTTCCGACAATGAAAATTACGTTCAAAGGCGAATGATGTAACAATATGAAAATTAAATATAAAATACCTGTCTTCCAAATAAGTCTAAAGCCAGTCATAGATGGATCGAACCTTGGCTGTTGCAGCAGGGACTGGCCAAAATGTAATCCATCTATTGGCAGGCTGTTTGTGCTGAAGTGGATCCATTGATTGACTTCAGGACAACCAGCCTGTCCAATTTATTGCATGTGATTACTGCCGGTGGCTATAGCCACCGGCAGTAATCAATGTGGGGGGGGGGAAATAAATTCCCCCATCAACACTGTCAGTGTAGATGAGGGAGTCCCTCCTGCAGCCCTGCTGGAAGCCTAACCTGCTTGCAGAACACAATAGTGCTGCTGGACAGATTCTCCCATCAACACTAACTGTGGTCAGTGACCTGTGGTTGCAAGAAATAAAATCGCATCATTTATGACTTGCCCAAGGTAGATTACTAATGCTAAAGATTCTAGTACACAAAAATCATACGATACTTAAAGGATAAGCTCATATTTGGTAAAAAAAATAATAAACACGCATCGTTTTTGCAGGTAAAATATATGCATTTAATTTTTTTTTTTACTAGAAGCATGCAAAGCATGGCACCCGCAATCAGCAGATCGTGGATGCAATGCAGGACTCCTGCAGACTGTCAGTGTAAGCTGTCTGCTTGTTACAATGACAGGAATTAAACAATGAACTACCTAGAGTCCTCAACAGCGCCCTGTTAATTAATTGAGAACTACAAGCCGACAGCCACAAAGGCTGTCGGTACTTGTAGTTCTCTCATTCACAGATCTCTGTGAATAAATGACGTTGGCGGGTGGGCGGAGCCCCACGCGGCCGTATTTTTTTTAGCCACCTGCTTCCAAAACCTATACTGAGATTTCTCTCCTACATGTAAAAATATTTTTTTTGCTAGAAAATTACTTAGAACCTCAAAATATTATATATGTTTTTTTAACCACTTCCAGTCCGGACACTTTTACCCCCTTCCTGACGAGGGCAATTTTCAGCTTTCAGCGCTATCACACTTTGAATGACAATTGCACGGTCATGCAACACTGTACCCATATAAATTTTTTACCATTTTTTTGAGACAGATAAAACTTTATTTTGGTGGTATTTATTCACCGCTGGGATTTTATTTTTTTTGCTATGTTAATGAAAATGTCCAAAATTTTGAAAAAAAAAGTGTTTTTCTTATAAAATTTAGCAAATAAATAATATTTCATCATAAATCTTGGCCAAAATGTATTCCGTTATCTTTTTAGTAAAAAAAAAAAAATAAGCCAAATTAGTTTATAACCAAAAATTATAATTTTTAAACTTTTACAAAAATTTTTTTTTTTTATAATATTATTTATTTTATTTATTTATTTATTTTTTTACATACTGTCACTCCAGCAGTACAGTGTCACCATGGTGACACTCTACTACTTTTGGGAGGTGATGTTTTGTTTTTTTTTTTACACACTGATTGCTTTTACACCCATATAGGATGTAAAAGCAATCATTTCTCCTCTCTGTCTGCATTCCTGCAGCCATTGAGATCTACTGAGTGAGCTGTGATTGGTCACAGCTTGTCACATGGTACAAGGCTGTTGTGAATAGCCTTGTACCATGTGACCTCTGTGATCATTCACAGATTTCACACGTAGTAAGCAATGATGTCAGAAGTGATATCTTGCTTACTACTTTGCATGTGATCACTGATTGGCCAATCAGTGATCACATGATCGGGACCTCACACGATCGGTGTTTCACTGTCTCCGGAGGACACATCGGGCACTGGATCGCGGTTTATAAACGGCCACCCGACCCTGCAGTGCCACCGTCCAGCCGTTTATATACAACGGCCGGTTGGGAAGTGGTTAAGCAGTAAATCACTTTTACTGCTGTCACAAAGAATGTAAACATCCTTGTCATCCAAAAATCAGCAGTGACAGGTCCTCTTTACTGAGACATCTGGGGTCTATGAGACCCCAGATGTCTCTTCTGCCCTTGTACAAGCTAGTAATAGCTTCTAAACAAGAAGTGACAAAATACTGTCCAGTTCTGGTCCCTAATACCATAAAGATGACCAGAGACAATCCGATTTCCGAAAACATCTATGGTAGATGGGCGATACTGCCAGCTTCAGTGCTGGGCTCTTCAATTTCATGGGATGGAGCTCTGTCTCCATCCTGAACACACGGCCATCATAGGGGCAGCATGGGATTTTTTCCATCTCCAACCACATGGCTACTTGGAGCATTATCTATACCTTGAGGATAGCCTGGGATTGGGAATCCATCCAATATTTGTGCACCCAGAGCTTCAAGACCACCTATCTGGGTGCCACCATCCTTGGTCCTCTGGATCCATATTCCATACTAGGAGATCAGAAGACTCGGTCCATGAGAGCTTGCTGCTGGCTGTCAGCTTGTTGCATGACCATAAAGCACTTTTTGACCACTTTAACCGGGGTCAATAATTTCTGGTGAGTCAAGAATTTACTTATTGTCTACACGTGGTGAAGAAGAAAATTCTTTGATCTACGGGATCCTATTTTCATGGGACTGTCACTCACTATATGTTTAATATATATTTTGTTTGGGTCTTTTAGTTATTTGATGTTGTTGTTAGATCATTTTGGTATCATTTTTCATATGATATATTGACTTAGCGCCTACCTATTCACAAATTTAATTTATAAGTGTATTTATCTATTTAAGGGTAGCTGTCACTAATGCTGGCATCATTCACAAACGTTTGATGTATTCACTGATTTAGTGGCCGCAATATTGCTTTTTCACACATTATTCTAATTTGCCTGTTCAAGGAATTCTCACAGATCTAATTACAAATTAGTGCCTTGATATTATTTGATTGGAACTCAACAGAAAAAAAAAGATATATGATTGTTTACTCACCACTGCCACAACTCAAGCAGACTCCACCCAGAAACACATTGCTTGTCAAAGATTCCTTATCCCAAACGGTCAGCTCCAGGGAGACGTTCTGTAAGTCACTCGGCTCTAGACTTGTGAAGGAGAAAGTGTGGTTCCATTGGGGATTCACTGACTTTTTAATGATGGGAGTTTTGTGTTTTGTGGATTTGCTGTTAACAGGTAATAGGTATCTAAAAGATAAAAATAAAATGTTAGTATAGAAAAATACTACTCACAATGAACCCCCTAAAATGTATCTGTTAACACGTCACATTTTAAGTGGGGCTCCAAGCAAACTGGTACATTCACAATAAACATTGCAGGGCAGCACCATTGCAAGGGATGATAATTCCCTTTTAGATTGTAAACTCTAACAAGTGGGGCCCTCTGTTTCCTCTTATATGGAACTGTACAGTCTCCTTTAATTCGTAAAGTGCTGAACAAACTGTTGGCACTCACAGTAAATCCTCACTAATAAGAACAATTTTATTAATAATAATAATAACTAATAATAATCCTCACTAAAACAAACAATTTTACTACTAATAATAACAAATTTAATTACATATTTACACTGTTACATAGTTAGTTAGACTGAAAAAGGCACAGGTCCATTTAGTTCAACCAATAGGAAAAGAGAAAAACAAAAACAAACAGAAAACCTCTATACTGTATACGCAATCCTATACCCACAGCTGATTCAGAGGAAGGCATAAAACACAACAAAGCTTGATCCTATTTGCTCCAGCAGGGGGAAAAAGTTCCTTCCTGAAACCTGAACCCAAATGAGCTGCCTCCATTAAACATGTTGCTATTGTGTGGCCCTCTTGAAGTATTGGGGGCCACACTTAAAGGATAAGTGTTTCCAGGTAAAAAAAAATGTGCATTTATTATTTTTTGTTGCAGGAGCCTGTAAAGCATTGCAGATCATTGGTGCTATGCAGGTCTCCTGCAGATCTGTCAATCAGTCTGCTTGCCAGTACAGGATGTATGGGCAAACAGATATAACGACAAGAAGAATCAATGAACTACCACAGCACTCCACAGCTCTGTGGAAGTTCATTGAGAACTACAAGCCGCCAGATGCCAAGGCTGTTGGGTCTTGTGGTTCACTCATTCGCAGAACGCTGTGAATGACGCAGCTGTGGGGCAGAGCAGTACTGGTGTCATGGGAGGGGGGTAATCGAGCAGCAGCTGCAGCATTGGCACAGCCACACTGCATGGGAAAATAAAGTGGTAGTGAAGTCCGCTTTTTATCTTGTACCTACAGGCCTATAATAAGGATATACTTATATGTATAGCAGCCAGTGACATTACCAGCGCACTGTAACAGAACCAACTGTGTCGTAACCATGACTCCTGTGAGCATGCATGGGAGTGATCTCATAGCGGCTTGGCCATTCAAACAACCAGAGTCCACAAACCTGGAAAGAAGAACGGGTGGAGATGGACACCCTGTCAATGGCAACAGTGCCCCACTGGAGAGATCTGTTTTTTAGGTGCATGCTAGCACATTATGACATGAGCCTGCAGGGGGACCAGTAATTATTTATTTTTTTCTAAGATGGTTTACTACTGCTTTATCAATAAACTTCTCTGTTTGCTCTCTTTTTGTCTGTTATATATAGAATTGAAAGCATTTTGTTATAGCTGTTCAAAAAGTACAAAATAACACCTGTTGATCCTTCCATAAATACACAGCTTGCAAGCTCCAGTACACTCCATAGTGTTATCTCAAGCAGTGTTATCAACTCAGTCAAATTCACCTCTGTGAACTACAGAACACCTTTCCACTATGTTAATTAGATGGGAGAGTAGGAGGTATTCTGTAGTCATATGGTGATGACATTGATACAGTACACTAAATAAGTGCAGTTATCCTAGAACAGAAACTGTTACTGCCGGGATCAGTAGGGGAAATTTAATGGAAAAAGCCTAAATAAAGAAAGAAATACAGCCACTACATCTAATGACTGGTAAACTGCAATATATTAAATCTCTGTTCTTGGGTTTAGATACAGTTTAAACAGTACATGTCTGCATAAATCTGCAGTTATACTGAGGTTTTTATAATGTATTTGACACATTCAATACAATACAAAATATGTATGAGGCATAAAAATCATGCTGAGCATTAGTCATCAAAAAAAGAAAATAAAGGAACATTTTCAGTATGAGGCTCCTTTATATTCACAGCACATAATTGCACTATTCCAAAAACAAAATCAGAGAAATATTTTATATTAGAACTCTCACTGAAAAAAAAACAGTTTATGTTCTAAAAAAAACTGAACACCTTTTCATGAGATAATGGACAATCTAAAGAATCAGTTTGATGCCAATTTCACATTATTATGAAACAAAGGATTACAGAAAACATTTTGCCTTACCCTTTGACAAATGTGTCTGAAGTCCCTGATTTCACTGCAGTTAGATTTTTGGCTTCTTTTATTTGTACCTCTAGTATTCCTCCAGTTGGCATGGGTATTTTCTTTGACCTTCTAAAACTTTTCTTTCCTGCAGAATTAAAAAAAAATTATAATTACAATAAATCATTTTTCCAGTTGCGTTTTTCCCATTTTTTGAAATTAAATGTGAAAAACAGAGCACAACACTTAGCAGCTATAAAATGGCTCTGAAAGCCAAGAAGGCTGAGCTATAAACTACTGATGGTTACTTTGGAGAAAAGACTTACCTGTTGTCACTGGTTCCAATGGAAGAGTGAGGTTTTTCTCAGGAGGAATGTACTGTAACCCAACTATTATTTCTCCTTTATACTGCAGGGTTACTTCAGATGTCATATCCATCTAAGAAGCAAAGTCAATGTTGCCATTATTTTAAACAATATACTGTATTTCCTTTCTATAATGTACATTAAGAAATTTGTTCTAGATAGATATTGAACAATTTTTTCTTTGTTATAAAGACAAACATATGATTATTTTGTACAAATGAAGTTATTAAAAGAAAACTGTGCTATATGCAGCAGCCAAAGCTGGGGGATGAAGGAGCCAATCAGCACAGGGATCGGGTCTCTTTGCTTATAGTGGCTCCCAGCTAGACATGTGCATGTCATTTTACGATTCGTTTTTCCAAAATAATTTCATTTTTCGGAGATTCAGATTTAAACAAATCTCTGAATGGACATAGTATCAAATGTCAGTGAATCCAAATAAAAGTTATACCGAAATTAACAAATACAGTAGCTTCATTAGAACAGGGGTCTCCAAACTTTCTAAACAAAGGGCTAGTTCACTGTTCTTCAAACGTTAAGTGGGCTGGACTATGGGCATCGGGACTCAAAAAGGTCCCAAAAAAAAATGCCTCATCATGGGTGACAGTGGAAAGAACAGTGCACCTCATCATTAGTGTGTATGTGTGTGTGTTTGTGTGTGTGTGTGTGTGGGGGGGGGGGTTTGGGTTAATGGCCCATTGTTGGTGTTTTGAGAAAAGTTGTGCCCTGTTATTGGTGTCAATGGGGGGAATAATAGCCCATTGTTGGTATCAGTGGATAAATTAGTGCCTCAAGGGCCAGATACAAGCAAGCAAAGGACCACATCTGGCCCCAGGGCTGCAGTTTGGAGAGCACTGCATTAGAATGACATCACATGATTTAGTAGTTTGGACCCATGGGGAAGTTAATTAAATTTTGGAATTTGTTTGATAATTCAAGTTCGGATAACAAATGGATATGAATTTTGTTTCATTTGTTAATTTGGATACACATGACGCCAGTCGACATTGTCCAGTCAGCTCATGCCATTTTTCTTGGTGGGTTGGACTAGCGTCCAAAAATATTGAATCTTTCCAATTCAAATCCATGCAATTTGATAATGTATCGAATATATAGCAATCTTCTGGAAAAACTGTTAAATTATTTTAATCCACCCAGACCATCAAATACACGAAATGAATGCAGAACATAAGAAAAGAATTCCAAAAAAGAATCGGTTTAACATAACAAATATGACAAAACAAAATTCTTCAATGAACGAATGCATCTAATTTCAGCAGGTAATGAACAATTTATGTCACTGATACTTTAGTCAAATTTGGGTTTGCCGGTACATTCATATACCTCCCCATAATCCCTAGTATCCCATGCAAGACCCCTCTGAATGCATTCTATAAAGTACATGCCTGGAAATGAGTGAATCTTAGAGGAGGGCCAGCATGACTGGGGCTTGCAGACGAGGCGGAGATTTGAATAGGGTGGGAGTATATTCATGTGGTAGGGGTGGTTACTCACCTGACTGGAGTATTTGAGTATGAGGGTGGTCTTTCCAGGATGAGGAGAGGGGTTGGGACTTGTCGGGTGTCAGTCAGAGCTTGTACCAGTATGGGTGAAGTTTCTCCCGCCATCCCTCTCTGGACCTGTTTCGTTGTTTTGTTTTAATGTTTCTTCCTTTTGTTTTTTTGTCCTTTGTTTTTGTCTTGTCATTTGGTTTTTGTGTGGGTTTTTTTTCTTTCATTGATTTGCTTTTTGTGTTTTGGGGTGCTTGTCTTGCGTTTTTTGTTTTTGTCATGGCAGCTAGTAGGGGTTGCTGGGTCTTTGAAGGCGGTGCTGGAGTGATTTGGTGGATTATGGGTTGGGCCCATCGTAGGTATGGGTGTTCCTTCCCAATTATAAAGTTACGTTGGTAAGGTTGTAGGTAATGGAATGTATCTGGGACTACGTAGCTGTAGTATTGTCCCCGAGGCGGTGTAGTAGAAGTTGGGGCCTTTTCATTGGGTGTCAGATACAGCCGAGTTATTTATGTGATTAACAGTGCCTTTGCAGACCTTGGACCCAGTTGGGATCGTTACTGTCAGTTATTATTTTGATTGTACTGTATGAAGTGTTATGTAATAGTCATGTTAAATAAATGGGCTGCTATGGCCGTTTTTACACCAAAAAGGAGAGTCGCGTGGTTATTTCAGGTGGGAGAAGGTTGAGGGGGTGGTCGTTTTGTTGGTTAGGTGGTAAGTGTTAGCCTCGATATTCTGCATGTCCCTCAGTCATTCGGAAGAGCATACAGGCTAGTATCAATATAGCAGGGAACTGCATACTCTGTTACTCTGCTATGGGGATACCAGCCTGTATGAGTGGTGTGCCAGGCTGGTTAGTTTTGGAGAAGGGGGGGTGATGCTAAAACTTTTGAACCTGTACTAGAAACTCTACCCTTCCATTTTCTCTGACATCTTTGCTGTTGTGCAAGGTGAAATGGTGATGATGTATAAGCACAGAGACTGTGGAACATATTTATGAAGCACTAAGGTTAGGTTCACACAGAGTCTGATTTTGAAATTGTGCGACTTCACTTGAACAGAGACCTAGAGACATGTCTACGCAAGTCACACCTGAAATCACAAAAAATAGAGCAGGAACCTTTCTTTCAAATCGGCAACGCAAAGTCGGAGTCACGCCATTTTGGACGGTTCAATTGCTGATAATGGGGTGCTACTTGTCATGCGATTTGGAACTGTCAATTAAAGAATCATAGCTTTCAAGGTGCAACATCCAACAATACATACGAAAAACACCAACCAGAACCTGTACAATAAATGATGGACTTTGAGGGCACAGCATGAGACCACGTACTTAAAACGAATACACTTTATTATACAAAATTTAAAAACATGGTAAATTAAAAGCTATTGATCAGCACCATGTGGGGATAGTCACGACAGAGGGGATCCCGTCTAAGAATATGTTCCCTCTAGAACCATTCAAATTAAATAATTGATGATAACAGTAGTATGGCAAACAACTGTATATTGTTCTTTTTCCAGTGTTCATGGCCAACGTGTTTCGCTTGTATTGCAGCATCTTCAGGACCATATAACATAGAGGGAGCAGCTACTACTATCATTAAACAAATAAAGATTAGACTCATATACACACATTTCATAGAAAACATAAATTAATCTACGAAGACTGCATTGCTTACATAGGTATGATGGTAGTCCCTAGGGTTCAAATCAACCAATCTTGGGGCGGACATAGGGGACCACAACCAACAACCAACCCTACAGGGAGCATGACACATATACAGATGGCAGGTGCTTATCAATAGCTTTTAATATACAATGTTATTACATTTTGTATAATAAAGTGTATTCTTTTTAAGTACTTGGTCTGTCTCATGCTGTGCCCTCAAAGTCCACCATTTACCGTACAGGTCCTGGTCGGTGTTTTTCGTTGGAACTGTCAAACCGCAGGGAACCAGGGCTTAATGTGACATTCACTAAAAAATTCACAGGTGGTTAATCGTTTCAGGTAATTAAAAACACATGCACCAGGAAGCTTCACTACCAGTAAATATTTAGTTTCACATTTCCTTATTTATAAATATGCCACTAAATGTAAGTCAATTTATGTCAAAATTAGACCCACTTTGGCTTCCAATGTGAAGGACTCATCTTCTTGATTTTCAAAGTTCCATGTGTCAAGAGGAATATTTACTTCTCCTAAAAAGCTGTTACGCCCAAACCGATCATTATGCCATACAGATAATTGCAGGGTTCTGGTTTCCAGTTGAGTATGACTGATTACATACTGTAAAAAAAAACACAAAAAAGTAAAGAGTGTAAGATTAATAAAAGAGTACAGTGTAATAACTTACAATTATATGGTAGAGGTGATACAATAATTTTCCTGAATATACAGTCATAATAAATACGTTTTAGGAATTGGATGTCTGTGATGAATCATTAGCAGGTAATATTATAAACCGGAGTACCTGGAGGAAACCCACACAGACACAGGGAGAACATGCAAACAGCAAGTAGCGTCATGGTTGGGATTTGAACCAACGACCCTAGGGGAAAGTGCACCACTTGCTGTAAGAAAATAATTATCTGATATGATCAAATTCAGGCAGACCAAGCAACAATTTGTCAGTTATAGTTACTAGCAAACACCCTTGGCTGATCAATCTCAGGGGAAACATCAGTTGATTCATTTAGAAAACTTTATCTAATCGCTACTGTTTCTCCTGAAATAAATTGGTGCTGGATGTGTCTGACTGTGCTCCCTCCATTTCCCATCTTTTAAGCCGGAATTGCTGAAAACACCTCTTGTAACCTTCCTGTCTGAGGTCTGTGGCTACGTTAATTCTTGTACTTGTCCACAACAATTATAAGCAATGGTGTCAGGAAGCTTCTGTTAAATTTGCACATGTAAAGTTTAACATCCATTAGCTGTAGTTAAGCTGTATTAACTTGGATGAGTTTTAAAATCAATGTTGGCTATTACAGTGTAATGACTCGGCTCCTCTGAGAGACATTTGCTGTTTTTGTTTCTACATTTCAAGGAAGACAAATTAATGTTTTTTTTTATAGTCATAAAATGCAATCTCCATCTGTAACGCACCAGTAAATATTACTGCTGGCACATATTTACACCTGCAGGTTTTTATGTTTTACAAAATGTATTAACATAAATTGGAAACTCTAGGTGCATCTGAGATATTGTATTGAGATGTTCCACTTTAATAATAAACACAAACATTAGATGAAGGGAGATGCTCACATAAAAATACAATATTAACTCCTTCCCACTGACAGTACGCATATATGCGGCCTCACTAAAGTGGGTCTTCATCCGAGACGCCACATATATTGTATGTGTACCTGCCTCTGTGCTGTACAGCACACTCCCATTGCAGAGACTGGGCTCTCATCAAAAGACCTGGGTTCCAGGACTCCCAGTTCTCAGCCACCTGAACACTATGATAGCCCCTGATGTGTTTTCTTTCTCTTCTGAATGGAGAGAAAGATACATTGTACCTTTTTCTCCTTGCAGGCGAAAAAGATATAAACAAATAAAAATGTGTAAAAAAAAATATAGAAAGAAAAAAATAAAGAAAAATATAGCTAGATCATTTGATCTAGGTCAGTGCCAGGGTTAAGGTCAAGGTAAGGGTTCAAGGTCAAGGTAGGGGTCAACAGTTAGGGTCAGAGGTCATGATCAGTATATTTAGGGATTGGGATACAAAAAAAAATGTTAGTGTCAGTATATTTTAAGTGGGATTAAAAAAAAAACAAAATGAACACTATTGTTTCTAGGCCCGAACAAACAATAAATATCACACACATATGTGATTACACTGCAAACACCAGGAACAGGAGAATTTGTTTCGGTTTGTTTTTTTGTGGTAGGTTATGGTAGTAGCAAGAAAAATACAGCTAAATTTAAAAAAAAAAAAAGTTTTCTTTTACTGTTTTGGGCCAGTTTTCCTTTGATAATAAAAAAAGCAGATATCCATTACCGTTTACCAGAAAAAGCCAAGTTTTACAGTTTTACTAACACGTTAAAAGTTGCAAAATTGTGTTCAGGCATTAACATTTGTTTTACCCTTGGTCACCAAAGGGTTAACAGTACATTTTCTTCCGTTATTAGTGAAAAAATATATTAAAGTTCCACTGGCTGGATTAAACCACAACAAGAAGTCCCATTTCAGGCAGATTTGACTGTATCGCCAAATTAGAAAGAACTAGACATCTTTTACCGTGTTAGACTATATCGGTCAGAGCAAAGGGTTACAAACAGGTTGTCTATACACTGGCAGTTGTGGTCAGGTCTAACTGCATCAGCTATTTTGAGCACAGTTGGACCTGACCACCTGTCCCTGGGATTACAATTTGCTGAGTTAGTATGGTGCCCTCATTGGTTCTGGTACTGGTAGAGTCTAACAACCTGTTTTATGTCTACAGAACTGTAAAGACTTAAAATCCCAGGAGGTAAGTCATTTCTTATTTGCTGCAACCACCATGTCAGAGACCAATAATCTTTCCACAGTGAAAGTCATTTATATTGTGCATATATATTATTCTAATATACAGTATGTTTAAATAGCAACTAAAGCTTTTTATGCAGTCACATAACGTGCTGTTTGCTAATTGTGATAGCAAGCAGGTGTACCAAAAAGTGGCTGAATTTTACAACCAGGGTCTGATTTTTGCACAGGATACATAGACTGTGGCCTATGGTGACAGGTTCACCAAGGACAACACCAAGCTAGATATGAAGCTGATAACAATAGGAGTATTATACTGAGTCTGTTATCACTGCTAGTTTGTTCCTCTGCCCATCAGAGCCACTACCATGCCATCTGAGCTCTGAGGGTTTGTCAGTTGTAGGCCAATACACCCAAAATGGAATGAAGAGTCCTACTATGCTGTTCACGTGTAGGCATGCCAAGGCAGAGCTGGCAAGCTGCACCTTTACAACTCTCCTTTTATCAGCCCCTTACGTATGAAAACGTTTCCTAAAACCATCACACCTTACGTCTTGCATGTCCTTCTACTTCTAGTTATTAAAGCCAAACTATGCTCAAACAACCCCCCACCATTTAAAAATAAGTCCAGGATATCAAAAACACACTCCCTGGGGGTAAATCATCAAACTGAGCTGAGAGAAGAATGATTCAGAGAACAGTGCCCACATCAGTGCATCATCCATCCTCCACAGTTATTACCTTTTGTACCACCAGCCCCTTCCTGTTAGGTAAGTTCCAAGGAGCAGGGCTCTCCTAACCCTCCTGTATTGAACTGTATTGCTGCTGTATTGTCTCCCTTTGTAAAGCGCTGAGCAAACTGTTGGCGCTATATAAATCCTGTATAATAATAATAATAATAATAATAGGAGACCCCCTTGATGCCACCCCGGCAATATAAGGAGAAAGACACCAAGACATCATTAATGGAAGACAGCCCCAAAACAGATACAGTATGTATACAAAAACTTTTCTTTTTTAAAAAAGGAGGATGTTCAAAGAGGAGGGAAGTTCTCCAGTGTCAATACCATGGAAGAATGTTTAGGCCACAGTCTTTGTAACCAGGGGCGGACTGACCATTTGGAAACTCGGGCACTGCCCGAGGGCCCAGGGTCAGTAGGGGGCCCTATGAGATGCCCCTGGTACCTTTTTCATAGGCTTTTTTGAGTTTCGGCAAGGACACAGGGGCCCCATGATCCCCTTTTGCCCGGGGGCCCCATGAGTTGTCAGTCCGCCCCTGTTTGTAACTGACTTCCACATGAGTATCTACAATGCAACATCTACAACAGCTAACATGCTTTTCCAGGGCTTGTCAAATAAAATGGGGTGAGGTTGGGGAAGACGCGAGTTTACCTGCGGGGCAGCAAATATAATTGATGCTCTGTTTATAACATCTACATCTTTAACTTAAATACATTTTTAAAATTACTACTTTTAAAGGTCATTAACTAGTTCTATATGTTATGTTTTTTATTTTATATTTTATATAAAATGTTATATTTTTCCCAACATTTTGAAAAAAAAAATTATCACTGCTTCTTATTTCTGCCTGTGGCGTGCACATTTCAAACATAAAAGAGAGATTTATGTGCTACACAACACTATTAGTCCCCAGCACTGATCTCTGCTTAAGCATCACAGCACGTGGTTTATTTTTCAGCAACTACTTGAATTTGCCCGATAGTTGCTAGGTTACATCAAAAATACCAGCTATGGTTTGTGCACTGATGAAGATGTATATAGAAATATTAAAAAGCCGTGCTAATTCTTTTCAAAGTCTAGAAAAGGAAATGGAAACTGCAGCTGGTCATTGAATGGAAAATGTAAATGTTCAGCACTTTGTTCTATATTGTCTCATTTAATGGTCCAGGCTGAGAGAGTAATCTGAACCATTACTTGTGAATGACAGGGATAAAAATGAAAAGAGACTTTGCCAAAGTCATGTAAAAGCATTTCTGCCTATTAACACTATTGTCTAAGAACCGTTTGCTATTGTGCTGACAGTCCAGTAAAACAAACAGACAAAGACAGGTATAGGAGCTCTCCCAAGATTTCTGCAATATCTTACTATATTATCGACCTGGAGTTTACATTGTGTTTTTAAATGTTTTTGTTATTCTTTGAGGATTTTTGAAAATGTCATCTAAGTAAGCAGTTGATATTTTCCCTCCAGAAAGCATTTCATACAACTGACAAAATTGACTATCTTTAATCTTTAATAATAATCTTTATTTGGACAGTAGTGAGTAATGATCACTGCAAAAATACCTCAATCTTATAATAAGCTTGTCACCAACCTAATGCTGAGCATATCATGAAAAAATATCAAAACGATCAATCAAGTTAGACATACAAACTACTGAATATATACAGTATGCAAATGTTGACTTTGTAAGGATTAATTTTAACTCCACCCTTTCCCAACCTCCCTATCGATCCTTTAAAGCAGTGGTTACTGACCTCAGTCTTCAAGTAACCCAACAAGCCATGTTTTGAAATTCCCTTAGAAAAAAAAAAGTTTTAAATACCAAACCACTGACATTAACTCCTTTGTGCCGACCATACGCATACATGCAGCCTCTCGGTGGGTGGGCCTTAATGCTGAACGGCTGCATATATGTGGCCCTGTATAAACAACTCACCGTGCTGATAGCATGCTCACTGCATGGTCCCAGCATGGTAGCCGGCGGGGATCAGTAACCTCCCAATGCATACTTGCCATCAGGAGCTTTCCGATCATGTGAGTGCTGTGACAGCCAGTCACATGGCCCAAATGCCCGTCTTCACTTCCCAGCATCTAGAAGCTCTTAAAGGACCAGGAGGTGTCGGCAGGAGGGGGTTAATTAAAGTACTTGTGCAAGGTTCAGGAAATACTGAAAACATATAATGTTAGGAGTATTTAAGGGCTGAGGTTGGGAACCATTGCTTTATAGAGTTAAGCAGGTTTACTGACTGATAAGGAGGCATAGAAGAAGGGAGAAGAGAGAACAGAGAAGCTCTGACATAGGGATTGATTTACAAAAACTGGAAAGTGCAAAATCTAGTGCAGCTCTACATAGAAACCAATCAGCTTCCAGTTTTTTTTTTGTCAAAGGTTAATTGAACAAGCTGAAGTTAGAAGCTGATTGGCTACCATGCACAGCTGCACCAGATTTTGCACTCTGTTAGTAAATCAACCCCATCGGCAGGAAAAGTGAAAAAAATTTACTTATATCTTCTACTGCCTATGTTTCTGGATCAAAATCTCATTTTGACATAGTCAGGAACTGGATCACTTGCTGGTGGCCCTGTGGTTCCCAGATCCAAAGGGTATAGCCCGGTGTCTTGCCGTAGACAAAAGATTCCAGCAATAAGTCCCCACCTGATGCTGACTGCTGGGTGGGTAATTATCCCCTCCTATAGCTTTTTACAATTCCTAAGCATTTTCCCTGCGTATCAAACATCCTATCTGTTACCCTGATCCTCCTGCCTCTACCTGTTCCCCTTGTACCTGATCCCTGCTCTGGCCCCCTTCCTGACCTGTGTTGCCCGCTGTTCCTTGTACCACAGCTTAACTCGATTTCTCTCCTTGATTGTATATAGCAGATTTTTTACTTGTCACGTGTGTTTGACCAGGGGCAGACTGACCATTTGGAAACTCGTGCACTGCCCGAGGGCCCGGGGTCAGTAGGGGGCCCTATGAGATGCCCCTGGTACCTTTTTAATAGGCTTTTTTGAGTTTGGGAAAGGAAACAGGGGCCCCATGATCCCCTATTGCCCGGGGGCCCCATGAGTTGTCAGTCCATCCCTGTGTTTGACTATTGCTTAATGGTTTTGCTGTGTTATTAATAAATGTTATTATAATTGCATTTAGTTTGGGTCACGTTTCCTTTATGCAGATTCACAGATCTGATTACCTCAGCTTTTGCTGAATATCAGCACTTGGTATCCTGACAGACTTGCAGGTTTCACTCATGGTGAACTCATGGTTTTTGTTCCTCACATGCTTAGTTTGACACGTTAAAGTGCTTATAAAGCCTAAACATGTTGTACCTTATTGTATTCCTTGCATTAAGGTAAAAATGATTTAGGGATCGGTATTGCCCCCCACTTTTACTTACCTGAGCCCTCATTTGAACCAATGCTGTGCACATTTGCAGCTCTACTCCCTACTCACTTCCGGGTCTCACAGGCTTTGCTGAGGCAACGAGAACCATTGGCTGCCATTGCTATCAATCAAAGTGATGAAGGAGCAGGGGGTGGGGCCAAATCCTACTGTCTGTGTTGGATGCAGCAGCGGGGCTCGGGAGCGAGCCTGCATGGTTGCCCCTATGGGAAGATGGGAGATTGCTTCCTATTGGGGAATTAGCCAGAGAGGATAAGCCAGATGTTAAAGTGGGGAACTTAAGAAGAGGAGATTTGGGGTAAGTATAGACATGTTTGGTATTAAAAGAAAATCTTTTACAACCACTTTAGGTTTGTGATAGATTTCCTTTAAAGAATATGTAAATGCACAGCCTGAACACTATACAGATTGCTGCAACAGTGGGGACTAATATAGGTAAATATTGCAAAAAAAGTAATTAGCAGATGTTGGAACATGTGGTGACAGAGTGTTTTTAACTTCCAATGACTATTTAGGTAGGTGCTAGGGTCATTGATGTATACAACATTAGCATCCCCCATGTAGCCAATTAGATTTCAGGTTACACTTGTAAGAACAATTAAGAATGAACATAGATTCTAATTCCTGGTTATGGGCTACAATATGGAATAAGACATCTCATATTTATAGTCCACTATACAGATTATTGTGTGAATACAGTCATGTAGTGAATGATGTTTATAACATATTATATATAATGTTAGAGCAAGAAAACTGGACCATTTTTCCTGTTTACCCAAACACATTTTAATCTACTTAGAAGCTACTGAATTGAAGCAGGATGACATGTGCTGGCTTGCTGTGGCTGTATGCTTCTACACAAAATGCAGCATTGGCAATGAGAGAACCTTTGTCTGCATCCATCTGTCTAATCTTCTAGACATCACATGTAGGTGTGCTGGCCAGGAGCACCCAGAAGAGACCAAAGTGCATACAGCCGTCCTTCTGATCAGAGCAGATTTTCCAGTACACCTCTAAACATGAGCTGATAGATTGAATTAAACTAGGAACTGCAAGCATATGGCACATAAGAACTATTTCTTACCTTTAGAACTTCATTGAACTCTGGATTAGTTGTATTAGTTTTAACTTTTGTCTTCCTCTTACTTTGTCGTGATTTGTCCGGAAGCAGATATGACTTAACATACCTGGAAAGTTGAAATGAAATAAACATAAATAAACCTGAAATTTACAAAGGTCAATTTTAAAATTCAATCCTGGCATCAACCCTCATAGTGAACTTATATACAGTAATCTGAGGATACTTATTGCCATTGGTGGACAAATTTCCACCAATTTGTAAAAATTTGGGACAATTTCAATATTAATAAACTGTTGACAAACGGTCCTTCCATTGCCATACACCATGCTGAAACTTTACCTCCGCACTCAATTATAGATAGCTAAAGCTTTTTCTGCTTCTTCAGGCTTGTCCTTTTGTATGATCCCATTCATTTCCCATAGGTAGAACACAATACTCTGCTCTTCTGCATAAACCAACCCATTAGCCAAATAACAGTCAAATCTGCAGAGTCAAGCAGCATTCACTGACACTTGCCGACATCTGTTTTTAATGGAAAAATTATGCTTACTGTAGCATTCAACGTAGTTATAACTCAGTCAAAGTCACAGCCACTGCACATACTCCAGACAGGTTCTGAAACAGATGATTACCTATTACAGTGAAAAGCAAATATTCCCTAAAGAGACCCACTGCTCACGGTGCTGAACCTATGCTTTATATATTAACAAAGCTGGCAAACGTTTTCGTAGTCTATATGATCATACTTTTATGATTA
Organism: Staurois parvus; assembly: GCF_062004578.1. NCBI lineage: Eukaryota > Metazoa > Chordata > Amphibia > Anura > Ranidae > Staurois > Staurois parvus. Next base: position 17,913,181 of record NW_028317941.1, on the reverse strand, counting down.
GCAATATAAAGTTTATAACAGCAGCATCGCGAGTCATATGGAGTACATACAACATACAAAACAGGACTGTCTAGAGCAGCTTTTTTCAATCTGTTTATCCCACAGGAGCCCTTGAAAGAATTTTCAGGTCTCATGGAACCTCTGGGGTTAGTGTGAAGGATACCCTGCACTGGTTGTCAGTAGGAAGAATGCCCGCTTTACAGTTGGGTCAGGATGCCACCCATGCTAAAAAGATCTGTGAAGTGGCACTGGACCCAGAATTATGCAGGCAAGCACATGGTACGTAAATCAGCCACAGCTCAATGAACCCCTGGCAACTTGTGGAGGAACCTTAGTGTTCCACAGAACCCTGGTTGAAAATGCCTAGTCTAGAGAATATCTTGCCCAGCACAACACACATAGTGAAGTGGTTCATGGAATTTACAGCATAGCACAGCAAGAACAGGTACCCCTTTGATAGTAGCACAGTAAACACTGAAATTCTTCCTCATACATCACAAAAGCTGCATCAAAGTACAATTTAGACATGTGATGAGTTATAGGGCTACCTTTCACAATTTGTTCCTGGTTTTTCCTAGGAACCATTGAATATAAACCAAGAGATATTGAACACCAGGCCATCAGCTTGTGATCAGCATGGCAAGGGTGCGAAAAATATTTGGCCTCCTGTCTTGCATCTAGCAATACATTCTCAACTTATATTATCTCCCCGCTGCTCTGTTTGGTCAATTGGAGTGAAGAATCCAGTATTATTGGGTATAGAGGAGCATGTGACTCACTCGCCTCCATACTGCCTTGTACTGAAGCTTGGGAATTGACTGATCAGGTATGGTAGATGATATTATAGTTATACATGCGTGCTGATTCAGACAAATTCAGTACTATGGAGAGTACTGGCACCACATTCTCCAGTCTCACATATGGCTAATTTCCACAATGGGCTTAAAGCTGAGTTCCACCCAAAAGGGGAAGTTCTGCTTTAAAGCTCCTACCCTCCCTCCCCGAAGTTTTCTGGGACACGTTACAGGTCCCAGAAGACGACGGGGCCATTCAGGAAGAGCAGCACTACTCGCACATGCGCAGTGGGCACCCGGGTGTGAATTCACAAGCTGTCACAGTCGGGTGCCCACACTGAAGATGCGCGTGGAATACAGGACGGCTGGTGAAATGGGCTGCAGCGGAGGCAACGAGGGATCGTGGGACAGGTGAGTGGCTGTTTTTTTAAAAGTCAGCAGCTAAAGTTTTTGTAGCTGCTGACTTTTATTTTTTTTCAGAGTGAGTGGAACTCTGCTTTAACATTCAATGGCAGCACTCTGCAAAATTCAGTGGATATGAGTACTTTCACTTGAGATATATATATATATATGCGCATTTTTATTTATGACTGCCTAAATATTATATAAGTTGCTTGTACCATGCACATTGGAGAGGGAAGAACTATGGGGCCCTAATTTGAACCACCAAATTGGTATTTTTTCAGTATAGAGCTACATAAATTTTTTGTTTAATTTACACTATATCATATAAAATTAAACCATCATCATGCTTACGGGTCTGTCCTGTTCTTCTTCTCATCAGCAGTTGCTAGATTTTTACAGCTCTTCACCAGAACATTCAAAGCGCCAGTTTTATAGCTGTAACTAAGATTGAGTACAAGTTCTCCAGAGACGTTCGCATTATCATAGTCCCAACCTTCACTGTAGACACTTGTCATACTATTAAGACTTGTCTGGAAAAAGAGAAGGCAGAAAAAAATATTCTATGAACTGATATCTTAGATTTAAGCTGCAAGGAGCAGTCCCTCCTAACCCTCTTGTATTGAACTGTATTGTTGCTGTATTGTCTCCCGTTATATTGTAAAGCGCTGAGCAAACTGTTGGCGCTATATAAATCCTGTATAATAATAATATGGTACTTGAGGAGATCGGACATGTCTCTTAAAGCATACAAAGTAAAACGAAACAGTAGATGACATTTTTGTGGCAGTTGTAACTTTATGGCATGAGGATGTTTGTGGTAAAAAGAGTTCATATAAAATAACAGAGTGCTCAATTACTACACCATGAATAAACGCATCCAATATTATCATCCATATTATTTGCAAAACAAGTTCTTATCCCAAAAATCCAAATCAGAAATATTCTGGATGACAGATCAGATTACTATTTCTGCTACACAGACTTTCCCAGTATTTACATATACTATATATCTGGGTCTTAAAATCTGAAAGTTACTTTATCCACACACTGGTAGACTTTAGTGCCAGAAATGGTAAAACTCCCCTCTCCCAACTGTCAGTGCTAATGAAAATCAGCAGAACCCATTTTAAGGCCTTATACACACTGGATGTTTTTAAAGCTGTTGTTTTTCACTTTTACCATTTCTTTTCTACAGCCAGTAAATCCACCAACATGTTATCCTATGTGTCCATGCACACATAGGCTTTAATCAGCATTTTTTGGCAGGGGTGTTTTTTGGCTGGAAAAAAACCCTGAACTAGTGGGTTTTTAGAGGAGTCTTTTAGCTGTAAAAATGCACTGATGCTGGTAAATGTGGCAAACCAAATTTTTTTAGCATTTTTTGAGCCAAAATATATATATTTTTTTGTGTGTGTGTGTGTGTGTGTGTGTGTGTGTGTGTGTAATGCTAAAAAATGCTAACACAGCAAAATGCGGCTAAACACTAATTCAAAAATGCAGAAAAACTTGAGTTTTTAATGAAACTTTTATGAAACTTTATATAGCTAATGCTATCAGTGTTTTTAAAGCATCCAGTATAAATAAGACCTAAAGCAGCCGTCGAGGATAGCAATATGGAGGCTGCCAAAGCTCTCTTGATCTAAAGGTGCTGCTTTGCTGCCTAGTAAATTTGCCCACTACAAATCTCAGCAATTACTTAGCGGACTGACCATTTGGAAACTCTGGCACTGCCCGAGGGCCCGAGGTCAGTAGGGGGCCCCATGAGATGCCCCTGGTACCTTTTTCATAGGCTTTTTTGAGTTTGAGCAAGGACACGGGGGCCCCATGATCCCCTATTGCCCGGGGGGCCCCATGAGTTGTCAGTCCGCCCCTGACTTAGCTTGTACCAAAGCCTGTACTTTTAAAACAAGTCAATTTTGTCAGCCTCTATATTTCATCTTTAAAACAAGTCATCTCAGCCTCCATATTTCTATTCTCACAGGTTTCTTTGCTTATCACAAAATCTTACAGCTATACTGAGCAAACCGAAGGCAAGAGTCCAATAAATTGGCCATCTGCTGAATACTCCATGCCATTTGTATTTTTATAACAGCTGAAGCTTTATTAGGCATTGCCTATTCCTGTTCAAGTAGAAGCTTGAAATCCATCTATAATCTTCCAAGTGCCCAGCAATAGTCAGAAGGTAATAGCCTTTGAATTATTTTCTATTGATTTCTTTTAGAAAGACTTCACAGCAGGTGAGCATGCTAATGTACCATTGAAAAAAGAGATTTAGGTGAGCTGTTAATCTAATCACAGTTGTAAGGAGCATGCTGTATGTTTATTGTAAAATTTTTAGGGAGAAAAAAGAAAGTACAACATTTAAGGGCTTATCTACAATTGTGGCTGTCATTCCCACTCCTCTGAATAGTAATCCATCATGAATCACTTTTCAGAGGAATGTGTCAGGTGGCTGGGATGTGAAACATCCCCCTTTCCCCCGCCTGTTTTAACCATTGAAAGGCTGCAGAACTGCACTGCAGCCATGCGCATCACACTTGAATGGGTCACATTTGGCAGTGGCACAGCCCCTTAGAAGTGATCTGTAGTATCATTCTTGCCACAGCATGTTTACCACCCCCTCTGGCCACCATGTTAGGTTAAGGGAGGTGGTAGGTTAAAAATATGCACCCCCAGCCAACAGTTTAAACAAAGCCTAATACGAGTAAATATGAGTGGTATATTTGGCAGCAGTTTAGATCAGAGGAGGGGCACTTGTAAGTATGCATAGAGAAAGAAATCTGTAACTGTTCTCTTAATCTAGGAGTTATCAACCCTACAGGGCCACATAGTAAACTTATAGGCTTCCCCAGAGTTGGGTACTCAGAGAATATTAGCAATCAATTACGTTTTCATTAAAAATAAATGAAACAAATATTTATCAATGGAAATAAGTTCTTATCCCATATACTGTAGAACTCTGGGATTGGGAGAAAGAGGGGTAGTACTAGGTGCTAAAGAAGAGGGAGAGAAAAGAGCAAGCAAAGGGATAAGCCCTCTACAGCCCTGGCCAAAAGTTTTGAGAATGACAATTATTAATTTACCTGCATGGAAACACATACAGTCATCATTGCTTTGCACAAAAAGGGATTCACAGACAAGGATATTGCTGCTACTAAGATTGCACCTAAATCAGCCATTTATCGGATCATCAAAAACTTCAAGGAGAGAGGTTCAATTGTTGTGAAAAGACTTCAGGGCACCCACGAAAGTGTATCAAGTGCCAGAACCGTCTCCTAAAGTGGATTCAGCTGCGGGATCGGGACACCGCCAGTTCAGAGCTTGCTTAGGAATGGTAGCAGGCAGGTGTGAGTGCATCTTCATGCACAGTGAGGTGAAGACTGAGGATGGCCTGGTGCCCTGGACTTTTGGAGGAAGGGCAGCAAAGAAGCCTCTTCTCTCCAGGAAAAACATCAGCGACAGACTGATATTCTGCAAAGGGTACAGGGATTGGACTGCTGAGGACTGGGGAAAAGTAAGTTTCTCTGATGAATCCCCTTATCGATTGTTTGGGGCATCCGGAAAAAACCTTGTCAGAACAGAAAAGGGGAGAACTACCATCAGTCCTGTATCATACCAACAGTAAAGCATCCTGAGACCATTCATGTGTTGGGTTGCTTCTCAGCCAAGACAGTGGGCTCACTCACTATTGTGCCTAAGAACACAGCCATGAATAAAGAATGGTAGAAAAAACATCCTCTGAGAGCAACTTCTCCCAACCATCCAAGAACAGTTTGTTGATGAACAAGTCTTTTTCCAGCATAACGGAGCAGAGTGCCATAAGGCAACAATTGATGACTAAGTGGCTTTGAGAACAAAACATCAAAATCTTGGGTCAATGGCCAGGAAACTCTCCAGACTTTAATCCCATTGATAACTTGTGGTCAATCCTCAGGAGGCGGGTGAACAAACCCCCCCCCCCCACAAGTTCTGACAAACTCCAAGCTTTGATTATGCAAGGATGGGTGGCCATCAGTTGGATGTGGCACAGAAGTTGACTGACAGCATGACAGGGCGAATTGCAGAGGTCTTAAAAAAGAATGGTCAATACTGCAAATATTGACTCTTGGCATAAACTTAATGTACTTTCACACTTATGAAATGTTTGTAATTATACTTCAGTATACTGTATCATAGTAACATCTGACAAAAAAAAATCTAAAAACGCTTTGTGAAAATGAATATTTGTGTTCTTTTGGCCAGGGCTGTAGTCTGCTATCTAATCACAGGCTGCAGGTAGGGATGGGCCATAGCTGTATTGCTGAATTGCAGTAGAGAAAACACAGGTAAATAGCATAGTTGTACTATCTGGCAAAGATGTATAAAATCTCAGTACTTGATGGATGGAAATACAATTATTTTGACAAGTGAAACTGCTCTTGTATTTATTTTACCAATGTATTTATCTGAAGACCATATTTAACAATGAGAGCAGGCAAGTAAAATCAATGCACAATTATGTTCTAAAGGTTACTTTTTTCTTTAAAATAACAAACATGTCATACTTACATGCTCTGTGCAATGGTTTTGCACAGAGCAGCCTGGATCCTCCCTTCTCAGGTTCCCTGCCAACACTAATGGCCCCTCTCCCTTGTCGAGTGCCCCCAGCAAGTGTGTGCTCACTCTTGAGCCAGCTCTGTGTTTCTATGGGTCACACAGAGTGTGGATCAGTCCCTCCCTCACTGGCTGTGATGCGATCCCCACTGCTGTCTCAGCCAATAAGGCGAGAGAGACCCAGGGGAGCAGAGGCTCCTGTGCACAGTGCTGGATGAAGATCAGGTTCAGGTAAGTATTGGGGAGCAGGGGGGGGGGAGGCTGCAGAGGGAGTTGCGCACAGAAGGTTTTACCTTCATGCTTAGGAACCATGAAGGTAAAAACCTTCAGCCTTTACAGACACGTTAATCCAATAGAGACAGATTCAGCAGGCTCTTTCACTGGGACACTTCAGTTGCCTATAAAAAGATTTTGTGGTCTGTACAAGGCTTCTCATTGAGGACCAAGGGGAACACTGACTTCCTTTTTTATAGGCTCAGATTTAGACCATTATAAATGAAGGATAGCAACAGTGACATATATTTACTGATGGTAATATCAGTTACAGCAAATGAATCCCAGAATGAAGTGTCCAAGATTGATTTTGTAGGAAAACTCCAAAGCCCTAGATAATTGAATAAGATACAGGATAACTTTCCACATTGACCATATTGTAGTTCTACTAAAACTTCTCTAAAACCACCAAATAATTGAAATGTTGTTCTTTGCAACACAGTGACTGTGCTGGGTTTGTGTATAGAAGTTCCCAATAAATCTACTCCCTGCTTGTTCAACTGATTGTCTGAAATGTCTGCACAGATCTGGAGGTAAACGCCAGGACTGTACCTAAATTTGCTACAGCAAGCCTCTCATATTTGGTGATATTCTGGCCAAGGAACTGGCACTTCTACAGGGATGCCAGGATGCATGTTTTCTCATTTTTTGACACTGGGATTAATCATTTGATCAGAGCAAGCAGACCTACCCAGTTAGAAGCCTTTTTCAGATCGTACTGTATGTAAAAATATTTATGGCAATTACAAAAAACAAGCAGCTGGTGAAACAGGATGAAATCCCCTTACATACATCCAATAAATTAATATACACACCATGCTATATTTCTTTATATATCTGCTACTAAGCAACATGGCGTACGGGCACTTTGACAGTTTTCTGACTGTTGAATTTCTACCTTTTACCAATATTCTATAATAGAGTGGGGGTTATTTACTAAAACTGGAGAGTGCAAAATCTGGTGCAGCTTTGTATAGAAACCAATCAACATCCAGGTTTTATTGCCAAAGCTTAATTGAACAAGCTGAAGTTAGAAGCTGATTGGTTACCATGCACAGTTGCGCCAGATTCTGAGTGCACCAGCTTTAGTAGATCTTCCCCCACTGTGTAAGGGTGCTGAGCAATTTTAGCTTGAGACCAGAGTTCTATTTATCTGTGACTTCCTTGATCAGAACCTCTATGATTATAGTGCTACACATAAAAACCACATGGTATATTTATATAGAACTAACAACTTATGCAGTGTTGTACTTAATGTACATTCAGAGGAGCCAATTAACCTATTAGTATGTCCTTGGAGTGTGGGAGGAAAAGCATGTAAGCAAACATACAACATTCAAATTCCATGCAGAGAATGTCCTTGCTGGGATATGAATCAGGGACCCTAGTGCTGCAAGACAGAAATGCTAAACACTAAGCCACTGAGCTATATGTGGAAAACTGCAGATAACTATAGGCAACATCATCATGCTTGGTAGCAGACATATCTTAAATATTGGCCTCATACTCAATATGCAGTTCAGTTATGAACACCAATCCTCAGGATAAAGACATTGTCAAATTAGAAAAAGTTCAGCAATGGGCAACAAAATCAATAAAGGTGATGGAGAACCTCAGCTATGAGAATTAATCACAGTTATTTACTCTGGGAGAAAGGATATGACTAAAATGTACAAATATATCAAAGGTGACCTCAGTAACTGTATTAAACTGTTTATTCTAAGGTCCCTGAAGAGAACAGGTGGCTAAATTTGAGGTTAGAAGAAAAAGAGGTTTAACCTTAGATTGTGGAAAGGGTTCTCTAATGTTAGAGCAGTAAAAATGTGGAACTCCCTATCCCAGGAAGTGGTACTAGCTAAGAGTGTCGACAACTAAAAACATTTTAGATGTCTTCCTTGCTAGGCAGGATACACAGGGCTATGGGAACTGTTAGACAATAAAAAAAACACGTTTATAGATTGAACTGGATGCATCTGTGACTGATGTAAATGTACTATATATATGTAAAGCACTGCGTAAATTGATGGCACTATATAAGTACCTGTAATAAATTAAAAAAATAAACCTATCTTTTTTCTACCTTATAAACTGTGTAAGTTTGGTAATTATATATAGTAAATTATCATTGTTAATTTATTGGAGATTACTGCACTGAATTATCTTGATTTATACAGAACAGAAGCCGGTAAGAATTTGCATAAGTATGCATATAATAGGCCTGGAAGAACTGCTTTTTTCTATAGAATAATGGCATTTCATTTTACATGATAAAATATCCTTATTTAATTAGAAACATATATATTGTTTTTGTACTGTGCTATTGATTTTAATGGTTTGTTACAATTATTCCTTTTTCAGAATATTCCTTTTGTAGCTCTGCAAATATATTGACGGCCCACTCATGCAACATGTAGCAATGTTTATTCTACAGACAGACTCGTTTTACTATAGCTGTAATTCTGTATAGTACCCACCAGGGAACAATAAATGAAAAGCCACGTATTAACAATCACCGATGCATTTACTTCCATTACATAAGAAGAAAACATGCTACACCATACTTGCTATCTGTCACAAGTCCAGACTAACACCCTATTCACTGCAATGATGCACGAGCACATTAAGCATTAAACAGAGCTTAGGGAGTACTCCCACTGAGCTGTAGTAATGGATTTTTGTAGCATCTTTTATGGCCATCAGCAATAAGCATTGTATAGCTATCCAGGTATTTATTACAGAAAAATATAATACTTGTAACATCACCTCTAGAACAGTAGCTTTTAGATTAATTAAAGTGTTACTAAACCCACAAAAGTAAAATCAGTCTGTATATGCAGGAAAGCATGCTTGTTATACTCACTGTGGAACCTAAGGGGTTAATCATCTGAACTGTGTAAAAAGGTTGTTTGAACCTTTCTTCTCTGTTCCTCCCCTTTTTCATGTGACCACCTCTTATCTCCAGACTGAACGGTAGGCATGCACATGCTGAGTTTTGATGTGTATTACTAGAGGAGGTTTTTTTCTTGGGAGAGTGCATGCGATCAGCACAGGGCTAATCAGCAATGTCCAGATAGAGGTCAGGGGATCTGCATCCTCCTAGAGCAGAAAGAGAACTCCTCCTACAAGCGTTAGCTAGTGGTGGGCTGGACACAGATATAAGTTACAAGACTGCTCTAACTTCTGATGAGAAAAGGTATTTAGCAGTTTATATTTACTAAAATAATTGCGCTTCCAGATTCTGTGTACTGTGGGAGACCACATTAAGTGAATGCAGTGTCCTGGGTTTAGAAACACTTTAACACCTACACACCACAAGCTGTATGCCTATATGATCTCATAAAATCTCATCTCAAAAAATGCTGTAAATTAGATAAGTTAATTACATTAAAAAAAATGTAATCATAATTAAACGTAATTAGTTAAATGCATATTTCATTGTAGCACCCTCTAGTGTGCTACTAGAATAGTGTATTGTATCATAGGTAAAATCATTGTTTATGACTCATGGTAGTTGTATGAGTCTGTAATTGAGGTCAGGTTATTGCAAGTCAGCTGGATGACTAAAAAGCTTGTGGCTCTATCACCTCCTCCTGACTACGGAGGACCATAGAACCTTCCAGAAGTCGGTAAGCAGGTAGGGGGTGGAGGTCTAATCTGCATATTCATGGTGGTTTGGCCAATCCCAGCTTTGGAGGTCCTGGTTGTGATGGACTGGCCTATAAATATGGGAGAATCAGGCTGACAGAGGAGTCGGGTGGAAAATAGAGTGCTGAGTACACTGGTGAGATCAGGGAGATACATTTAGCAGTAAGGAGTGCATGGGATCGAGACCTGGAGGAGCAGGGAGCAAAGAGGACAGTGTGAGTACAGCAGCTTTCTGTGGAATCTACAAAGGGAAAGACAACCACATGCAGCATGCTTTCTAAGGACAGAGCTGTGCTCAATTCTTTTTCCTTGTCCCAGGAGAGCTTCCGAGGAGCCAGGAGGGCTGGAAGTACTTGCATGCTGTGGAGCTGGGAGCAGCTCTAGGAGGGGAGAGAGGAGATGTCTCTGCATGTAGCTACGAGAAGTTGTTGATTTTAAGGGGCTGCTAGTTCCTCACCCATAAAGGGCAGCTACTACTGATCTGTAACGACTGATGGCTTTCAGGAAAAGAACAGTCTAGGATCTGTCTTTGTACATAGGAAAGAACTGTCTCCCTTCCATTGATTCAAGCCAACTGGGCATCCCATAATCCCTATTTCCCTATCTAAATTGAATTCCCCTAATACAATAACAAAACCAAGCCCATGGACTGGCCACTGCCTTTGGATGCAAGTCTGTATGAAAGAAATACCTGTTGCCTAGCTTTGTGGAGGGAAGCTTACGGATACCTGTTACACAGCGGCCCTCATGAGGGTAATGCTACATAATTAACAATTAAACATTTTAAAGTAAGTACAATGAGCACCAATTGTATTTAATTTTCAGTACACTGCAAGAGCAATAGGCTTTGTCAGCTGTGCATAAAACAGTTTTGGAGCCAATAAGCTATTGGAAAGTATACTCTTCAATCTGGATGCCCTACATTTCCTTCCTTGCTTCTCTGTGGCCCCCTCGCTCAGCTATGAATACGTTTCGACACAGCAGACCTCTTCTGGGATTTCAAACTGTATTGCACTAAGCTCGCCATTAAAAGCAGCACTTCACTCAGACATAAGATCAGTATGAAGAAGCGCTTCAAGCACCTGAAACTCACAGTAAAATAGCTTTTATTCAGGCCTAATTAAAAGGCACAAGAGGTATACCAACAAATTAATGAATAAGGTGCTTTATTACAGGATGGATTACACATAAAACAAACATCACTAAATAGCAGTCATATGAATGAAATCACCTTGTAATTACAAGCCATTAACAATCTGTTTCACAAAATAGATTCCTAGTATTAAACGTTGTGTGGTATTAAAAAAATAAAGATGTGGAGCTAAAAACCATGTACAAAAAATAGAAAGTAGAAATAACAATAGGAATAGTTTTGTAAAGGCCAATATTGGCCTAAAGTGTATCCAGACCAAAAATCAAAAGTGTAGAATATTAGTTTACTAGTTCTTGGTTTGGTGGTTTCATTCATTTTCTTTTTTCAAACTTCTTTTACTTTTTTTCACTTGGTAATTCTGCAAATTAAACTTCATGTTTCGGGTGGCTATGTCACTCAACCACTGTATCTATGGAGGGACCCATGTTTACCCTAATCTTCTCTCCTGATATGGACTACAAACATGTTCAGATCTCTTGCTCTCCATTACACGGAAGGCAGGGCAATTGGCAATTTACAGAAGATAGCTATGAAGGAAAATATTCTTTGGTGCAGCTCACAGGAAATGGCAAGGACAAAGCATTTCTGCCAAGATCAACTGTATGGATGCACCGATATCAGTATTGGTGCCGATACCAAATATTTTCATGAGTATTCATGAAAATGTCCCCGATACCTGAAACCGATACTTTGCAGTGCGATTTGTGTCAATGGATGCAAATTGCACCACAAAGAATAGCATGTGATTTGAACAGGAATGCGGTGTGATTTCTGTCCAAATCACTTGTGGTTTCTCCACTGCTCCTTTGTGAACACAGGCTTGTCATAGCCTGAATTCACACAGGAGAGGTGCGAGAAGCCTCCCTGCACTGATCCAATGATGTTAAAGACACGGCAATCAGTATGGGAGGCTGCATCTTCCCCCCTGTGTATTCTCTGGTAGAGATCTCTTTGGGAAGGAGGGGAGGGGGACTGGAACATGAGCCTGCTGTGTCCTCTCCAAGTGTCATCCCTGCAAGGAGAGGTCTGGAGATTAGAAATCCCCCTCCCCCAGCTTTCTCTCCTCTTAGTGCAGGGATGACAATATGGACTAGATGGCTTTTGACTGGTCTGCACAGTCATGGTAACCAATCGGAAGCCATCTAGCCAGTACTGGTATCCCTACAAGGAGAGGAGAGAAAGCACAGGGATTTCAAATCTCCAGACCTCTCCTTTCAGGGATGACACTCGAAGAGGACACTGCTGGATCGTGTTCCAGCACCCCTTCCCCTTCACAATGAGACCTCCAATGAAGAATACTCCCATGCTGATTGCCATGTCTGTGCTGCTGGCAGGAGCTGGGTGGCCAGCCACAGTGCTGGATGCTGTGTCAATGCGTATTTTAAAGGGACTGTGGTGGCCACCAATATGTGTGTCTCCTTGTCTGAGGAGTGCTATGTGCAGATCGGAGTGACAAAGCCCAGCCAGGATGCCAGGATGGGGGAGTGTAAAACCAGAACCCCCAGCTACAGGGAGGTTTCCCGCACCACTTCTGTGTGAACTCAGGCTATGACAAGACTGGGCTCACACAGTGGGGAAACCGCATGCGATTTGCACAGGAATCGTACCACCTTCCTTTTCAAATCGCATGCCATTCTTTGCAGTGCAATTTGCATCCATACATTTTATGGATGCATACCACACTGCAAAGTATCAGTGCTGTATTCACTAAAAATGTTTTTAGCTTAAAAAAAATAAACCTAGTTAGCCACCATATATAAGGACTGTTCACTGCAATATATACATTTTTGCTCTTGGGTTTAGTTATCCTTTAACCTCCCTAGCGGTCTGATTATGTCCATATTTCTGTGCTCAAAGCGGTACATTTTTTTGCATGTAAATATGTATTTTTTTTATTGTAGGCCTGTAATTTTTAGGAATAACTCACTGAAATCTGTCTGAACAAAAGTCTAGTAAACATCCCGGGTAGGATAAAACTTGAAACACAAAATCATAAATTATGATTTAATAAATAATCATAAAAAATAATAATATAATAATAATAAAAAATTTAAATAAATAATATAATCAAACCAAAAACACTGAAATTTGAAATATAGCGCCAAGTTCGCACATCACTGAGCAAAGTCGCAAAATCGTTTTCAGTGTCTGATGACAAATTTTTCCACAAATCATCACTCAATTCTGCAAGTAGTATGATTTACTGTCGCTGTTCTCTAGCTGGTCTAAAACCGCTTTTGACCTAAAGGGACGCTTTTTGGATGCCATGGACGTTTCTCAGTTTCCAGGCAGAAAGAACAGTAAAATTGCAGGCAGGGCACAGGACAAAGCACTAGGGACAAAATGTATGTGAAATGGTTTGATACAGTAATGTTTTACTAGTAATGTGATTTTAGTAATTTTAGTGAATGTCACCTTTTGTTATTTTCAAATTTCCCGCTGTTCCGTCCCCCGTACGTCTCGACGCTCGCAGGGGACGGAACCCAGATGACAGATGCCGGCATCTGCCGGATTACATTGCCGGGGACACTGCAGGAGGGACATCGTGGGAGCGCAAGACAAGGTAAGTGATAGAGGGATGGCGGAGCAGCGCCGCATGGTAAGCCCGAGTGTAGCTCGGGGTTACCGCTTGTGGTACTGAAACTTTACCCCGAGCTACACTCGGGAATACCGCCAGGGAGGCTACCTTGGTCATGGATCCTAAGCCATCATATCTATCTTGTTACAAACTTTCTTCAAGTTTTTCAGTAACGGCAGGAACTTAAACAATGATATATCCACTTTCACTAAGACCAAATCATGTAATTGATTGTCCACAACTGGTGTAAATGGACCCATGCCATCTGTAAATGTTATATGTAAACATCGTTACATATAGGTTTTATATGAGTTTTATCCAAAACCACTGAGAAAATAAAAGTAAGCCCTGGGGAACACCTTAATATTATACGAATTTAAGATTCAAGATCCAGTGTGGCTCGACATTAAAGGAACACCTCTTTAAATCTCATAAGCATCTGTTTTGGGCTTATGGAACATTAAGAGGTGTACCTTGCAAAAGATAACGTGGATACACAAGCTTACAACTATCAATGCTTGCTGTGTGGATAATAAGTTTGAGTAAACTTTCCCTTAAAAAACTGTTAAAGCCTACTCCTTTAAGAACTGTAGGTTTTAAACATTGCATATTTTATTTTTTTCCATTGTTTTGTTGTTTTTTTTTCCTTATTTTGTACATGGCTTTTGCTTAGTTTTGTGCTTTTCTATTCCCACACACTGACACCCAGGTATCTGTTATGTTAAAGAGAATGACTGTAATTACTCATAGTTCAAATTATTTCATTCATGGGAATACTATTGTAATGTTCTTTTTTTTACATAGTCTCTCTTCCGACGAAGTGCTGTATGTTACAAAACCAGGACTCTATGCCCGCTGTTCTTTGTTCCTTGCCCTTTGATAAAGTCTGAATAAAAGCTATGTGTTAACAGTGGAATTCTAAGAACACATCTTCCTCACTGATCTCATGCCTGTGTGAAACACTGCTTTCAATAATGTGGTTTACACCATTCTGTTTGAATTCAGTTATGGACTGAAGTAACAAAAATTATGTAGGATGTGTTAATTTCAGGTGCAACCTGTTTTCTTTTGGTACCATTCCTACTCAAATATCTACTAAAAAAAACACTCACTCATCTCTAAAAGAAAATAGTAATTGTACCAAACCAGAGATGACAATCACATATAAAAACAAGAATGTTTTTATTAAAAAAGTTAAAAGTTAAAAGCCAAAAGGCATAAACATATTTTGACCATCAACCACTAAGGACAACAAAATATCATGTAACAATCCATAGACTATAAGACGTGCGGCGTCTTAATGATTGATGTGTTTCACAATCACATCACTTCCTCAGTATCATTGCCAATGTCTAGATTTATTTAGGTGATTGGAGAGCCAAGTGTTGCCTTTGGTAACCCCAATGGAGTCTATCACCTACCAGCTACAATTGGGATATAACAAACTGGAAGCAGTTCCCTCTATACCCTACACACAGCTTCCAGCAGCACTAGTCCAGTGCTGTCTTCCACCCAAACTTAATGTATAGATTTATCATTGATGCTACACTCTAGCAAAAATTTGAAGAAACAAGAAAAGCCAAAAAATAGGGTCCCACATCAAGACCACATACTCATGGGTCAAGCAGGAGATTAGAAAAAGTCCCCAAAAAGGTTTAGCTGAAGGAATATATAAAACACATGAATTAATGTGAATTCTCTTAAATATGGCTGCTTCAAAAAAGAGAATGTCTAGCTACTCAAGGGAGTACCGATCTCCAATCAAGCTTCAGCTAAGATGGAATAGGCTCCCGCCCGATCACATACAGCAAATTGCACCACAGCAGACTGTTACATGATATTTTGCTGTCCATAGTGGTCATGGTCAAAATACACTATATTGCAAAACGTATTGGGACACCCCTCCAAATCATTGGTAAATCAAGCACCTAGGCATGCATTCTACTTCTACAAACATTTGTGACAGAATGGGTCGCTCTCAGAAGCTCAGTGAATTCAAACATGGTACCGCGATAGGTTGCCACTTGTGCAATAAGTCCATCCGTGAAATTTCCTTGCTACTAAATATTCCATGGTCAACTGTTAGTGGTATTACAACAAAGTAGAAGCAACTGGGAACAACAGCAACTCGCTAAAGACCTGCAAACTTTGTGTGGCCTTCAGATTAGCAGAAGAACAGTAAGTACAGAGCTTCATGGAATGGGTTTCTATGGCTGAGAAGCTGCATCCAAGCCTTACATCACCAAGTGCAATACAAAGCATACAATGCAGTGGTGTAAAGCATGCTGCCACTGCAGTCTAGAGCAGTGAAGACATGTTCTCTGGAGTGACAAATCACGCTTCTTTGTCTGGCAATCCTATGGATGTGTCTGGGTTTGGCAGTTGCCAGGAGAACGGTACTTGCCTGACTGCATTGTGCCAGGTGTAAAGTTTGGTGGATGAGGGATTATGGTTTGAGGTTGCTTTTCAGGGGTAGTGATTGGCCCCTTAGTTCCAGTGAAGAGAACTTTTAAGGCATCAGCATACCAAGACATTTTGAACAATTTCATGCTCCCAACTTTGTAGGAATAGTTTGGGGATGACCCCCCCCCCCCCTCTTCCTGTTCCAACATGACTGTGCACCAGTGCACAAAGCAAGGTCCACAAAGACATGGATGAGCGAGTTTGAGGTGGAGAAACTTGATTGGTCCTGACCTCAACCTGATAAAACACATTTGGGATAAATTAGAGCGAAGACTGCGAGCCAGGCCTCCTCGTCCGACATCAGTGCCGGACCACACAAATGCGCTTCTGGAAGAATGGTCAAACATTCCCATAGACACACTCCTAAACCTCATGGACAGCCTTCCAAGAAGATCTGAAGCTGTTATAGCTGCAAAGGGTGAGCCAACTCAATATTGAACCCTACGGACTATGACTGGGATGCCATTAAAGTTCATGCGCGTGTAACGGCAGACATCCCAATACTTTTGGAAATATAGTGTATGTGTACGTCTTTGGCTTTTTAACTTTTGTAATAAAATATTCTTGTTTTAATAATATGTTATTGTAAGCTCTGGTTTGGTACTCCTTCTTTCTCCTTCCCTTCACCCCTTCTTTTAGGGATAAGTGAGTGTTATTTAGTACATTATGGACTGAAGTACTGCAGTTGCTCCTTACCCTGCTCCAGGATTGGTATGTTGTCAGCTTTCACTTGCACCTGGTTGTGGGGAGTGAGGACTGTATATCACTAAAGCTAGGAGGCTTATCTCTTTACAGAGATTCAGGCTGTATTTGGAATGATGCACAGAAGAATAAACAGAATGGGAAAACATTATTAGTCTTCATGGCCAATATGGTCTCACACATCCACAAGGGGCTTTCAAAACTATTTGTCTACAATGTATTATATCACATGTGTCAAACACAAGGCCCGCAGGCCAAATCCGGCCCAACAGGCCATTTCATGAGGCCCTTGCAACTCTCCTGCAGTTTCGGCACCCCCCTCCATGTCTCTGACCCCTTATTGTCTCAGCAATTGGCAGCAGGAGGACAGAACTCCTCCACCAGATCCTGCACTTCTCCATGCAGCTGCGGAGTGGCTTGTCTCTGCCCCCCACCACTCAGCAGTCAGTAGCAGAGAGGAGGACAGAACTCCGCCTACAGATCCTGAGCCTCTCAGCATCGCCTCATCTCCACCTCCCCTCAGCTCAGCATTCAACAGACTCCAGCCCTCCTCTGGTCCTCCTCCAGGCCCTGCAGTTTCTGCTTCCAAGCTCAGCAGCCCAAATTTCTTCCTGGCAGCAGCACAAGGTAAGGGGGGCACACCGTGAAGTATTGGATGGTGGGGAACTCTTGACTTCTGATGGTGGGGGTTGCCGACAACTGATGTAAGGGAATGGGGTGTTCTGGACATCTAGTCTTACAGATACAACTGGCCCTTTGAGGGCAACCATAATGTTGATGTGGCCCGCAATGAAATGGAGTTTGACACCCCTGTATTATATCGTAGGTAAAATGTATAAAATATAGTAACAGCAGTGAATGACCAGTAAATGCAAAAAAAAAGGGTTACAGATGAGCTATGTAAAAGAAGTGAAATTTTGAAATTTTAGCAGAAATAAATTTGTGAAATTAAGTCTTCATCTTATCTCTTGGTATAAAGGTTTAGACAGATGACAAGGGAAAACTATCTTCCGAAGGCAGCAGCATAACATGATGTACCTGGGTACACCTCCAGTGTCCCATAATGTATGATTAGCAAATCTCATTTTACTGCCTGTGGAGCTTTGCCAGTGCATCTAGGGCTCTTTATGCTAAAATCCTTTAATACTGTTATGTCTGAGCAGAAGCTATTATATATTTCTGTCCTAGAAGTTGCAGATAACTGAATTATGCCTATTACATTCCATATATCACAATCCAATAATTTCTTCGCGTCTAAAAGGAATTAACTATCTTTTCAGTGCCTACCAGCTTCCGTATCCTAACATATTATGGAGGTTTACCCTTGACACCACATTCTATGTTGTCTTTTAGTTCACTTCTTATTAATATATATCATCCTTTGATTTAATGTACTACTTAGACAAATGTCTAATAAAGTCATAGTCTGTTCACATTTCCATGGGAAGGAGGAGGGAAGGAAAGTAGGTACAGAAAAAGTTCATTAAGAAAAGACTCACAGTATCTGCATCAGCATCAGGGACACTCAAGTGGGTCCACTTCCTGTCAGAGACTACTTGAGCATTCTATCCAGAAAAGAAAATGAGTAGAAAGTAGCAATAGTAAAGACATTAGCAGTAGACAAAGTTAGAAATAGAAGAACATCAAGAAAATCACATTTTGCAGAAGCGTTATTTAAAACAGAACTTTAGACATGCTACCGATATGTTGCGAACTGTTTAAACTTTTACAATTAAAGGAGATTAAAGTGGAGTTCCACCCAAAAGTGGAAGCTTCGCTTATCTGCCTCCCCGCCTCCGCTGCCACATTAGGCACCTTTTGGGGGGGAGGGGGGAACGGGTACCTGGTTTTGACAGGCATCTGCTCCCCCTTCCGGCTCAGTTCGCAGCAGCAAACTGAGCCGGAAGTTCGGGCCCCCCCACAGCCCTCTGGGACATTTCACAGCTCCCAAAGGACTGTGGCCCATTCACAAATTGCAGCGAGCTTTGCGCATGTGCAGTAGGGAACCCTCTGTGGAGCCGCAAGGCTTCACTACCGGTGTCCCTTTGTCAAGATGGCGGTGCCAGCACCTGACAGCCGATTGAAGAATTGGCTCGGGTGAGGACACCACTGGATCCCCAGACAGGAAAATGCCCTAATATTAAAAGTAAGTAGCTGCAGTAATTGTAGCTGCTGATTTAAAATCTTTTTTTGTCAGGGGGGCCGAGGGGTGGAACTGCGCTTTAAAATAAAGCAGAACTTTACCCTTTACTTTTACCATAAACATTTGAATGTACACTGAGCCATGGTATTCCTCAGGATGAATTTATTCCTGTACTCGTGCATGGGGGTTATGTCATCCTGGCCCAACCAATCAGGATGACCAAAGATGTTGAACCCAAAAATGACTAGAGAAAGGTTAGTCTAAGAATAGTCTAAATTATATTGCATATCGAGATAAAACATTTTAATTATTTTAGAGACATACGTCTGAGCCAAATGTTTAAGAAATACTTATTCAAATATCAAAACATAACACAAAAATGCTTCCATCGAAAAGTCAGGAAAGATAATGTAATGAAGGGGAAAAGGCCAAACCTCTTTCAGTCAGGGTCAGAGATGGGCCTTGCAACATTTGCTACTTCTTTTGATGGAAATTGTTAAATCTAATGCTAATCATACACTAGCTGAAAAAGCGTTCAAACTTATTTTTGAATAACAAACAAACTTGGTGGTGAGATCAACAATAGTGCCATCATGTAATGACGGAATTTTGAATGATAAATTGTTCAATGAACATAAATGAATCAGTTTTTCGTTCGTTTTTTCACGTATGTGCAGAATGGACAGTTAAAGTTTTACCGGGGAGAAACAAATTAACCTTTCAATTTACTGTTTGTTTGGCAGAGGTTTTCCAACCTATTCCTTCTATTTTTTGGATCTCAAAAGTAAAAAAAGATTTTGTATTTGTACCCATTAATTGGAAAAAAAAACAAACAATCAGCCCACATGACAGATTTTCAAACAATTTTTTGTCTAGAGCAGGGGTCTCCACACTTTCTAAACAAACAACCAGTTTACTGTCTTTCAGACTTAATTGGGAGTAGAAAAGGTCCCGATACCAATGGGAATAAACAATGCCCTATCTTTGGTGTCAGTGGCAGGAACAGCACCCATTCTTGGTGTCACTGGATGAAATTGTGCTCCATCTTTGGTGTCATTGGAATGAATTCTGCCCCTTCATCAGTGTCAGTGGGGGGGGGGGGGCAATTATGCCCCATTGTTGGTATCAGTGGATGAAAACAGTGTCCCAAGGGTCAGATAAAAGCAAGCAAAGGGCCACATCTGGCTGCACTACTGGTGCAGTGTATAAGGGCCATAAGATGCCATTTTAGGCATGTTGAGGGTGGTTTTTTTAATATGCCTGGAATATGTTTGTCTGTGGTCTTCATACCCATACCAGTGGTTAGTATGGCTATGAGTGCAAAATGAAGCAAACTCATATAGGGGTTGATTTACTAAAACTGGTGCAGCTCTGCATAGAAACCAATCAGCTTCCAGGTTATATTGTCAATGCTGAATTGAACAATTTGACGTTAGAAGCTGATTGGCTACCATGCAGAGCTGTAGCAGATTCTCAGTACTCCCTAATTGTGTAACAGAATTTTAGTTTTTGACTTTTATTACCCATTTTTGGCACAAATACAATAATTTATTCTGGATGTATAATCTATGGAGCACACACCTTTGTAGTTCTACTTCCAGGTTATGTATTTAACCTGATACTTAAGATGGTTTTTAGTAATAGAAGAGAACTTCATGTCCCTCTTGCACTTTTTAGCACATGCTTCAGACCTTGACTTCAGTTTTTATACTCTTTTGTTGTTACCTGTGAACAGATTTTCCTAATCCAGTCATCTACTGTGATAAAGTATCAGACACAACCCCAGAGAATAAAGCAGCAGTACTTCAGAATCTTTTACATTACAACCTAATCTATGTCAAGAAGACTTTTTAAAAGGGTTGATCTGTAATGTTCCATAAAAAGACTGCAAACTATGAACTTATTCTGAAAAAGAAATGACTTCTTTTTTCACTTCTGAAAACGGCCATAGCAAGCACATTGGTTTTGGGTTCCCAGGCTACTTGGAGTTTAACATCCTTTACAAAGACACAATGGGGTTGATTTACTAAAAATGGAGAGTACAGAATCTGGTGCAGCTCTGCATAGAAACCAATCAGCTTCCAGGTTTTATTGTCACAGGTTAATTGAACAAGCTAAAGTTAGAAGCTGATTGGCTACAATTCACAATTGCAGAAGATTTTACACGCTCCAGTTTTAGTAAATCAACCCCCGTGGGTCCACTGTCCTTATTGCACCCTCTTCATAAACAATAGTAGGAGTAAATATCTGTCCATCCCATGTCATTTTCATTGGCTAAATCTTGGACGTATTTTCACTGATTTGGCTATATGCATAGGGTGAATGCTCACCATCAAATTCTGTGGGAATCACTGAAAAAAAAAACATTATTTGCTTAAACTGTATGTAAGTGCAAACATTTTTTTGTTTTTAGTTTTGCATAGAGTAAGAAAGGTTTAAAACCCTAGGCAGGTTATTTTTAATCTTTGATTTTACTCACCATTGAATATGCACTAAGAGTATCTGTTTTGTGTGCATTTGTTGTAGGAAAATCATCTTCATGTTCATCTAAATATTCCTGCAGGAAAAAAGATTCATATGAATGTTTTGTGAAGTGTGAATATAGTTGCCAACAGATTTTAAACAATTACCCACTGGCTTGGCTGATGTCAGAATATAATAATAAGGCAAAAGAACAAATTGGACAGACACAGATTATTGTGATAATGAAGGAGATATTAATAAATGGTTTAATATTGCTTTGCTTGATGAAGTTAAAAAGATGATTCCATTAATAGTGGAGTGATAGGTCTTGGAGCCTGTACATGTAGAATGTCATCCCACCCTACAAACAGGTCACTGGAGTAGCTGAAAGTGAGTGGAAAACTTATAATATAATTTACAAACTCATTGATCTTGCGTAATATAGCTTGTGTCATAGTACTTTTGTCTTTAAAATATTGATATGCATAATATTCGCCTTTCATGAGGTCGAGAGAAAAAAATTATAAATGCAAGGCAAAGGGGCAATGAAATTAATAAAGGGGCTGTGATTGTGGATGCTTTGCTTTGTTAAAAATGGATTTTCAGCTAAACTGTTTTTTCTAGTTTTGAGTAGAGAAGGAACAGGTTAGAACCTCTGCTATGTCAATTGCTAGGGATGTACCGATACCCTTTTTTGATTGGCGAGTATGAGTATCGATACTTTCAGTCAAGTACTCACCAATACCGAGTACTGATACTTTGCGGTGCAACTTGCGTCAATACAAAATGTATGGAAGAAAATTGCACCACAAAGAATAGCATGCAATTTGAACATGAATGCAATTCCTGTCCAAATCACATACAGTCATGGCCGAAATTGTTGGCACCCTTGATATTTTTCCTGAAAATCAAGTATTTCACACAAAAAAGGTATTGCATTAACACATGTTTTGCTATACACATGTTTATTCCCTTTGTATGTATTGGAACAAATATAAAACAGAGGCAGAAAAGCAAATATGACATAATGTCACACAAAACCCCAAAAATGGGCTGGACAAAAGTATTGGCACCCTTAACTTAATATTTGGTTGCACACCCTTTGGAAAACATAACTGAAATCAGTCGCTTCCTATAACCATCAATAAGCTTCTGACACCTCTCACCCGGAATTTTGGACCACTCTTCCTTTGCAAACAGCTCCAGGTCTCTCTTATTGGAAGGACACCTTTTCCCAACAGCAATTTTAAGATCTCTCCACAGGTGTTCAATGGGATTTAGATCTGGGCTCATTGCTGGCCACTTCAGAACTCTCCAGCGCTTCTTTGCCATCCATTTCTGAGTGCTTTTTGACGTATGTTTGGGGTCATTGTCCTGCTGGAAGACCCAGGATCTTGGACGCAAACCCAGCTTTCTGACACTGGGCCCTACAGTGCGACCCAAAATCCTTTGGTAATCCTCAGATTTCATGATGCCTTGCACACAGTCAAGGCACCCAGTGCCAGAGGCAGCAAAACAACCCCAAAACATCATTGAACCTCCACCATATTTTACCGTAGGTACTGTGTTTTGTTCTTTGTAGGCCTCATTCCGTTTTCGGTAAACAGTAGAATGATGTGCTTTACCGAAAAGCTCTATCTTGGTCTCATCTGTCCACAAGACGTTTTCCCAGAAGGCTTTTGGCTTACTCAAGTACATTTTGGCAAACTGTAGTCTTGCTTTTTTATGTCTCTGTGTCAGCAGTGGGGTCCTCCTGGGTCTCCTGCCATAGCGTTTCATTTCATTTAAATGTCGACGGATAGTTCGCGCTGACACTGATGCTCCCTGAGCCTGCAGGACAGCTTGAATGTCTTTGGAACATGTTTGGGGCTGCTTATCCACCATCCGGACTATTCTGCGTTGCAATCTTTCATCAATTTTCCTCATCCGTCCACGACCAGGGAGATTAGCTACAGTGCCATGGGTTGCAAACTTCTTGATAATGTTGCGCACTGTGGACAAAGGCAAATCTAGTTCTCTGGAGATGGACTTGTAACCTTGAGATTGTTGATATTTTGCCACAATTTTGGTTCTCAGGTCCTCAGACAGTTCTCGTCTCCTCTTTCTGTTGTCCATGCTTAGTGTGGCACAGACAGACACACAATGCAAAGGTTAAGTGAACGTCTCTCCTTTTTATCTGCTTTCAGGTGTGATTTCTATATTGCCCACACCTGTTACTTGCCCCAGGTGAGTTTACAGGAGCATCACATGCTTGTAACATTCTTATTTATCCGCAGTTGTGAAAGGGTGCCAATACTTTTGTCCAGCCCATTTTTGGAGGTTTGTGTGACATTATGTCGAATTTGCTTTCTTTCCTCCCTTTTTTTGTTTTGTCCCAATACACACAAAGGGAATAAACATGTGTATAGCAAAACATGTGTTAATGCAATACGTTTCGTGAGAAATACATGATTTCCTGGAGAAATATCAAGGGTGCCAACAATTTCGGCCATGACTGTATGTTTTCCCCACAGTTCCTGTGTGAACCCATGCATATCATAGCCTGAGTTTACATAGGAACGGTGCGGGAAACCTCCCTGCACAGATCCCATGCTGTCACAGAAGGATAAGCTGGGAATTTGAAATCCCCATAGCTTTCTCTCCTTTCTCTCTGCAGGGATGACAGTACTACCACGGTGCTGAGCAATCAAAAGACATCTAGTCCCTACGGTCATCCCCGCAAGGAGAAGAGTGAAAGCCGCTTCACAGGTCTGGGTAATTGAAATCCCTGTGGCTTTCTCTCCTCTCTTTACAATGATGACAGTACAGGAACAGTAAGTCCCAAGCGCAACTCAGGAAAGACAGGGAGAGATTAGAGAACTCAATGCATGGCTAAAGACCTGGTGTAAGAGGGAAGGATTTGGGTTTCTAGAGCACTGGGCTGAATTTTCATTGGGTGCAACCTATATGCTATATTACAGCGCTGAGCAAACTGTTGGCACTATATAAATACTGTATAATAATAATATGCTAGAGATGGTTTGCACCTAAATGGAAGAGGATCTGCTGTGCTGGGGAGAGGTTTATTGGAAGGCTGGAGGAGTATTTAAACTAGGATCGAGAGGGGAGGGAGAATTAGATTATAACGGGGTAGCCAGATCAGACAGGGGTCAGTCCTTATTAGTGGGTGGAATGGGGAAAGATGGGGGGAAGGCTATGGCAGATGATAAGAAGGTTCCCATGTTACAAACAACCAGTGGAATTAGTACCATTTGTATGAAAATAAAAAATATGCAAATTACGTGTGAACAAGGTGTCAGTGACTTAAAGTGTTTGTTCACCAATGCCAGAAGTCTGCCAAGCAAAATAGGTGAGTTGGAAGCTTTGGTGCATGAAGAAAACTATGATTTAATTTGATATTGCTGAATCTTGTCTTCATTCTTCACATGACTGGGCCATTAATATTCCTGGCTATGCTCTCTTTTGGAGAGACAGGGTAAATAGGAAAGGTGGTGGTGTCTGTCTCTATGTGAGAAGTGATCTCAGAGGAAGTGTGAAAGAGGAGCTAGTTGATGGAGAGTGTGATGAGGCTGAAGTATTATGGGTGGAACTGCACATGGGGGTATGTACTACAAAGGTAATCATTGGAGTTTGTTATAGGCCTCCCAGTGTTAATGAGGAGGTGGAGACTCAGCTCCTTGTACAGATCAAAAGGGCAGCAAGGGCTGGGACAGTGATAATAATGGGGGATTTTAACAACCCAGAAATTGACTGGAGTAATGGTACTGCAGGAACAGTTAAAGGGCAAAAATTTATAAACCTACTACATGACAATTTTATGGTACAGTTCATAGATGTCCCAACTAGGAATGATACTCTGCTGGACCTAGTAATCTCAAACCATGCAGAGCTTATTACGAATGTCCATATAAAAGAACATATGGGTACCAGTGACCATAACATGATTTCATTTATTGTTAGCTGTAAACAGCAAGAACATACGGGAAAAATAAAACCGCTCAATTTTAAGAGAGCTAATTTTTCAAGGCTGAGAGCTGCTCTCCAAGACTTAGACTGGGAAGGAATATTGACATCAATGAACACAACACAGAAATAGGAGTTCTTCAAAAAGACTGTATGTGAACAAACTGCAACAAGTTTAAAAGGCTCAAATCAAACCTGTTTGGCTTACGGCCAAAGTTAAAAAAAAAGCTAAAGATAATGAGAAAAGAGCTGCTATTAAATATATAAATGAAGGAACGCTATCGTCATTTACACATTACAAAATCTTTACCATATAATTATAGACCCGTTAGTTTAGCTTCTATAGTTGGGAAGATACTGGAGAGTTTAATAAAAGACCACATAGATGAGTTCTTACTGGGGGTGGCTGTGGACGTGGTATACTTTGATTTTGCAAAAGCGTTTGACACAGTTCCCCACAGTTCCCCACACACGGCTAAGGTGTAAGGTAAAGTCTACAGCCTTGGAAAAATCCGTATGCAAATGAATAGAAAACTGGCTAAAAGATCGTATTCAGAGTAGTGGTTAATGATTCATACTCTGAATGGTCTAGGGTTGTCAGTGTGTACCCCAGGGTTCAGTGTTGGGACCCTTACTTTTTAATATATTTATAAACGATATAGGGTCTGGGATTATAAATACCATTTCAGTCTTTGCAGATGACACCAAGCTGTGCAGTGGAATAACATCCTTACAGGATGTCTTCAACTTACAAGCTGACCTCAATGCACTGTTTAATTGGGCAACTATGTGGCAAATGAGGTTTAATGTTGATAAATGTAAGGTTATGCACTTGGGGGCTAAGAATATGCATGCATCATACATACTAGGGGGAGTACAACTGGGGGAATCAATGGTGGAGAAGGATCTGGGAGGTCTGTTAGATCACAAGCTTAGTAATGGCATGCAATGCCAAGCTGCGGTTTTGAAAGCAAGCAAAATCCTCTCTTGTATTAAGAGGTATAGACTCCAGAGAGATATCATATTACCCCTGTACAAATTATTAGTAATCTGGAATATGCAGTTCAGTTTTGGGCTCCAATTCACAAAGAGAACATTGGGGAACTGGAGAAAGTACAGAGAAGGGTAACCAAACTGATAAGAGTCATGGAGGAGCTCAGCTATGAGGAAAGATTAGAGGAACTGAATTTATTCTCTCTTGAGAAGGAGATTAAGGGGGGATATGATCAACATGTATAAATACATCAGTGGTTCATATAGTGGACTCGGTGTAGAGTTATTCACCCTGAGGTCATCACAGAGGACAAGGGGGGACTCTTTATGTCTGGAGGAAAAGAAATGTAATCTCCAAACACGGAAAACTTTTCTTCACAGTGAGAGCTGTGAGAATGTGGAATAGACTCCCTCAAGAGCTGGTTCTGGCCAGCTCAGTGGATTGCTTTAAAAAAGGCCTGGATTCTTTTTTAGATACACAGAATATAACTGGATACTAATATTTATAGGTAAAGTTGATCCTGGGAATATTCGATCGCCTCTCGGCAGGGATGGGGAAGGAATGTTTTTTCCCTGCAGGAGCAAATTGGATCATGCTTCACTGTTTTTTTTGCCTTCCTCTGGATCAACTGTGGGTATAGGATTATAACTTTTTTTTTTTTAATGGTTGAACTGGATGGACTTTTGTCTTTTTTTCAGCCAGACTAACTACGTAACTATGAAAGTAAATTCAGATAGAGGAACAAACACTTTCCAACTCTGCCACAAAAGTATCTTTTTTTAAATCCGTATTTCTAAAAGGAAAACTTCTCTCACTTTCTTAGTAACTACACATAAAACTGTGTTCTAAAGTTCCAAAGGCCTTGAGGTTTCCAAAGCTTTGGGATCCTTTTCTTTTCATTTTATTCATTAATGGTCTGGTAGATGAGATAGGTAAAGACCAAAGAAGATAAAAATCGAGTGTAAAAATCTTTAGAGCAGGATTCAAAGCTAAGTTCTTTTAGTGTTATATCACTGTCTTCCCTTTATATGTATTTGATGGGGTCCTTTAAAGGTAATTGCTATACAACACCAAAAGGCGGGTAGCGCCAGTGGGGTACTATCCCAGAAAAAGAGCCTCATCCTGACAAACTCATGGTTGAGTGGGCAAAATGCATTGATGTAAGCTCTGCCCATGCTAGCGGTCTTCTCCACTTACTGCCCCCACTGACTCAGTGTCTCATGATGGGGAAAACCCGATTGGGCTGAAAACACTGCAGGACTGCACTTATTTTTGACATCACGGATCCACAAGTAGGAAGCGGGCTGTACTGCATCATCTGATACTGGATGGGTGAGAGCCTCCAGGCACTGAATATATGACATGAGGAAGGCCTATGCAGACTATCTTGATATACTGCAGAAGTGACCTTTACTGAAACTGACATTAGGTCTGTGTCTGTACTGCAGTTCTGCTATCTCCACTATGTTCTCCCACTTAGAAATCATGGAGGGGTCTGAAATTCACATTGTAGGTGCATTCCCACTCTGAGAGACAGAATTAAAAAAAAAAATCAGGAAATCACATTGTATGATTTTTAAAGAATTTATTTGTCCTGCACTGCTGAACATAAGTATTTGAACACCTAAGAAACAGCAAAAATTCTGGCTCTCAAAGACCTGTTACTGTGCCTTTAAAAAGTCCACCTCTACTCCACTCATTAATCTAACTTAGTAGCACCTGTCTGAGCTCTTTAAAGATACCTGTCCACCCCACAGTCAGTCAGATGCCAACTACTACCGTGGGCAAGACCAAAGAGCCGTCAAAAGACACCAGAGACAAAATTGTCACAAGGCTGGAAAGGGCTACGGGGCAATTGCCAAGCAGCTTGGTGACAATAGATCAACTGTTGGAGCAATTGTTAGAAAATGGAAGAGGCTAAAGACGACTGTCAGTCTCCCTCGGACTGGGGCTCCATGTAAGATCTCACCTCGTGGGGTATCACTGATAAGAAAGGTGAGGAATCAGCCCAGAACTACAAGGGAGGAGCTGGTCAATGACATGAAGAGGGCTGGGACCACAGTTTCAAAGGTCACTGTCGGTAGAACACTATGCCGTCATGGTTTCAAATCATGCATTGCACGGAAGGTTCCCCTGCTTAAGTCATCACATGTCCAGGCCTGTCTGAAGTTTGCCAATGACCATCTGGATGATCCAGAGGAGGCATGGGAGAAAGTCATGTGGTCAGATGAGACCAAAGTAGAACTTTTTGGTCAAAATTTCACTCGTCGTGTTTGGAGGAAAAAGAAGGATAAGTTGCATCCCAAGAACACCATCCCTACTGTGAAGCATGGGGGTGGTAACATCATGCTTTGGGGGTGCTTTTCTGCGAAGGGGATAGGACGACTGCACTGTATTAAGCAGAGGATGAATGGGGCCATTTATTGTGAGATTTTGAGCAACAACCTCCTTCCCTGAGTCAGAGCATTGAAGATGGGTCGTGGCTGGGTCTTCCAATATGACAACGACCCGAAGCACACAGCCAGGATAACCAAGGAGTGGCTCCGTAAGAAGCATATCAAGGTTCTGGAGTGGCCTAGCCAGTCTCCAGACCTGAATCCAATAGAACATCTTTGGAGGGAGCTGAAACTCCATGTTGCTCAGCGACAGCCCCAAAACCTGACAGATCTAGAGGAGAGCTGTGTGGAGGAGTGGGCCAAAATCCCTGTTGCAGTGTGTGCAAACCTGGTCAAGAACTACAGGAAACGTTTGACCTCTGTAATTGCAAACAAGGACTTTTGTACCAAATGTTAACACTGATTTTCTCAGGTGTTCAAATACTTATGTTCAGCAGTGCAAGACAAATAAATTCTTTAAAAATCATACAATGTGATTTCCTGAATTTTTTTTTTACTTCTGTCTCTCAGAGTGGGAATGCACCTACAATGTGAATTTCAGACCCCTCCATGATTTCTAAGTGGGAGAACTTGCAAAATCGCAAGGTGTTCAAATACTTCTGTTCCTCACTGTATCTGGTCTTTCACAATTATTTTAGTAAATATAAACTGCTAAATACCTTTTCTCATCAGCAGTTAGAGCAGTCATGTGACTTCTATCAGTGTCCAGCAAAGCACTGGTTAAAGCTTGTTGGAGGAATTTTCATTCTCCTCTGATTGTCCTATGAGGCTGCAGGACCCCTGACCCTCTGTCTGGACAGCAATGATTGGCTCTGTGCTGATCACATGCACTCTCCAAAGAAAAAAAAAACACTCTAGCAATACACACCAAACTGGACATGTACAGCTTGCCCCCAAAGCTCTGTTCTATTAGCCGATGGATTGGGGACTGTGGAAGAAGGGAAGGATCAGAGAAGACAGGATCAAACATCCTTTTTACACAATGCAGATGATTAACTCCTTAGGTTCCACACTGAGTAACACAAGCATGCTTTAGTACATATACAGATTGATTTTACTGTTGTTGGTTTAGTAACACTAAGTAATACCTGCTATAGTCTATCCATGCATGTGAATGAGACTGGAGTCAGTTATTATGCTAAACTTTGCCGAATCTTAGGACCTGATCCTCACTGAGCAATATGTGTCCTATGCTGTTGGATACTCTTGTAATATATTTGTGACGGGAGTCACTTTGGGTGGGGTACCCATGGAACACAGCTCACTTTGAAGAGGTGGGGAGACCCTTGTCTCAGCTCCCCATATCCCTATTATGTGTAAGTCACCTTGTGCCTGTTAGGGGTACAGAGTGATCTGTCCTAATATTGTGTGGGGGTTGTTGATTGTTTAATGTCATGTGGTTGCATCCCATTGTTATATTGTGTGTCTTGCTTGGGAGCAAACTATTATGGGATGTATGTGTATTAGCTTAGTGGGGGTGTGTGTCTCCAGCAGCCCTCCCTCCTGATGGGACTGTCTGCTGGTGTGAAGTTTGAATACCTGTGTGTCTCTTGTTACTAAATGTAGATTGCCCCACCCTGTGTCATTATGCAGGGAGGGGGGACTGTCCCCTGAGTGTATATATCTTGCATCTGTGTTAACATGAACTAGTCTACCTCCTGGTTTACTTCAAGACTGGTGTCATCTAGTCTTGTATGGTCAGCTGTGGTGTCTGTAGTCGGTGTTTGGACGGGGAAGCGGTATTCTAATGGAAGTACTCAAGTGTAGTCTGGGTCAGTTCCTTTACAATATTGCTCACCAATCTAATTTGAGGCAAAATTGCCTATGAGGACAAATATTATAGTGTTAAGTGTTATGCATAACTAAACACAACATCACTGCAAGATCCCATCTGGAGCATGTGCCTTGGGCTGGCTTTAACATTGCTATCTTTAGCGAAAGTGCATTTAATTCCAAGGAAGCTAACCCTGTACAATGGCAATGCTCATATTATGATTATGGTACATACCCTATAAATCCTGTATCTAGGTTATTTGAATCTGTACTGTAGCAGAATAAATACAATTTCACAGAATGCTGACATATTACATAGGCTCTTGACAAAATAGGACTATAGGCCGCTAAATAAGACATGAAATTGAAAGGTTAAAATTGTAGGGTTATGCAGAGGCCTTTGGAATAACAATACTCTTATACTATAAATGGAATTCAGCTGGGCAAAACAATAGGATTGGGTGTTATTGGTTGAAAATCCAGGGCTGCTGGATCACATGGCAGATTAAAAAAAAGTAAGTACACACCTTTTTATGCAGGCTATGTAGGACAGGTAGGAAGAGGGGAAAGGCAATCTTTTTAATATTAGTTAGGTCGGCCATAGGTGGTTCGAAATCCCAGCCAGTTCAGGGGGAACCAGCTGCGATTTGAACCATGTATGGAAGGGCTGAATGTACCCAAGTTGATTGATCGATCAATTTGAGTATAACAAACCTAGTGGATTTTTATATACGATTATCGCTAGTGGCTGGTATAACTACAAGCATGATCACTATCTCTTCCCGGCCGAGACAGCTCGTCCTGCCACGGCCTGGAGAATACAATAGCTCGACAGGAGGGATTCCCTTTTCAACACTGTTTTGATTGGGGAGGCTACCTACGGTTGCAGGAAAGACATTTGTTCCGTGTATGGCCTTATCTTGCACTGTAACAATTAAAGCAACAAGCTGATTAAAATGGTGATGCAAATAGCAGACGGAGGGGAAGTCACGTAGATCTGACTCCTGGAAGTACACTCCAACTGCCTTCCTACTGACCCAGTATAAAGAACTGCCATTCAGTACACTTTTTCCATACTGTGTGCAGATATCACAAGCTTCTTGATATGTGCTGTGGGAGTGTCAGCTTCATGACGCTTGTGCTCTACCATTTTCACTCTCTTTGAGTGTTATACCCCGTACATGCGAACCGATGCGGGTGTGTATGTTAAGTTAACAACACCCTGAAATTGGTCCGCAAAGCAAAGTGCGATGTGCAGAATAGGATCGCATAAGTGTGAATACCCATGCGATCTGATTCTAGTGCAGACCCAAAAAAGGGTCCTGCACGTTTCTGGTGCGGGTGTGGTGCCATTTGAGCTATACATAATGTATGGTTCCAATCGCACCGCACACAGTAAACCATGTTTGTTGTACTCACTGCGGAACCTAAGGGGTTAATCCTGTGTTAAAACACTGTTTGATCCTGTCTTCTCTGATCCTCCACTTCTTCCAGTGTCCCCCTCTTATCTCCTGATAAGACATATTGTGTGGACTCACTCTGCACATGCTCAGTTTGTTATGTATTGCTAGAGAGGTTTTTTTTTTCTTGGGAGAGTGCACAGGGCCAATCAGCGCTGTCCAGACAGAGGTCAGGGGTTCTGCATCCTCCTACAGCAGAATTAAAACTCCTCCTACAAGCTTTAACATGTGCTCTGCTGGACACTGATAGAAGTCACAAGACTATATACTGCTGATGAGAAAAGGTATTTAGCAGTTTATATTTACTAATATAATAACAGGGTGTGGTGCGATTTGAGCCATACATAATATATGGCTCCAATCACACCGCACATAAACCGCATGTGATTTGCACAGGAATGCACTGCTAAAGGTAATGAGCAGTTTATATTTACTAATATAATTACACTTCTGTGCTCTGTGTAGTGCGGGAGACCAGATATAGTGAATGCAGGGTCCTGGGCTTAGAAACACTTTAAAAAATACAAACCACCAATGTGCTCTTTTAAGTAACCCATAATGTTCTGCAAAAAAACAGAATCAACCAGGGGCGGACTGACCATTTGGAAACTCGGGCACTGCCCGAGGGCCCCGGGTCAGTAGGGGGCCCCATGAGATGTCCCTGGTACCTTTTTCATAGGCTTTTTTGAGTTTGGACAAGGACACAGGGGCCCCATGATCCCCTATTGCCCGGGGGCCCCATGAGTGGTCCGTCCGCCCCTGGTATCAACCTTGTACCCTGCTTTACATTTTTTAAAACAAAGTTTAAATATTACACAAAAATATAAAACATGACTTTAATAACACACAAAACTGATCTCAACTCCATTACTGTTTTCCTTTTACATCACTCTAATGATCGTGTACTAGATTTGAATTGTTTTTACTCTTGGGTTATCCAAGGAAAACACTAATTAGAAGCAGCAGAAAATCACCGTAGTTTTCCAGTTCTTGGCTTGTGTTTGAACTAATTTTCTAGCACACTTTAACAGTGAATATCACAGCTTTCCCAACACTAGCAGGCTGTGGAGACTAATAAAGCAAAGCGGTATCCTACAGCTCTCTTGATGTTAATCAACAGTGTGAACATTTGGCTTGGCTCTTGATGTAGTGCGGGGCGCTGACTCTTGTAATCGGCTACGCTTCATCAGACACAAAAGGTGCAATCGGACTGATTTTTATGTGTGAGGACAAAACAGTACAATAACATAAGTACCAGGCCATACATAGATAGATTGAATTATAATGATAAAAGATTCAAAAATTGCCTGTTCTCCAGATGACCGCTGAGACAGTGACCATAATATCATCGACAAATGTGATTTAATTTTATGTTTGACAACAGAGCATGAACACAGGGTAGGGAAAAATACAAAGAGAACTGGTTAAGCCCAAGGTGGGCAGAACATGTAGTACAGTAGCAGTCTGATAAATGATAACATGGTATTAAATTCATCACAACAACATCTCCAGGGCCAAACCAATATCAGAAAAAATGGACTGTGTATATTTGTTTTGTCCTAAATTTGCCTTGTGGGGGGTCTGAAGGAATTGACCTCCCCCCTCCACCTCCACTGGAGCAAATTGGACTGTGCTTTATAGGAGTTTTTATTTTGCCTTCTTCTAGATCAGCTTTGGGCATATGATTCTGTATATGGTGGTTTTCTATTTATTTACTCTGTTTATTTCTTTTTATTTGTTTATTTACTTTTTATATTGGTTGAACTAGACGGACTTGTGCTTTTTGTCAATCTGATTAACTATGTCCAAATATCTAATGTAAGGTCCGCGCTGAGATAAAAGAGGCTGCTAGCAGAAAGGCTGATATATAAAAGCCCTATGAAACCATAAAGATAATCACCTGCAGCGCCATACAATCAGAGTGCAGTAATTAATCAAAAAGTGCAGCAATTAGCCCTGGTTCACACTGGATGCGACTTGACATGCGATCTGCATGCCCTGCAACTTGAAAATTGCATGCCAAGTCGCACCCTATTGTCAGCAATTGGAGCAGCCATTTCGGTGCGGTTCCGACTTGGTCAGAGTCGCACTGATTTCAAAAGTGGTACATGCACTACTTTTGGTGCGATTTGC
The DNA here is from genome assembly GCF_062004578.1 of Staurois parvus. NCBI lineage: Eukaryota > Metazoa > Chordata > Amphibia > Anura > Ranidae > Staurois > Staurois parvus. Next base: position 17,879,250 of record NW_028317941.1, on the reverse strand, counting down.
ATAGACATCTGTATCAGATGTCTTGCAAATTGCACCTGAAACCGGCGGGTCTCCATACTTTGAAATCATGTGACTTCACTGTAAGTTGCACGATTTCAAAGTCGGGCTAAATGTGAACGGTACCTTAGTCACATATCTATGTAAATGCAAAAAATCAATATAAATATCCTAAAGTACAGTACAATATCACAATAAAAATAAAGTATATGTATAAAAGTGCATAAAGTGCTGATAAAGTGCAAAAAAATCCTATATAGTCCAAAAAACATTATTATGTATTATATTTCCTCCAAAATGTGCAGCAAGCTTAAAGTGTTACTAAATCCAGGACCCTGCATTCACTATATCTGGTCTCCCACAGTACACAGAACATGGAAGTTCTATTATTTTAGTAAAGATAAACTGCTAAATACCTTTTCTCATCAGAAGTTACAGCAGTCTTGTGGCTTCTATCAGTGTTCAGCCAAGCACTAGCTAAAGCTTGTAGGAGAAGTTTTCTTTCTGCCCTAGGAGGATGCAAAAGCAATGACCTCTGTCTGGACAGTACTGATTGGCCCTGTGCTGATCACATGCATTTTCCCAAGAAAACAAAACTTCTCTAGCAATACACACTAAACTGAGCATGAGCAGAATGGCTACGGGTTCAATCTGTCTTGTCAGGAGGTAAGACATGGACATTTGAAGAAGAGGAGGGGCAGAGAAGACAGGGTGAAATGGCCTTTTTACACAATGCAGAGGATTAACCCCTCAGGTTCCACATTGAGTATAACAAGCATGCTTTACTGCATATACAGACTGATTTTACTGTTGTGGGTTTAGTAACACTTTAACATGTTATCACAGGTAGGTGTCATCCAGGGTAGCCTATGCATCCATCCACAGTACTCTCCTCCCCAGTTCCCAGGACTGATCCAAACTGCAGTAAATAATGTTCACACCAGAGCCAGCAAAGATGGTAATAGTGTAGTATGGTAGTAATGTAGCAGGGTCGGATCTAGGGAAGTGCTGGGATGGGGACACTGATGTAAGGGGGCACACTGATAGGGGCACTCTGATGGGGACACCTGATGTAAAGGGGCACTCTGATGGGGACACCTGATGTAAGGGGGCACTCTGATGGGGACACCTGATGTAAGGGGGCACTCTGATGGAGACACTGATGTAAGGGGGCACACTGATAGGGGCACTCTGATGGGGACACCTGATGTAAAGGGGCACTCTGATGGGGACACCTGATGTAAGGGGGCACTCTGATGGGGACACTGATGTAAGGGGGCACTCTGATGGGGACACTGATGTAAGGGGGCACTCTGATGGGGACACTGATGTAAGGGGGCACTCTGATGCGGACACCTGATGTAAGGGGGCACTCTGATGCGGACACCTGATGTAAGGGGGCACTCTGATGCGGACACCTGATGTAAGGGGGCACTCTGATGGGGACACCTGATGTAAGGGGGCACTCTGATGCGGAAACCTGATGTAAGGGGGCACTCTGATGCGGACACCTGATGTAAGGGGGCACTCTGATGCGGATACCTGATGTAAGGGGGCACTCTGATGCGGATACCTGATGTAAGGGGGCACTCTGATGCGGACACCTAATGTAAGGGGGCACTCTGATGCGGATACCTGATGTAAGGGGGCACTCTGATGGGGACACCTGATGTAAGGGAGCGCTCTGATGGGGACATTGATGTAAATAGGGACTCTGATGAGGATATAAGGGTGCACAGGTTCTGTTTATTCACCCTAATCTAATGACACCCATAATATAATAATAATAATAATAATAATAATATAATAAATAATAATATAATATAATAAATAATAGTGTTTCCCAGGTCATGATGCTGTGTGACAGAGTGTCAGTGACATTATGCCCCCTGACTTTTTTTTAACTGCACCCCATGGTTGTGTAACACTATGGGGTTGATTTACTAAAGGTAAATATACTTTGCACTTCAAGTGCAGTTGCTCCAGATCCGAGGGGAAGCTCTGAAATGAAGCAAAGCTCTGCTTATTTCTTTAATCCAATCATGTGCAAGCAAAAATGCTGTTTTTTATTTTCCTTGCATGTCCCCCTCAGATCTAGAGCAACTGCATTTTCAGTGCACTTGCAGTGCACAGCCTATTTGCCTTTAGTAAATCAACCCCTATGATGGCTCCTTTTGGTTCCTCTTGGAGGATGAATATGCCGCATAGGCTGTGCTATTAACCTTTTGGTGTCTGGCTGGCTGGAGTTCTGGATGATTGCAGCAGTCCTAACAGGTGGCTCTTAAACGAATATACACATGGAGCGCATATTGATCCCTGTTAACTCAGGAGATCAACAACTTTTTGGTAAGAGGCTGAGTGATTCATGGTGGAGGAGTCACATGTACATACACTTACCTGCTGTTTTTTCTTGGCACATATTGGATGGAGTCACATGGACTTTGCACTTTGATCTGCACTTTTTTACACTATAAACATTGCTCTAGATTACTATTTATTGGTTACTTTGAAGTAGTGATTTTATTATCCATCTGCATATTTTTTTATTGATTGATTGATTTATTCATGGTTTACAGATGCACTAGCGCCTGTGGTTTATTTATGGTTCAACACTTCTAGGTATTTGTACAATCTAATATTTATTGTTATGATATATGATTTTTTTTCCTTTTGCATGTTTATTGATTTATTTATTCTTTTGTACACACATAGGCTAGTATATAGGAATGTGCATCTGTTTATATAAATAGTAAAAAAATAAACATTCATACTCACCTAAATGGCTGTGGCATCAGGGCAATGCAGCTCCCTTGCTCTGCTATAAACATAAATCTGCAATGCTGTTAATTTATCCATCTCTTTAGAGACCAAACCCTCGACAGGTAAATTATTATGTTGAACACTTGGAAATATATTTTCAGTTTCTTTGGGAATTCTTTTTTCAACAATCAGTTCATGACTTTGACTCTTACTTTAATGCTGTCCACGGCACCACCTGCCTGGAGTTTGCATGTTCTCCCTGTCCCTGCGTGGGTTTCCTCTGGGTAATCCGGTTTCCTCCCACACTCCAAAGACATGCTGGTAGGTTAATTGGCTCCTGTCTAAATTGTCCCTAGTATGTATATGTATGAATGTAAGTTAGGGACCTTAGATTGTACACCCCTTGAGGGTTAGGGACTAATGTAAATGTACAATATATATGTAAAGCGCTGCGTAAATTGACGGCTCTCTATAAATACCTGAAAAAAAATAAAATAAAATGCTGTCCAATTTTCTGACCAGATCATTCATTTTAGTCTGGTGACTGCACTATGATCATAGACCAATATCATTTTAAAACTGTTACTCATCAGAGTGTAATTAATGGTGAGATCACAAACAATTAGTAAATAAAATAATTTCCTATTGAAAACAGAAGCAATATCTCCTGTGCTATAGAGACATATCAGAATACAATTGGGTATAATAATCAAAACCAGGCTTATCCTCATGGTAGATTTCACAGATCAAGACAAAAAGGGTACAATAAAAGAATCGAGTCTCTCTAATAAGATTCACTCCAGCAGGTACAAAACAATATGCTTCTGATCACAATCTCCTGAACTTAAACTGACACTAAACAATATCTTTATTCTCCAAAATATAGTAGCACATCCCCCATATTAGAGTGCCCCTACTCTAAATGAAGGAGCACAGGGGGGCACAGCATTTTTAATCTTGGGGGGAGGGGAGTGTTAGATGTACTAACAGGTTTAAATACATTAACTGCAGTTACAGCAAAAGTTTTTTTGGGGGGATAAAAGTTTTACATGAGTAAATAAAAGCTGATCATTGAGAGTTAGAGCCCACCTCCAAGAGTGGGCTTGGCTTACTGTGAAATGACAATTACCTGTATATTTTGTTAATTATTTGTATACAATGTTTACATTATATTTTGCAAAAACACATTTATTACACTGTATAACTGTGACACTAATAAGAAAGTCTACCACGCGGTCATGCTTTTTGGCATATGCAATATTTCAGATGTACTTGATTTAAGTGAAATACATGTTTTAGTACCAAACATAATAAACAGAATACTAAATAATAAATAAAATATCTAAAAACACAAACATTTCAGTTTTTGAATCTGTGATGTCCTGTTATGATTTGTCATTTTTCAGTTTTATTCCTTTTGGAACACAGCTTGAGAAATCAACCACATACCCCGGGATGTAAATGAGGTAATGAAAGCACATTTGTAAAGCCAGAATTATGATGTTAGGAAAAGGAAGCCAAGATGAACAACCTGCTCTTAATGGTAAACCTACAGCAGGCGTGGAAGAGAAAGCCTGAAGGCCTCCGATAAACAGAAAGCACTGAAAGCTTGGAATACATTCCACATAAACACAAATAGACCATCTGTACTCATCCCATGCCATAGAGAATATCCAGATAATTTCCAAAGCATGACATTTCAGGATAATGAATAATAAAGAATAAATGACACATGCGGTCAACTAACAGACACTAAAATAACAGCAAATATCTGTTCAAGGACTGATATTATTCAGTGGGTTGTACTGAGCAAGCCAAGTTTTTTCATGGTTAGCCTATTTTGCAACTCACCAACTCTGTGTTCAAACCCCCGGGGACTGATAAAGATTTACTTCTGATGCTTCCCGTGTCTTCTTTTCCTTCTGCATAATATCCACTAAGATCCAGTTCTGACCGACTGCGATCTGAAATTATGCATGATTTCTTTTATTAGTAAAAGGCAGTATTATATAACAGTCATTTTACGGCAAAAATCGATAAATACATGATTCCTGTTTTTTATTCTAAATTAGTACTGACACTATTTGATCAATGGATTTATCCACTAGCTACCTGTGAAAAACATGAGCAATTTAAATTGTGCATGTAATGCAAAAGTAATAAAAAAAAATGCAAAAGCAGGTGATATCTATAGGTAGGGGAAGTTAAAAAATGAAGCCTTCCCATACTATCATATAGTACTTTTCCATCCTCTCTCCATTTCACTTCTTTGCAACAATAATTACTCAGTCTGCTCGCTCTCTCCCTTGTCCACTATTATCTCCTCCTCTAGTTCAGCCACAATCATCTTCCCCTTTAACATTCAACTGCTGTCAGTTCCACACTACCCATTCCCTTAAAAGTCCATGATCAGATCACACTTAAGTTGACTATAGTTGGATTGAATCTCGGCCGGTTCAGCAGGGACCAGCCAAGATTTGATCCATTTATGGGCAGGCTGGTTACACCCAAGTCGATCAATCAGTCAAACCAGCCTATCATTTTTTTAACCTGCGATTATTGCCGGCAAGGGAGTGAAGATGCTAAGCCAAGCCATAGATAATTAGATTTTCTTTCCTGCAACCATGGGTTGCAGAAGAGAAAATTGCTCGATTCCCCTATCAACGCAGTCAGTGTTGATAGGGGGGAATCCATCCCACAGCGTTATTGTGTTCTGCAGGCTGGAAAGGCTCCCTACAAGAGGGAATCAAGTAACTTTCATTGGTTGCAGGAAAGAAAATCAAATCATGTATGGCTTGCCTTAGCATCTTCTATCCCTTGATGGTGATCAAACACTGTTTTTTCTCTTATCCAACCCATTCATGATCATCTGCTTTCTACATTCTCTCTCCCTGCCTCCTCTCTCTTCCTCTGATTAGCCCGTACTTCGGTTCTCTATATGTTTGATGGCTAACTGTAGCTCCTCTTTGCACTCCAATCCCTTCTATCAGCTGCTTTCTTTCTGCCTCCTCTATGCCCCCTTGCACAACCAGCAGCTTTTCTACTACTGCTATATTCCTTCTCTCTGTGCATGTTCAGCTGCCATTCTGCCTTTTATTTTGCCCTCGCAGTTAATGATTAGCTCCTGGTCTGCCTCCTTTGCATAAATTCCTAATGCTCCTATGATCAATTTAATGAGATAGTACACTTGTTCAGCTAAAACAGTTTAATGTGCAGTAACGCATGCCCAGTTTTGAATTGCTCAAATGACATGATCATTTTAGCCTAATTGAACTTGCACATAAATGGGCTTGCATTTACTAGAGCCTTCTAACATAACAAAAACAAGATGAAAAAAAAATACATCTAAAATGTAGTAATGGACTGTTTTTACTCCATGGTTAGTCAAACGCTGAAAAATTAAAAAATGTGAAAGACTAGAACATTTCCAGAAACTCAAAACTTTCCCTGTAACATTTTTTTATACGCATTCCTTATGCATGCATCTTAGTTCAGATTGGTGATAGCTGCAGATTATTATACAGGATTTATATAGCGCCAACGGTTTGCTCAGAGCTTTACATTATAGTGGGAGACAATACAGTAACAATACAGTTCAATACAAGAGGGAATTGAGGGCCCTGCTCCTTGGAGCTTACAATCTAGGAGGGTGGGGTGAATGGTACAGTAGGTAGTCACTGTGGGGGATGGAGTGGTTGGAAGAGTGGAGGATTCCAGAAATTAGCAGAGGGCGGGATAGGCTTCCCTGAAGAGAAAGATTTTCAGTGATCGCCGAAATGCAAACAGAGTAGGTGATAGTCTGATAGATTGGGGTAGGGAGTTCCAGATGATGGGTGACTCCCTGGAGAAGTCTTGGAGATGGGCATGGGAGGAGGAGATAAGGGAGCTAGAACTATGCATCTCTTATCTCACAGTTTGTCCTATTCCATCAGAAAGTCCTTTTACTTCTTTCCTTGCTTACTGGCAGTGGTGCATTGCATTTCCCTCCTCTTGTACCACATTCTTCAGCAGCTTTTTCTCTGGGTACCCTGCAGGCAGAGCTAAACAACACAGGGAACCCAGTACTCACACTCATATGTCTGAGATCATGACCTACATTTCTGGGAGTATTTAATCCTGTAGTATCTGACATTCAATATTATGGGTAGGGTAGAAGTTACCCATCTCATATATACTATGAGATAACAGGTCCAAGTCTCTGTTTCTGTGTCTGATCACCACATTTGTCTTCCATTGATAAATAAAAATCCACCTACTGCAGTGGCAGATGGGACTAGTAGATAATTTATTTACGTATCTGAATGGCGTGGCTATGCAGGCAAAGCCTGTGACAGCAGCTGCAAGGAAGATGAACCCCTGCACACTGTAATGAGGGGGAATGGGGAAATGGGTTAAGGGGAGTCCCATTTTCACCAAGTTACATGTTACACCCTTAATACGGGTGTATCATGCAACAAGGTCCAAGAAGTGGAGTTCGCCTTTAATTATTATATTATTAAGGATTGATAGACCAGGGGTAGGCTTTGGGCTGATTATATATATATATTTTTTTTTAATGTAGTTTTCTAGTCTTATACAGATACAATTTTAGACATCACCGCGTGCAGGGCAGACAGGGGGGATTAAACTGTGCAGTGACAATGGTATTTGAAACAGCTAGAAGAAAAGAAAGCAAAAAAATGCAGTAGAGCAGCTGCCTTGCTTCACATGACTGTATGAAATGACATTACAGCAAGAAACAACTGACAGGCCTACCAGATGCTACAGACACCCTAGACGAAGCTGGAGAAGGTGTGCCAGAATTATGTCTTCTATCCCCCCTCGGCATGTCATCAGAAATGCTAGAACTAGCTTTTATTCCACTTGCTATTGAACCCTGAAAGAAAAATGATTTTGTTAAAAAGTCCTTCATTCAATATCATTTCATTCCAAATATTATGTAAATTTTACAAAAACGTAACTCTGTAATGTAATATTGAATACCAACAACCATGCAACCATAACAAATATATATTAAATAATAAAAAAAAATGTACCTAAATCTTTCACTTAATTGACACCCCCTCCTCCACCCATTGACGCTTGTCTTCCTGAACCCCTATTCTGACTTCTTTACCTTCCGTAGCCCCTGTACTAGTCCTGTGTATAATCTATGTTGGTCTGTGTTGGAGCTTGCACAGGGTTATTGGCCATCTACCCATCCTTACACAATTCTGTATTAGTAAACGGTCACTAAGACAGCAAACTCTACATTGTATAAAGTGGGGGAGAAGGTCACATTGTCCATCATTTTTGGAGGTTGTCTTATCAATAGAATGTTTCAGATTACCCTGAATAGGGAAAGTGACAGGTTTGCATTTAAATTAACTTGCCAGGAAAGGAAAATTGTAATTGCCACTGCTGGGGCAGGCTATTGGAATATCATCATTTTATTTCCCTTGCTAATTAGCGAGTGATTGTCCCAGCAGAAATGTGTATATTACATATATTCTCGACACTAAAACTGGACATAGATGGACTGAATCTCGCCCGGTGCATCAGGGACTGACCGAGATTCGATCCATCTATGGGCAGGCTGGTTGTTCTGAAGTTGATCCATCAATCAACCTAAGTACAACAAGCCTGTCAGATGTTTTGCAAGTGATCACTGCCCGTGGCTATAGTAGGACAGGCTCCAGCAGAACAAAATAGAACAGTGGGATGTATTCCCCCATCAACACTCACTGTATTGATGGGGAAATCAAGTGATTTTCTTTCCTTCAGCCTGTGTTAAAAGGTAAGAAAATTGCATCATCTCATCATCTATGGCCTGTCTTACTAATTAAGTATAAAGAATGACACCTCTGGATATTACATGTTCAAAAGCCAAAATTTCCACCTGATAAGTTCTATTTAAACAAATAATACTGTTTTGATACCGTGTCAGCATCAGCACCACTCGAGTGAAAATGAACCTCTTGAAAAGCAATGCTTTTTTTGTGGAATGCTGGCTATCAAATTTATGCTGTTTAATCAAGAAGATGATATACCTTTTTTTTATTATAAATTGTTTTATTTATTGAGCTGCTTGTTTTACCTAGAACAACAAGCTGGCAAACTTCATTTGCAAACAACAAATGAAGACTGATTATGCTACAAACAAATAAATATAAATCAATTAATTTCCTTTTTTATCCCCTGCTAGCTTGTTTGAAAGGCCTTCCGTTCCTTCCTTGGATGTTGACAACAAAATAATTCTGGCTGTAACTACTGCATAGTCTCCACTGAATGCAAGTTTGTGTTCGTTTGCAGTAATGTGCCAACATGGATTCAGCAGGTCTAGTGGAACGTCTTATAAAAATATTGCACAGTTGGGTGTCATGGCAGGTTACGTACATGGGGATTTATCCAAGTTTTTGAGAGAAAGACAGTATTTGTTGCTTTAAGTACCAAGTAAAACATTCACTATTTCAGTCCATTGCATAAGAGAGAACACCAATATGTTACTATTACGTTACTATCAGCATCAAGAACAAGCCTCCCTTCAGAGCCCCATCAGACCTAAGTGTTGAGGAAACACATCACAACAGACTCCAAAGGTTTGAAGGTCCAGTATGACAGTGAAATGTTTACTATATTATTAATGTTTACTGGACATTCATTCTCTAGCCTATAGTTATCCACACAGTTCTGGTAAAACTATAATACTGTTCATGCTCTGTACACACATGTTCATGACAATAAACAAGGTTTCATAAATAGTAACTTACTCTATTGCTGTAGTTTGAAGGTATGCTTTGTTTACTTGGTGTTGGTGAACTTTCGTGCACGACCACAGATGTGCTGGACTTAGAGTTAATACTGCCACCCCCCAAGGAATGGACACTTCCACTAAAAAAAGAAATCTTCATGTTAAATAAATCCAAACATTGTCAACTGACCCTCATTTTGCTCTCCCCATCCTAAAGCCCAACTCCAGAAAAGCAAAAAAAAATCTCCATTGCAGTGCAGGCGCTGCTCCTTGCTTGTTTAGTATATGGGACAGTAATAACAAATTTACTTACTTGATCCTCCTCTTCCCTGGCAGGCGGCACTCCCCCATGCTCCGACTGTATGCTGTCCCTCAGCATCCTTACAAGCAATGCAGATCCTGCATTGATCTTGTTGACATTAGAGGCCCTTAGACTGCCAGAGTGCAGGGGAAAACAGGATATAGGGACTGGTCTAGCAATACAGAGCAGTCTTCAGAAGGGGAGTGTGGGTAAATAAATACGGTTTTCTAAATCCCATAGACAGAAACAAGCAGTTAACCCTTGCTGTGCAGTTGAAACCTCACAACAAGAGATATTTTTAGGTTTTCTGGAGTTCAGCTTTAAAGTGGAAGAAAAGCCTAACTATAACTAATCCTAAAAATGTTCCCTCTCCCTTACTCCTACAGATCCTACCTATCCAGTATAAAAAAGATCTGTCTACTTACCTATTTTTATTCAGCTTAGGTTTTGTTACATGATTCTGGAGCTCCTGCTCCCCTGGGTATGGGAGCAGTGAGATTACCCATTGGCTCCCATGGCTCAGGCATTGTCAGTGCCCCCTCTTCTCCTCTGCAGCAGCTGCTCACTGACACAGGGGAGCTGAAGATGCAATATCCAGTTACTGGACTAGCATGAATTAAAAATAGGTAAGTACACATGTGTATTTTATACAGGGTAGGTAGGATAGTGGAATATTTTTAGGAATAGTTATAGTTAGCCTTTTCTTCCACTTTAACTGGATTTCGGAAGACCCAGCACAGAAGACTGATAACCCTTGGAGTAGCTTTTTTATCTTAATAAATACAAGTGCCTTTTTTTCTAATAAACAGTTCTATTTTTGGAGCACTGTTGATACCTGAACTAACGTACATAGAAAACAATCAATTATTCCTGGCCTAGAGAGTTGAATAAAAGTACAATTATGTAGGTAAACGCTGTTCTAAACTTTGCTAAACTCATTATAATGGAATTCCTGCATACTACAGGGTTCTCTTAAAAGGTTAGGTTAACAATTAGGAGATTTAAGTGTTAAGGGACAGCTAAGGCTATGTGTATGGGAAGATCAATGGCTTCTTTCAAGGAGTAGTTAAGTGTTAATGTTGAAAGATGTTAGGAGGGTGTTTTGGAGTAAGTGATAGGTAATAATTCTGAAGACGCTTCGAGCACCACTGATTTTACTTCTTCCTAATGATAAAACAGCTGGCAGTATTTCTTCCAAATTACTGCAGAATACATGCTTACATCACAGAAACTGGTGAACTACGCTTGGATTCAGGTCGAGAGTCAATTTTAAAGCTTGCTTGACTAATTCCGTCACCATTGTCCCGGCCACTTTGAAGGTAATCTGCCTGAGAAGCTTCTGGGAGACTGTGGATATCTATTTTGGACCTCCTACAGTACAGACCAAAATCAAAATCCAGTTAAAATGGCTTAATTGACACAGGTAGCACATAATTCAATTTGATGAGATTTGTTTGTAGGAGTGCAAAATATAGTGCAATATAGTCAAACACTGAAAAATAATAACTTTTTTTCCCCAAATCATTACTTTTAATATTTTGAAATAATCTAACATACTTATTAAACTATGTCATGTTTTAACTTTAGTACTACCTTCTTCTATTAAAAGGTATACCTATTAATATTATCTGTAAATAATAGTAGGGAAAATATATTTCCCTAGAAAACCCTGTAAACCCTTCCTTTCAGACATTTTTATAGCTGTTGTATACAGTGCTTTGTGGGCTAAAAATGACCCCTACATGATACTTAAAAAATGCCTTTTCAGACTGTGGTAGCTGCAATATCAGGGTTCATCAGTGCAGGTAAAATTAGAAATATAACTTCTGATCTTGGTAAAACCTTGTAGCTCCAAGGGTTCAAAAGCAGATTGGGGATATCTATTACAAAAGAACATTGAAACCAAATTTATATATATACAGTATATACATAATGACAGTGCTAGGCCCTGGCATGGGGTGAGTTTGCAATCACTGTTTATTATGAGTGGAGAAAGTGATATTTACAGCTTTCTCTGGGTTTTGTAATCCCAGATTGGGGCCTTGGTTTTGTAATCCCATATTGGGCCTGGAGCACAAAGGCTTCAAAGTGTCTTGGGTGGGATGAAGCTTTCAATTCTGTGTCTATGTCTTGCTGAAGACCAGCAGGGTGTGTGTGTGCCCAGGTGTACACACTTGTTAAAGCCAGGATCTGTCAATAGCTCAGGGCCTTTGTGTGGAGGCAGGTGTGTGCTCTTGTTTAGAGACAGGGGTGTGTTCCAGCCAGGAGAGGTGATCCACTCAGGAGACAGAACTCCATGTTGGAGAGCTTCCCTACAGGCAGGACTGGGAGAGTTGGGACAACTAAGTGAGTCTGCTGGACTGAGAATGCTGAGGCAACTAGCAAGTCTGAGGAACTGGAAGGAATCTATAAGTCTCTGGAAAAATGGGAGAGCCCCTATCTAGAGGCCAGGAGTGGGCCTGTGGATCAAGTTGCTGTAACAAAGACTGAGTGAGCCAGGAGAGCCAGAGAGCTGGGTCTGAGGGACCAGTACAAATAGCATGGCTGACAAAATAACTGGATGGCTCGCCACTGTACTGTCAACTCTTATGTCCTGTGTGAGCAAATATGTATGAACTGTTCTTTTTGTTTTTTCAATAAAAGTGGGCCGTGAACCACAATTTAGTTATAATGCATAAGACTATCTCTTAAAAGCATCTGATATTTTATAAACTAAATTTGATCATATTACATTATGGACAATACTGACATTTCATTCAATCAAGGTCTGGTAATGCCTGCTGTCTAATACAATTAATTTCTAGTGTGGGTTCTTCCTGATGACTTAGGACAAAAAATGTTCAATGGGAACTATTGACTGACAAACAGAATCACTATACTATTGACCTTTCAGAGCGCGGGATCGATGTGACGCTTCTTAAGCTCTGGGTGTCAAGGTTTGAATGAATGCTTATTGCATCCTCTCCACTTCTTGTCTGTTTTCCAGGTCTTTTATCAAGACTGAAATAAAAGAAAACAAGTACGATTTTATTTTAAATTTTTTTTCGTAACCATACAAAGTACAAACATATTTTTATTTATAATTTGATTTGTTATTGATTCATTTTTATATGATATAGAATATGTATAATATTCACAAGGATAGACAATAATTATTAGTAACTTTACCAGTCTGCTACAAAAAAATATTGACATGACACAAAAGGGAAGCATCTTGGGAGGAATTATGCCATCAGTCTGTGACAGGCAGGAAAAAGCATCTCTATACTCTCTCCTTCCCCAATGATTAATGTGATATTGTAGCACTGTAACTTCATGCATGCACTCAACATGGAAAAAAATTAGGCTAAGTCAGCTTTTACTTGCAGTCCCCATGTTTTTTCTTGCCTTAATGGCAATCTCCTTTGTTTAAACCAGGGTTTCTAAACCAGAGTATCATGGAACCCTTGGTTTCCTCCACAGGTTGCTAGGGTTTCCTGAAGCAATTTGCAATTTCTGCCTCCCAGATAAGTTCAAACTGAAACCATTGATCTTTTATCTATCTGTAAAAAGGCAATTCTTCTCACACTAATATATCAAGAGTTGTAGATTAATTTTTAGCAAGTGTTCCCTCAAAACAGAAAGTTATTTCAAGGGTTCCTCCATGTTGAAAAGGTTGAGAAAGGCTGGTTTAAACTGTTATCAAAATTATGCAGTGAACGTGTTTTAACGATGAAGGATGCACAATATTTTTTAAACAGGACATATAAAGCTCCCCCTTTCCACTACCAGTTCTATGGTGCAATCACAAGACATTGTGGGTCCTCTTCGTTTTCCAATGGTGGAAGGTCCTGATTGCTGCAGAGAATGCCACAACTTAAAGACATGGCCCCATTGTCTGCAGTATCCACTTGTGAGCCCAAGGTGGCTCGATAATGTGCCCCCAGGGGTGGAGATGTTGTTGACAGATTAGGATCACAGCAAGTAAGTTTAATGGTACAGGGCATCATTCAACCCAGAACAGGACCAGCAATGGGGGATCCGGAGAAGAAGTGAGTATTGCCGCAAGAGTTAAATTTTATATTACCAAGGACTAGGTTACTAATGTTCTTTCAGTTCTAATTAGTATTTAAACCAAGGCCCTGTTATAGCTGAGTCCCACCATATTCTTCTATGTGACCACAGGTGTGCTAGATAAGCTGAGTTTGGGTTTAAAATACTGGGACAGCCACATTGCTCTTAACTGTCTCTCATTCAGGGGGACTGTCCCTCTTTTAGAAAAAAATCCTTCTGCTCCTATTCTTTTTTAAGCATAATTCATAATGTATGCTATGAGGAAGGCTTTGACCGGAATGCTTTAGCTTTTATAGATTATATATTTTCCATTGTGTGCCAATAAAGATTCTTTGAAGAAGTATCCAAGTTGCCGGCTATATTACGACATAATTAATTTTGGTCTGGTGTATAGATCTCTATAAATTAACATGCAATTTTCAACAATTACAAATATTATATTGCAACTGGGATCATTCTTTGCCCACTTACTCTGGGCCAAAAAGGTGTCCCTTTCCTTACTCATAAAGGAGGAACTTGGAAGGTCTGTGGAACTACTGCCCAAAGAAGTTCTTGGAAGTTAGAGAAAGTTTTAAAGTAGAATCTTTAATGGGCATTTCTAGAGTTTCTCCGTACACAATCATCACCATCCATTTTCTTCTAGTGAAAATTATTTATGATTTTAGTGAAGTATATATTAGAGTATGTTGTTGCATAACAAAATCTTCATCAGTTTTCAAATCTCACCCATGAGAATGAGGCATTGATTGGATACTTCTGAGGCTTTGGGTGTCATAATTGGAACTGAGGCTTTTGGTATCTTCACCGTTTCCAGATTTTTTTTCAGGGATGCTAAAAAAATGCAATGTTCCTTGTTACAGCATAACAAGTAAACAAGTTGCCAGCTATATTACTACACAATTAATTTTGGTCTGGTGTATAGATCTCTATAAATTAACATACATTTTTCAACAATTACAAATATTATATTGCAACTGGGATCCTCCTTTGCCCACTTACTCTGGGCTAAAAAGGTGTCCCTTTCCTTACTCACAAAGGAGGAACTTGGAAGGTCTGTGGAACTACTGCCCAAAGAAGTTCTTGGAAGTTAGAGAAAGTTTTAAAGTAAAATCTGTATTAGGCATGTCTAGAGTTTCTCTGCACACAACCATCACCATCCATTTTCTTCTGGTAAAAAATTATTTATGATTTTAGTGAAGTATATATTAGAGTATGTTGTTGCATAATAAAATCTTCATCAGTTTTCAAATCTCACCCATGAGAATGAGGCATTGATAGGATACTTCTGAGGCTTTGGGTGTCATAATTGGAACTGAGGCTTTTGGTATCTTCACCGTTTCCAGATTGTTTTTCAGGGATGCTAAAAAAATGCAATGTTCCTTGTTACAGCATAACAAGTAACCGAGTTGACGGCTATATTACTACATAATTCATTTTGGTCTGGTGTATAGATCTCTATAAATTAACATACATTTTTCAACAATTACAAATATTATATTGCAACTGGGATCATCCTTTTCCCACTTACTCTGGGCTAAAAAGGTGTCCCTTTCCTTACTCATAAAGGAGGAACTTGGAAGGTTTGTGGAACTACTGCCCAAAGAAGTTCTCGGAAGTTAGAGAAAGTTTTAAAGTAAAATCTGTATTGGGCATTTCTAGAGTTTCTCTGTACACAACCATCACCATCCATTTTCTTCTGGTAAAAAATTATTTATGATTTTAGTGAAGCATATATTAGAGTATGCTGTTGCATAAAAAAATCTTCATCAGTTTTCAAATCTCACCCATAAGAATGAGGCATTGATTGGATACTTCTGAGGCTTTGGGTGTCATAATTGGAACGGAGGCTTTTGGTATCTTCACTGTTTCCAGATTGTTTTTCAGGGATGCTAAAAAAATGCAATGTTCCTTGTTACAGCATAAGTAACCGAGTTGCCAGCTATATTACTACATAATTCAATATGGTCTGGTGTATAGACCTCTATAAATTAACACACATTTTTCAACAATTACAAATATTATATTGCAACTGGGATCATCCTTTGTCCACTTACTCTGAGCTAAAAAGGTGTCCCTTTCCTTACTCATAAAGGAGGAACTTGGAAGATCTGTGGAACTACTGCCCAAAGAAGTTATTGGAAGTTAGAGAAAGTTTTAAAGTAAAATCTGTATTGGGCATTTCTAGAGTTTCTCTGTACAAAACCATCACCATCCATTTTCTTCTGGTAAAAAATTATTTATGATTTTAGTGAAGCATATATTAGAGTATGCTGTTGCATAAAAAAATCTTCATCAGTTTTCAAATCTCACCCATAAGAATGAGGCATTGATTGGATACTTCTGAGGCTTTGGGTGTCATAATTGGAACGGAGGCTTTTGGTATCTTCACTGTTTCCAGATTGTTTTTCAGGGATGCTAAAAAAATGCAATTTTCCTTGTTACAGCATAAGTAACCGAGTTGCCAGCTATATTACTACATAGTTCAATATGGTCTGGTGTATAGACCTCTATAAATTAACACACATTTTTCAACAATTACAAATATTATATTGCAACTGGGATCATCCTTTGTCCACTTACTCTGAGCTAAAAAGGTGTCCCTTTCCTTACTCATAAAGGAGGAACTTGGAAGGTCTGTGGAACTACTGCCCAAAGAATTTCTTGGAAGTTAGAGAAAGTTTTAAAGTAAAATCTGTATTGGGCATTTCTAGAGTTTCTCTGTACACAACCATCACCATCCATTTTCTTCTGGTAAAAAATTATTTATGATTTTAGTGAAGCATATATTAGAGTATGTTGTTGCATAATAAAATCTTCATCAGTTTTCAAATCTCACCCATAAGAATGAGGCATTGATTGGATACTTCTGAGGCTTTGGGTGTCATAATTGGAACGGAGGCTTTTGGTATCTTCACTGTTTCCAGATTGTTTTTCAGGGATGCTAAAAAAATGCAATGTTCCTTGTTACAGCATAACAAGTAACCGAGTTGCTGGCTATATTACTACATAATTCATTATGGTCTGGTGTATAGATCTCTATAAATTAACATACATTTTTCAACAATTACAAATATTATATTGCAACTGGGATCATCCTTTGCCCATTTACTCTGGGCTAAAAAGGTGTCCCTTTCCTTACTCATAAAGGAGGATCTTGGAAGGTCTGTGGAACTACTGCCCAAAGAAGTTATTGGAAGTTAGAGAAAGTTTTAAAGTAAAATCTGTATTTGGCATTTCTAGAGTTTCTCTGTACACAACCATCACCATCCATTTTCTTCTGGTAAAAAATTATTTATGATTTTAGTGAAGTATATATTAGAGTATGTTGTTGCATAATAAAATCTTCATCAGTTTTCAAATCTCACCCATAAGAATGAGGCATTGATTGGATACTTCTGAGGCTTTGGGTGTCATAATTGGAACGGAGGCTTTTGGTATCTTCACTGTTTCCAGATTGTTTTTCGGGGATGCTAAAAAAATGCAATCTTCCTTGTTACAGCATAACAAGTAACCGAGTTGCTGGCTATATTACTACATGATTCATTTTGGTCTGGTGTATAGATCTCTATAAATTAACATACATTTTTCAACAATTACAAATATTATATTGCAACTGGGATCATCCTTTGCCCACTTACTCTGGGCTAAAAAGGTGTCCCTTTCCTTACTCATAAAGGAGGAACTTGGAAGCTCTGTGGAACTACTGCCCAAAGAAGTTCTTGGAAGTTAGAGAAAGTTTTAAAGTAAAATCTGTATTGGGCATTTCTAGAGTTTCTCTGCACACAACCATCACCATCCATTTTCTTCTGGTAAAAAATTATTTATGATTTTAGTGAAGTATATATTAGAGTATGTTGTTGCATAATAAAATCTTCATAAGTTTTCAAATCTCACCCATGAGAATGAGGCATTGATATGATACTTCTGAGGCTTTGGGTGTCATAATTGGAACTGAGGCTTTTGGTATCTTCACCGTTTCCAGATTGTTTTTCAGGGATGCTAAAAAAATGCAATGTTCCTTGTTACAGCATAACAAGTAACCGAGTTGCCAGCTATATTACTACATAATTCATTATGGTCTGGTGTATAGATCTCTATAAATTAACACACATTTTTCAACAATTACAAATATTATATTGCAACTGGGATCATCCTTTGCCCACTTACTCTGGGCTAAAAAGGTGTCCCTTTCCTTACTCATAAAGGAGGAACTTGGAAGGTCTGTGGAACTACTACCCAAAGAAGTTCTTGGAAGTTAGAGAAAGTTTTAAAGTAAAATCTGTATTGGGCATGTCTAGAGTTTCTCTGTACACAACCATCACCATCCATTTTCTTCTGGTAAAAAATTATTTATGATTTTAGTGAAGTATATATTAGAGTATGTTGTTGCATAATAAAATCTTCATCAGTTTTCAAATCTCACCCATGAGAATGAGGCATTGATAGGATACTTCTGAGGCTTTGGGTGTCATAATTGGAACTGAGGCTTTTGGTATCTTCACCGTTTCCAGATTGTTTTTCAGGGATGCTAAAAAAATGCAATGTTCCTTGTTACAGCATAACAAGTATCCGAGTTGCCAGCTATATTACTACATAATTCATTATGGTCTGGTGTATAGATCTCTATAAATTAACATACATTTGTCAACAATTACAAATATTATATTGCAACTGGGATCGTCCTTTGTCCACTTACTCTGGGCTAAAAAGGTGTCCCTTTCCTTACTCACAAAGGAGGAACTTGGAAGGTCTGTGGAACTACTGCCCAAAGAAGTTCTTGGAAGTTAGAGAAAGTTTTACAGTAAAATCTTTATTGGGCATTTCTAGAGTTTCTCTGCACACAACCATCACCATCCATTTTCTTCTGGTAAAATATTATTTATGATTTTAGTGAAGTATATATTAGAGTATGTTGTTGCATAATAAAATCTTCATAAGTTTTCAAATCTCACCCATGAGAATGAGGCATTGATATGATACTTCTGAGGCTTTGTGTGTCATAATTGGAACTGAGGCTTTTGGTATCTTCACCGTTTCCAGATTGTTTTTCAGGGATGCTAAAAAAATGCAATGTTCCTTGTTACAGCATAACAAGTAACCGAGTTGCCAGCTATATTACTACATAATTCATTATGGTCTGGTGTATAGATCTCTATAAATTAACACACATTTTTCAACAATTACAAATATTATATTGCAACTGGGATCATCCTTTGCCCACTTACTCTGGGCTAAAAAGGTGTCCCTTTCCTTACTCATAAAGGAGGAACTTGGAAGGTCTGTGGAACTACTACCCAAAGAAGTTCTTGGAAGTTAGAGAAGGTTTTAAAGTAAAATCTGTATTGGGCATGTCTAGAGTTTCTCTGTACACAACCATCACCATCCATTTTCTTCTGGTAAAAAATTATTTATGATTTTAGTGAAGTATATATTAGAGTATGTTGTTGCATAATAAAATCTTCATCAGTTTTCAAATCTCACCCATGAGAATGAGGCATTGATAGGATACTTCTGAGGCTCTGGGTGTCATAATTGGAACTGAGGCTTTTGGTATCTTCACTGTTTCCAGATTGTTTTTCAGGGATGCTAAAAAAATGCAATGTTCCTTGTTACAGCATAACAAGTATCCGAGTTGCCAGCTATATTACTACATAATTCCTTATGGTCTGGTGTATAGATCTCTATAAATTAAAACACATTTTTCAACAATTACAAATATTATATTGCAACTGGGATCATCCTTTGCCCACTTACTCTGGGCTAAAAAGGTGTCCCTTTCCTTACTCACAAAGGAGGAACTTGGAAGGTCTGTGGAACTACTGCCCAAAGAAGTTCTTGGAAGTTAGAGAAAGTTTTACAGTAAAATCTTTATTGGGCATTTCTAGAGTTTCTCTGCACACAACCATCACCATCCATTTTCTTCTGGTAAAAAATTATTTATGATTTTAGTGAAGTATATATTAGAGTATGTTGTTGCATAATAAAATCTTCATAAGTTTTCAAATCTCACCCATGAGAATGAGGCATTGATATGATACTTCTGAGGCTTTGGGTGTCATAATTGGAACTGAGGCTTTTGGTATCTTCACCGTTTCCAGATTGTTTTTCAGGGATGCTAAAAAATGCAATGTTCCTTGTTACAGCATAACAAGTAACCGAGTTGCCAGCTATATTACTACATAATTCATTATGGTCTGGTGTATAGATCTCTATAAATTAACACACATTTTTCAACAATTACAAATATTATATTGCAACTGGGATCATCCTTTGCCCACTTACTCTGGGCTAAAAAGGTGTCCCTTTCCTTACTCATAAAGGAGGAACTTGAAAGGTCTGTGGAACTACTACCCAAAGAAGTTCTTGGAAGTTAGAGAAGGTTTTAAAGTAAAATCTGTATTGGGCATGTCTAGAGTTTCTCTGTACACAACCATCACCATCCATTTTCTTCTGGTAAAAAATTATTTATGATTTTAGTGAAGTATATATTAGAGTATGTTGTTGCATAATAAAATCTTCATCAGTTTTCAAATCTCACCCATGAGAATGAGGCATTGATAGGATACTTCTGAGGCTTTGGGTGTCATAATTGGAACTGAGGCTTTTGGTATCTTCACTGTTTCCAGATTGTTTTTCAGGGATGCTAAAAAAATGCAATGTTCCTTGTTACAGCATAACAAGTATCCGAGTTGCCAGCTATATTACTACATAATTCATTATGGTCTGGTGTATAGATCTCTATAAATTAAAACACATTTTTCAACAATTACAAATATTATATTGCAACTGGGATCATCCTTTGCCCACTTACTCTGGGCTAAAAAGGTGTCCCTTTCCTTACTCATAAAGGAGGAACTTGGAAGGTCTGTGGAACTACTGCCCAAAGAAGTTCTTGGAAGTTAGAGAAAGTTTTAAAGTAAAATCTGTATTGGGCATTTCTAGAGTTTCTCTGCACACAACCATCACTATCCATTTTCTTCTGGTAAAAAATTATTTATGATTTTAGTGAAGAATATATTAGAGTATGTTGTTGCATAATAAAATCTTCATAAGTTTTCAAATCTCACCCATGAGAATGAGGCATTGATTGGATACTTCTGAGGCTTTGGGTGTCATAATTGGAACTGAGGCTTTTGGTATCTTCACCGTTTCCAGATTGTTTTTCAGGGATGCTAAAAAAATGCAATGTTCCTTGTTACAGCATAACAAGTATCCGAGTTGCCAGCTATATTACTACATAATTCATTATGGTCTGGTGTATAGATCTCTATAAATTAACATACATTTGTCAACAATTACAAATATTATATTGCAACTGGGATCGTCCTTTGTCCACTTACTCTGGGCTAAAAAGGTGTCCCTTTCCTTACTCATAAAGGAGGAACTTGAAAGGTCTGTGGAACTACTACCCAAAGAAGTTCTTGGAAGTTAGAGAAGGTTTTAAAGTAAAATCTGTATTGGGCATGTCTAGAGTTTCTCTGTACACAACCATCACCATCCATTTTCTTCTGGTAAAAAATTATTTATGATTTTAGTGAAGTATATATTAGAGTATGTTGTTGCATAATAAAATCTTCATCAGTTTTCAAATCTCACCCATGAGAATGAGGCATTGATAGGATACTTCTGAGGCTTTGGGTGTCATAATTGGAACTGAGGCTTTTGGTATCTTCACTGTTTCCAGATTGTTTTTCAGGGATGCTAAAAAAATGCAATGTTCCTTGTTACAGCATAACAAGTATCCGAGTTGCCAGCTATATTACTACATAATTCATTATGGTCTGGTGTATAGATCTCTATAAATTAAAACACATTTTTCAACAATTACAAATATTATATTGCAACTGGGATCATCCTTTGCCCACTTACTCTGGGCTAAAAAGGTGTCCCTTTCCTTACTCATAAAGGAGGAACTTGGAAGGTCTGTGGAACTACTGCCCAAAGAAGTTCTTGGAAGTTAGAGAAAGTTTTAAAGTAAAATCTGTATTGGGCATTTCTAGAGTTTCTCTGCACACAACCATCACTATCCATTTTCTTCTGGTAAAAAATTATTTATGATTTTAGTGAAGAATATATTAGAGTATGTTGTTGCATAATAAAATCTTCATAAGTTTTCAAATCTCACCCATGAGAATGAGGCATTGATTGGATACTTCTGAGGCTTTGGGTGTCATAATTGGAACTGAGGCTTTTGGTATCTTCACCGTTTCCAGATTGTTTTTCAGGGATGCTAAAAAAATGCAATGTTCCTTGTTACAGCATAACAAGTATCCGAGTTGCCAGCTATATTACTACATAATTCATTATGGTCTGGTGTATAGATCTCTATAAATTAACATACATTTGTCAACAATTACAAATATTATATTGCAACTGGGATCGTCCTTTGTCCACTTACTCTGGGCTAAAAAGGTGTCCCTTTCCTTACTCATAAAGGAGGAACTTGGAAGGTCTGTGGAACTACTGCCCAAAGAAGTTTTTGGAAGTTAGAGAAAGTTTTAAAGTAAAATCTGTATTGGGCATTTCTAGAGTTTCTCTGTACACAACCATCACCATCCATTTTCTTCTGGTAAAAAATTATTTATGATTTTAGTGAAGTATATATTAGAGTATGTTGTTGCATAATAAAATCTTCATAAGTTTTCAAATCTCACCCATGAGAATGAGGCATTGATTGGATACTTCTGAGGCTTTGGGTGTCATAATTGGAACTGAGGCTTTTGGTATCTTCACCGTTTCCAGATTGTTTTTCAGGGATGCTAAAAAAATGCAATGTTCCTTGTTACAGCATAACAAGTATCCGAGTTGCCAGCTATATTACTACATAATTCATTATGGTCTGGTGTATAGATCTCTATAAATTAACATACATTTGTCAACAATTACAAATATTATATTGCAACTGGGATCGTCCTTTGTCCACTTACTCTGGCCTAAAAAGGTGTCCCTTTCCTTACTCATAAAGGAGGAACTTGGAAGGTCTGTGGAACTACTGCCCAAAGAAGTTTTTGGAAGTTAGAGAAAGTTTTAAAGTAAAATCTGTATTGGGCATTTCTAGAGTTTCTCTGTACACAACCATCACCATCCATTTTCTTCTGGTAAAAAATTATTTATGATTTTAGTGAAGTATATATTAGAGTATGTTGTTGCATAATAAAATCTTCATCAGTTTTTAAATCTCACCCATGAGAGCGAGGCATTGATAGGATACTTCTGAGGCTTTGGGTGTCAGAATTGGAACGGAGGCTTTTGGTATCTTCACCTTTTCCAGATTTTTTATCAAGGATGCTAAAAAAAATGCAATGTTCCTTGTTAGAGCATAACAAGTATCCGAGTTGCCGGCTATATTACTACACAATTCATTTTGGTCTGGTGTATAGACTTCTATAAATTAACATGCAATTTCAACAGTTACAAATATTATATTGCAACTGGGATCATCCTTTGCCCACTTTCTGTGGGATTAAAAGGTGTCCCTTTCCTTACTCATAAAGGGGGAACTTGGAAGGTCTGTGAAACTACTGCCCAAATAAGTTCTTGGAAGTTAAAGAAAGTTTAAAAGTAAAATCTTTATTGGGCATTTCTTCAGTTTCTGCGTACACAACCATCATCATCCATTTTCTTCTGGTGAAAATTATTTATGATTTTAGTGAAGTATATATTAGAGTATGTTGTTGCATAATAAAATCTTCATCAGTTTTTAAATCTCACCCATGAGAACGAGGCATTGATAGGATACTTCTGAGGCTTTGGGTGTCAGAATTGGAACGGAGGCTTTTGGTATCTTCACCTTTTCCAGATTTTTTATCAAGGATGCTAAAAAAAATGCAATGTTCCTTGTTACAGCATAACAAGTAACCGAGTTGCCGGCTATATTACTACACAATTCATTTTGGTCTGGTGTATAGACTTCTATAAATTAACATGCAATTTTCAACAATTACAAATATTATATTGCAACTGGGATCATTCTTTGCCCACTTACTCTGGGCTAAAAAGGTGTCCCTTTCCTTACTCATAAAGGAGGAACTTGGAAGGTCTGTGGAACTACTGCCCAAAGAAGTTCTTGGAAGTTAGAGAAAGTTTTAAAGTAAAATCTTTATTGGGCATTTCTTGAGTTTCTGTGTGCACAATCATCATCATCCATTTTCTTCTGGTGAAAACTATTTATGATTTTAGTGACGTATATATTAGAGTATGTTGTTGCATAATAAAATCTTCATCGGTTTTTAAATCTCACCCATGAGAACGAGGCATTGATCGGATACTTCTGAGGCTTTGGGTGTCATAATTGGAACGGAGGCTTTTGGTATCTTCACCTTTTCCAGATTTTTTATCAAGGATGCTAAAAAAAATGCAATGTTCCTTGTTACAGCATAACAAGTAACCGAGTTTCCGGCTATATTACTACATAATTAATTTTGGTCTGGTGTATAGACCTCTATAAATTAACATGCAATTTTCAACAATTACAAATATTATATTGCAACTGGGATCATTCTTTGCCCACTTACTCTGGGCTAAAAAGGTGTCCCCTTCCTTGCTCATAAAGGAGGAACTTGGAAGGTCTGTGGAACTACTACCCAAAGAAGTTCTTGGAAGTTAGAGAAAGTTTTAAAGTAAAATCTTTATTGGGCATTTCTTGAGTTTCTGCGTACACAACCATCATCATCCATTTTCTTCTGGTGAAAACTATTTATGATTTTAGTGACGTATATATTAGAGTATGTTGTTGCATAATAAAATCTTCATCGGTTTTTAAATCTCACCCATGAGAACGAGGCATTGATCGGATACTTCTGAGGCTTTGGGTGTCATAATTGGAACGGAGGCTTTTGGTATCTTCACCTTTTCCAGATTTTTTATCAGGGATGCTAAAAAAAATGCAATGTTCCTTGTTACAGCATAACAAGTAACCGAGTTTCCGGCTATATTACTACACAATTAATTTTGGTCTGGTGTATAGACCTCTATAAATTAACATGCAATTTTCAACAATTACAAATATTATATTGCAACTGGGATCATTCTTTGCCCACTTACTCTGGGCCAAAAAGGTGTCCACTTCCTTGCTCATAAAGGAGGAACTTGGAAGGTCTGTGGAACTACTACCCAAAGAAGCTCTTGGAAGTTAGAGAAAGTTTTAAAGTAAAATCTTTAATGGGAATTTCTAGAGTTTCTGTGTACACAATTATCACCATCCATTTTCTTCTGGTGAAAATTATTTATGATTTTAGTGACGTATATATTAGAGTATGTTGTTGCATAATAAAATCTTCATCCGTTTCAAATCTTACCCATTAGAACGAGGCATTGATCGGATACTTCTGAGGCTTTGGATGTCATCACTGAAACGGAGGCTTTTGATATCTTCACCTTTTCCAGATTTTTTATCAGGGATGCTAAAAAAATGCAATGTTCCTTGTCACAGCATATACAGTATAATACATATCACATAAAAAGGCCCTGTTAGCAAATATCTTTAAATGCTAATGGATTTAGCAGTTTAGCACATATCGTGCACAGTATGTGCCATATGTTTACATGTTAAAATGTGCTTTACAAGATTTTCTTCTGGTGAGTGAATTATACATACCAACTGTCATGCTGTTTCCTGGTTCTTGTTAAAGAGGATCTCTCATTTTACAGCAGAGGTTGATGCAGCAAAATATAATTTTTGGCATAAAGTGATACTTACAATGAGGCAAAAGCTGTTTTTTCACTGGTTTCTATTGATGGTGGTCACTGAAAAGGGAAGTGAAAAAAATCTCCCCAACAAGGATACAGACTGAAAAATAGTTTTTTTAGTAGAGTGGGCAAAGGTGAGGTCCTCTGTTAGGTTTTTATGGTTGTCAGCAGGGCTTTTTTTCAACGGGAATGTGGGGGGACGCAGTTCTGGCATTTCCAGCATTGAATGTATTTAATAGCAAGGGGTGCTGGGGGGTCTATTGATGCTGGCTGCTGAGGGATCTATTGTTGCTGGGGATCTATATTTGCATGAAGATCTATTGTTGCTGGGGGATTCCGTTGTTGCTGGCTGTGGATCTACTGTTGCTAGGAGGGCTTATGTTTCGGGGGGGGGTAATTTTTTGCTGGTAGAAATCTACTGTTAAGGGAGGGGTTTATTGATGCTGGCTGCTGCGAGATATGTTATTGCTGCCGAGGGTTGTTGTTATTGGGGTGACTCTATTGTTGCTGAGCAGATCTATTGTTGCTGGTTGGGGGGTCTTTTGTTGCTGTCTACAGGGGATTTATTTCACTGCCTTTCTTGTTATCATTAACAAATTCCATACAAATTACCTAGCGGTATAAAAATTATACTTGGTTCTGTATTCTCTAAAAGGAGCAGTTCTAGGAGATAGGAATTCGGTGAACCGAGGAACAGTACTTGAAGGTGGGTAGGGGGCGGAGGCATAGGTGACTCAGAAGGACGGAGTTCCTGCACCTATTATCTGAGAAAAAAAGCCCTGGTTTTCAGCATTTCTGTTCAGCAAACAGTGAACAGGAAATAATGGGACAACTTTCCAGTGGGGTCCTGAAAGCATTACATTTTAAGAGTTAAATGTTAAAGTAGAACTCCTGGAAAAAATAATGTGTTTTTAAAATCTGTCGGCAAACAAACAGTTAAGTGCACCAGGATGTATACCGCCTCCTGGTGCTCTCTCTCTCTTTTTTTACAATTTTACAATTTACAGTTCACTATACTTCAGGTGCACTGACGTCTCAGCTACGGGTGTACTACTCAGCAGCTGTGGGGTTGCTTGCAGCTGCACTGACTACCCCTCTCCCCTTGCCCAATCACAGAATGCTTAGCACAAAATCCAAAGCTTTCCCTGAATAAATGGGGTTGCCACCTCATCCCTTTAAACCAAACACATACTAATTACACAGGTTCTGAGGCTAATTTATTGCAGGCACTAAGTGATGTTGATTACCACCTTAATCAGCCACAGAACCTGTGTAATTATTATGTGTCCGGTTTTAGAGGGATGAGGTGGCAACCCTAGGTGGGTAGGGCAGCTGCTGTGTAGGAGAGCTGTATCCCCCCTCTCAGAGCACCACAGTATAGGGAAAGCAATACTTAAATCAGTAAGATTTAAACAGAGATTCAAAATAGATCCAGGTGGTGACATATACCTACCTGCACTTAACTCCTTGTATGCCAGAGGGTTTTAAATGTCTATTTTTTTTACCTGGATCTCTTCTTTAAGATACAGAACTATATTGGTTTTAAAAACATAACCTGAGGGTACTTGATATACAGTTGTGTTCAAAATAATAGCAGTGTGTTGAAAAAAGTGAATAAAGCTCAAAATCCTTCTAATAGCTTTTATTTCCATACACACAAATGCATTGGGAACACTACACATTCTATTCCAAATCAAAACATGAAGAAAAATATATCAAATTTGTGTTCTTCCTCTAAACAAAATTGAAGAAAAGTGAATATTAGACTGTTCAAAAAATAGCAGTGTTTGTATTCTTCTTTACAAACTCAAACATTCACTATATAAACTGAAAAATGTTTGAAGATTTTGCTTTCCTTTGAATCACTTAATTAATATTTAGTTGTATAAGCACTGTTTCTGAGAACTACTGTACATCTGTGTTGCATGGAGTCAACCAACTTCTGGCACCTGTGAACAGGTATTCCAGCCCAGGATGATTGGACTACATTCCACAGTTCTTCTCTATTTCTTGGTTTTGCCTCAAACTGCATTTTTGATGCCACCCCACAAGTTTTCTATTGGATTAAGATCCAGGGATTGGGCTGGCCACTCCATAACGTCAATCTTGTTGGTCTGGAACCAAGATGTTGCACATTTACTGGTGTGTTTGGGGTCGTTGTCTTGTTGGAACACCCATTTCAAGGGCAGTTCCTCTTCAGCATAAGGCAGCATGACCTCTTCAAGTATTCTGATGTATTCAAACTGATCCATGATCCCTGGTATGCGATAAATAGGCCCAACACCGTAGTATCAGAAACATCCCCATATCATGATGCTTGCACAACCATGCTTCACTGTCTTCACAGCGTACTGTGGCTTGAATTCAGTGTTTGGGGGTCGTCTGACAAACTGTCTCCGGCCACTAGACCCAAAAAGAACAATCTTACTTTCATCAGTCCACAAAATGTTGCGCCATTTCTCTTTAGGCCAGTCAATGTGCTCTTTGGCAAATTGTAACCTCTTCAGCACGTCTTTTTTTCAAAAGTGGGACTTTGCGGGGGCTTCTTGCAGATAGCTTGGCTTCACATAGGCGTCTTCTAATTGTAACAGTACTCACAGGTAACTTTAGACCTTCTTTGCTCTTCCTGGAGCTGATTGTTGGATGAGTCCTTGCCATTTTGGCTATTCTATCCATTCAAATGGTAGTTTTTCACTTTCTTCCACGTCTTTCAGGTTTTGGTTGCCATTTTAAAGCATTTGCAATCATTTTAGCTGAGCAGCCTATGATTTTCTGCACTTTTTCATATGTTTTCTCCTCTCCAATCATCTTTTTAATCAAGGTACGCTGTTCTTCTGAACAATGCCTGGAACGACTTATTTTCCTCAGAATTTCAGAGAGATATGCACTTTAACCAGCATGTGCAACATTTGCTGCCTTCCTTCCTTAAATAAGGGCAATAATTGCCACCTGTTTTTCAAAGAATGAATGACCTCACTAATAGAACTCCACACTGCTATTATTTTGAACATGCCCCTTTCAATTAGTGATTCAATTACACAGAATCAGCAGCATGCATGTCATGACTGTTGGGTCTGTTGGATTTCTATTACTCTACTACCCCTGTAAGTAAATTATTTGCCATGTAGAAATATCATTTCTACCAAAAACAGTGATTGATCAGGTTAGTGATGTCTGACTGCTATTATTTTGAACACAACTGTATGTCAATCCATCTCCAAACCCTCATTTGTGCAGGAAAAACTAAAGACTTAAATATTAATTTTTAAACCTACAATGAACACTGAGGAAAACAACAGGAGTAACTTTGCAGCTACATAGGGAAAATGGAACAGTTTGCAGAACATAAACAGGTAAAGAAGATGTATGCATCAATAAAATGAAAGGCCAATTACACCCAAAACACTCATCACCCACCAGCTTGCTATATCTGTTGAGAAAATATTGGTGAGATTTCCCTGCAGTAATATATTTCCTCCCTCCATCCACACTGGATGAATATGTTATTTTAACTGAACTATAACTTGTTTTGTTTTGGAGTATCCAAACGGGAAGTACGATACCATCATTTGGCTTAGGTAATAGCTTTGGCAGTTATTCAGAACTTGGTAAGGCGTTTGGCAAGTGCAAATTATCTGGTTGTTGAAAGAGTAAAGCCTTTCACACATGAGCCAAAAATCATCCAAAATCAGCTGGTTCAGCAGGAACTGGCTGACTTTTGGCCATGTGTACAGCTGCAGAAGCCATTCTCATGACTGGTTTCTGTTGAACGGGCATGCTGGAAAACCAATATCCGACCTGCATCTGATCAGCGCTTGCAGCCAAGGAGTCCCCCTTCCATAAACCAATAGCACAGTAAGGGAGATCGCCGCACAAGCATCGCTTTTGTTGGTACAGCAAACTGGTTTTTTTTGCTTGTTTTTTTTACGTCTGCTAGCTTGAGTGTGTGTACCTAACTTAAGGTACTTTTCAATAACATTACAAAACTGATGTAATTGTTGTAATCATATATACTATACTAAATAATGGCAAGAGATCCCCAGTTTTCCTAGGATCCTAGTTACGGGACACTTACCTTTTTGCATTGCCCTCTGCAGCTTGGCCAGTTTCAGAAGTTGCAGGCGCTGAAGCATTTTCTTTTGTACCATTACCGATCTGTTCAGATTCTCCCTCTATTTTAGGGGGCACTGTACAA
This sequence comes from Staurois parvus, assembly GCF_062004578.1. Taxonomy (NCBI): domain Eukaryota; kingdom Metazoa; phylum Chordata; class Amphibia; order Anura; family Ranidae; genus Staurois; species Staurois parvus. Next base: position 17,849,526 of record NW_028317941.1, on the reverse strand, counting down.
TCACACACACACAAAAAAAAAAAGAAAAGAAATCAGTTTCAATGTATGACTAAGCATTGTTTAAAAATACTCTAGGCAATGTGAAGCTCAAAGGTCAATGCTTTGGCAAATAATGTAATAATTCTGACAGCAATGCTATCATAGTGGTAACTGCTACTGGCCATTTGATATAGAAAAATGTGAGTCACCAATCTGAACTCTTTAATCGGAAAAGACACCAGTGCATTCAGTGACAGCTTGCATTGTTATTGACTGTCTGATATCTCATGTGATTCTAATTCATTTGGCATCCTGAAGAACAACAGCACAGAAAATATAATTGCCAGTATTAAATTTATATTTGACTTAAGCCATGATGATTTATTGTTGCAGACACACCAAGAGTAATCAGAGGTTTGGTTTAGGAGCCTAGCCTAGGCATCAGTGTATCTCCAGATCTGGGCTACAGCCCTGTAATTGTGTCAAGCCTAGGGACCACAGAGTGCACAAATGTACCGAGACTGCTAAACGTACTTACTAAGTCAGCACAATGAGCATAATGTGTAAATGGTGGATTCCATAGCAACAAGTAAAACTGTTATGTTAAATGGCCTTATTATGGTCAGTTGAAATCTGGTTACAATAGTTTCCTGTCCTTTGTGTATGTTGCCTTACTGAAGAAGCGTGTAAATTATATTGGCATTACAGCAAGCAGTGAGTTAACTGCGCAAAGTATAACAAAGCGATCAGTATCAAGAAACAGCTCCCCTGTCCCAGGGCTCTCACTAAAATCCTACAATATTTAAATGTAGAAATACCTGGTGTCTTTCTCATAATAGATTTCCTGACCACATCGCATCCCAGCACAGTGGAATTTTGAAACCGCTTGGATCGTTCTTCAAAAAACCAGTCACCCGTTGCTATCCTTATCTGCCTGTAGATAAAGAAAAGATTACTCTGGCATAAAATGCTCACATTTAATTTTCATTCCGAAGTTGTTTTATTTATACCTTTCTTCTCATTCTTGTTAAAATACTTCCATTATTATTTTTTTTTTACATAAGACAAATGTATATTAAAGTGTTACTAACCCCACAACAGTAAAATCAGTCTATATATGCCGTAAACCACGCTTGTTATACTCACTGTGGAACCTAAGTGGTTAATCCTCTGCATTGTGTAAAAATGCTGTTTGATCCTGACTTCTCTGATCCTCCCCTTCTTCCAGTGTCCCCATCTTATCTCCTGATAAGACATATGGTATGGAGAAACTCTGCACATGCTCAGTTTGGTGTGTATTGCTAGAGAGGTGTTTTTTTTCTCTTGGGAGAGTGCATGTGATCAGCACAGGGCCATTCAGCACTGTCGAGACAGAGGTCAGGGGTTCTGCATCCTCCAAGAGCAGAAATACCCCCCCCCTTCAATATTTAACTGGTGCTCAGCTCAACACTGATAGAAGTAACAAGACTGCTGTAACTACTGATGAGAAAAGGTATTTAGCAGCTTATATCTAATAAACAAAATTGCATTTCTATGTTGAGTGTACTGTGGGACACCAGATATAGTGAATGCAGGCTCCTGGGTTTAGTAACACTTTAAGCTATCCATGCTAGAACACTTCAACCTCTGATACCATGTCAAAGAAATACCAACTGTCTGGATATCTATCAGTGTCACTGAAATGAGTTGTGGATATCTACTAGTGTCACTGAAATGAGTTCTGCAGCAGGGCAACATCATTTTTACCTGTTACTGAGCCAGTAACAGTAAAAGAGAGGGGGGTAATTGTTCTTCATTCTACTAAATGCAGTATGAAGTATCCTCAACAACAGGGCATGGTCCTGCAAGAGTTGTAAGCTCCTGATCAATTGCTGGGTTATGTCACCCCATACCTCAAGATCTGCTGCCCTAAACATGAGGGCTTTGAGTCTAAAAGAAGTCAGTGTCGGACTTAAAGAGTGGAGTTCCCCAAGCTATGTACATGCCAGGGACAGATCTAGCCTGTTTGATGTGGGGGTGCAGTAAAAAATGTCAGGGGGGCAGAGGATGGGAGGTTGGCAGGGCAGAAGACAGGGTCAGTGCTGGCAGGGCAGAGCTCCTTCTCCCATTCCTGCACTGCACACAGCCTGGGCACAGGCAACAGAGCTCCTCATCTTCACATAAAGCATAACTGAGGTCAGTATAGTATCAGGCCACGGCAGTACAGTGTCAGACTAGGGCAGAAAAGTATCTGATTAGGGTGGTATAGTGTCAGATTAGGGCAGCATAGTCGCAGGTTAGGGTAGTATATTGGCAGGTTAAGGTAGTATAGTGGCAGGTTAGGGTTGGCTTTGGGGGGGCACAACTAAAATCTGGGGGGGCATAGCCCACCCCAGCACACCCTAGATCTGGCCATGATACATGCATTGAATTTTCAATGTGCAGAAGCAATAAGTTGCAACTGGGATGAATGTATAGTTGAGCCACACAGGGCATGCGGGGGAACAATGTGGACATAGGTATAGTCAGGTCCATAAATATTGGGACATCGACACAATTCTACCATTTTTGGCTCTATACACCACCACAATGGATTTGAAATGAAATGAACAAGATGTGCTTTAACTGCAGACTGTCAGCTTTAATTTGAGGGTATTTACATCCAAATCAGGTGAATGGTGAAATGAAATGGTGAAAGAACCATGTAGTCATGGGGGATGTAGACAATCGCAGGGCTCTGTGTTTGATACATGTTACGGCAATCTAGGAGCTGGAAAACCACAAGCAGTCACCTAGGCACCATACTGAAAAGCACAAATGAGAACTATCTGCGTGATGTGTGCACTGTGTAGTAAAAAATGCGACATCTCTATTAAATGTGCATTATGGTATACTGGCAGTCCTTGCTCAACGTGCAAATACACTTAAGAGCTAACAAATGTGTGTTAGTGTAAAGCTCTATAGTCAACAGGCCCACAGCTCCAAGAGGCATCCTCAGACTGCAGGATTAAAGTCATTTAATGGGCAAGTCCAGGTATCAAGTGAAAGTAATCGTTATTATACATGTAATCTAACACAGATGTATGAACACAGTATACAATAAAACCATGATTTGGCCTTATCATTAAAGGATAAGTTAAACTTTAGTAACATATTAATAACCTATATTTAAGGGGCGGGGGATCCTCACCCTGCACCCACTATCACAATTTTAAAAACTGTGAAAGCACTGGTGAGTGCTCTCATAGCAAAAAAACAAAGAAGGAGAGAAAATATGCTGCACACCTAATAGGCTAACCTCAAACCAAGTTTAACGTACATCAATCACATAAAAAATACCATTGGAGATACAACATGTAATCCAACATCCACTGGGTCTAATCTACCCCGATGTTGTACCCCTAAGATCCAATCCCTACCACCCCCCACCCTACCAACCACTCCCAACGTACCACCAAACCCCTCCAAAACCCACAATGCACCCCCCTAGAAGGAACACCCACCCTAACACCCCCCTCCCAGAGGAGCTCTGAGGGGAAAATATTGTGCTCTCATAGTTCACTGACTCTTCCTGCAATTCAGTAACTGTCTACCTGTACCTCCTGTACTTTACTGAGAATCTGCTGGAGCCTGACACTGCAGCCGTGATCTACTGTTCATGGGTGCAATAGTCTGCAGGCTCCTAGGAAAAAAATAATAAGTGCACATTTTTTTTATCTGCAAAAAAGTACATTTATTATTATTTATTTTTTATTTTTTCCAAAAGTGAACGTATCCTTTAAGTTAAATACTTTATATGAAATAACAAATAGATCTTACTGATTGCTATAATTTTAGATAAAAAGTTTCTGAAAAAAATGAGTGCTGTAAGCTCCACAATGTCACCTACAGCCCAGGCAAAGTTGGCTCTAGGTGAATGTTTTACATCACTGGAGAATCCATTATTTTTTACATTACCAGTGTGAAAACGAGTACAGTATGGCTGTGCCTATGTATAGCTATAATTACAAAATGTACATAAAATAAAGGTTTTTTTTATTATTTACACTTACCTTATCTTTTTTTTTACATGGTTTCTTAAACATTGAAAAAAGCTTTTTAAAAAGAACATTTACAATGTTTTTATACCAAAAAAAGCAAACACTATTTTATAAATAAGGGGCATAAAATGTTTCATTAGGCATTTATAGTAATCTTTTATCATACTGAAAGTGAAAAATAGTAATGTGTAGGTACCCCTCTACTTACAGGCTCATACAGTAGTTGAATATCTGCAGTATGAGATCTAAAGCACCACTGCTTCTGCTGGTCTCCAAGATTTGGAGGGGCTCTAACATGAGGAAGCAAAGCTCTGCTTCTACCAAGATGGCTGCCTTCATACAGAGACACAGTACAGAACAAGGCAAAGTAAGTCAGCAACAGGAAAATGATCAGATGCAGGAAATTCACAGGCAATAATGCTACTGGTCTACCTTGAATGCTGCTGCCAGACTCATCCACATTGCAAACCACTGTGTCTGCTATGTCCGCTACCCCTCTCTGTCAGTCCTTCCGCTGGCTTCAGATTGCTCAACAAATAAAATTCAGACTACAAACAGCAAAATACAAATCCATTCACAACTCTGCCCCAATTTACATCACCAATCTTGTCTTAATGTATCACTCAAACTGTCCTCTCCGCTCCTCCCAAGACCTCCTCTCTAGCTACTTTGTCTCCTCCTCCCATGCTCACCTCCAGGACTTCTCCAAAGTCTCTTCCATCCTCTGGAACTCTACCCCAACTTGTTTACTTTTAGGCGATCCCTGAAAACTCATTTCTCCTGGGAAGCCTATCCTTCCTTCAGGTAACAACTGAATCTTTTTTTTCTCTCATCAGCTCATCCCTCACAGTTAATAGCTTTTATTCCACTTGCCCCTTCCTATTAGATTGTAAGCTTTCAGGAGCAGCGTTCTCCTAACCCTCTTGTATTGATTGTATCATAACTGAACTGTTTTTTTTTTTATAATGTAAAGCATTGCACAAACTGTTGTAATTATATAAATCCTGAATAATAATAAATATAGTCCTTTGCACTCCATCTGCCTTTTTTGAGCACTGCTTTCAGAGTCCAGTTTCAGAGGTGGTAGAAAACACATTACCGTATACAAAATATATGCTGTATATGTATATTTGTAGTATTATGTTTATAACAAAGATTGGATATTGAAATGCATTTGCTCGGTTATGCAAAACCTTTATGGGATTGGTTGTATTTTCTTTGTGACTCATGTACAGCCACAGGGCTAGATGACAGTGACATATACAACATTGGTACATTCAGGTCCTCAGTTACTCTCAGATGACCTGTCTGGCCCTTCCCATTTCAATTAATGGAACACACAAACAAGTACAAAACAGTGGAAAGTAAATAGTTTAATCTCCTTCCATTCTCTGGAAGGTTGAAGCAAACAGTGAATGGAAATTTCAAGTTCATAAATATTCATAAATATGCTGTCAGGCTTGCTCAGTTTGACAAGCAGAATGTGAAAGTTTGTTCGATGTTATTTGTGGGAAGTCAGGTATGTTACCGAAAACGACTGTATGGTGCGCTTGTCTAACATGAATGCTTTATCAGCAGCCTACGCAAGAGGACAAAGAAAGGTACACATGCATCTTGATTCCTAATTTCTGCTATTCCCTCTTTCACCCCGGGGGTACAAAAAGTCACTTAACCTGAAATACAAATAGAATTATATAACAGCAGTGCCTTGTTTGTATTTGGGGTTCTGTACTGGGCTGGAAGTACAATGTCCACTGATATCCTGTAAGCTCCCTTCTATTGTGAATTGCAGCTCATTAAATATCACTTCACTCTGAAATGTAAGGGTGTGAATGTGGGGCTTGGCCATGAAGGAACACTAAAGGGAGTAGGTTGTATAGGGGCACAATGCCTTTGTGGGAATTTATGTATAATACCTTGGATTCTATTTATGAGAGATGAAAAAAGGGTAAAACTGATCAACAAAAGGCTCAATTCACAAAGCTCAATTCACAAACCATAGTTACTCTTTACTCGTTACTATTTTCAAACCATATGACGGCCTTTTTAAGTATCCTTATCCTGGTGTTTTAGCTTTGTCAACTGAGCATATTGATTGCTTTAGAAGTTGCAGTTTACAAACCCTGCACTAATCCATGATGGAAAAGAGTTACATTTTCACACAAGACTTGGAGTTTACGCTATGGGCATAAGTATGAGAGGGTGCAGTTGCTGGGATTATGAGACGCATCTAAAGGTGAGAGTTTGGTAGTGTAGGCATCTTGTGTAGATACCCCGTAAGGCTTTATTAGAAGTTATTAGAAGTTGTACTGGGAAGAAAACATCCGGTAGTAGACTTCAGAACCCCTTGAATCCACTCACCCTCAGTAATCACTATAATCTAAAGCTGGGCAAAAGGAGGTTTGGACTGATCTATTCATCAGCCTCCTTCCTCCTAACCTCTTCATGGCTAAACACCGTAAAAAAGATGTCGACTTTTTCGTGAAGTTGTTCTTTACATAAACTCCCCACCCTACTAAGCATTTCCAGTATGGTGCAATACTTACCTTTTTCCCGTTCACAAAATCTTGGCACTGCACAGCCTTTGCAGGTATCACATCCAAAATAAGTCATCTTCCTAGTGGGCATGTAGAGTAAAGGCCATCCAAAGCAATGGATGGGGCCATTGACAGCATGCGCACAAGAAAAAGTACCTGCCAGGGAACTTTTGCTTGAAAGGCTAAGTTCCGTGAGGCAGGGACACACAGTAAAATGGGAAAGAAGGTAAGTTTTTCAGTATTCCAGCTATATTCAGGTGGTGAGGAGTTTCCATAAAGAACTATCCCACCTTAAGTGAAGTTGTCCTTCAAACTGTACCTATCACATTCACAGGTCACACAAATCTGTATGTGTCTGTATAACCAAACCACATTATTATCCAGAAGACAAAGCCTAAATATGTAATGATTAACCATGACTGCTCTCATGTACATATAAAATCAAAAAAGCTACAAGGTATATCTACAATCTCCGCTTTGTGTCTCACTCAAGCCTCTGCCTTAAACGCCTAACGATTGGAAAAGGTTTCTCAAACAGACTAATTCGATTTTTTAATTATTCTGATCTCAATAAATTAAATGTGCATGTAGGAAGATAAACTTCATATAATTTTGTGTGCCACATACAAGAATAAGTGCTTTATCAAATCTCTGCATAATTAAATGGGATTTCAGAATAACAGAAAATGCAACACAACGTGTTTATCTATTTATTGTATGCTTTAGGTTGTTTCATTTTCATTTCTAGTTTAGCTTGTTGTAAATGTACATTTAAAATTGTGAATTTTGCTTGTAGAAGTATATGTAAGATAACTGTTATCCCACCAATGTATGAAACAGAAATATTTTCCTACCATTTATACTTACGCAAATTTGTCACACACTTTACACTTCCATAACTTCCGTTCTTTTACATCAATGCAACATGCTTTGCACACACGAAACTGGCAGGTTTCGCATAAGCCTCCGCGGTCAAAGATGAACCCCAGCTTCTTCTGACAGCGCACACAAATTTTGGCATTGTTCTCTCGCACCCTGCTGAATTTGACACCCTTCTTTTTGAGTTCCAGGAGTTCATTTTTCATTTTCCTTGAATTAAAAAAAAATGCATTTTAAATTGATTTCCATTTTCCATAGAGTATGATTACATCTGATCAGGTCAGATAAATTAAATAATACGACCCAGTGAAAATGGTAAAACATACATCACACGCACAGACATAGTGCGCTACATCTGTCCATGGATATTGGACATCCTTAAGGTCTTAGTAAATGAAATGACATTCTTTCTTTCTTTAAATCAAAGGACATATATACATAGATATAACGTATGTGTATACAATGTACAGTATATAACGGGTTAACAACCTCACTACTGTCCAAAAAAATGTTATCCCTTCACATAATCTTATCTCTTTTCAGCGGATTCCCATGGTCAAGGCCATAATCATCTCAATCTAATCAATGTGATTCCTCTAGAGATACAGGATACTAATAATTTTCTTTGAAATAATATCAGAGCACCATTGCAGCCTCCCTAAATAACTGTGTAGCTGGACAGTATCGGCCCATTCTGTTACACTGCACCCACTGCCTTTAAAGGCACAGAATTCCCCAGTGATTGGTACCAGTCATTTAAGAATCTTAAGTTGATAATGTAGGGATGTTGTTTTTTTCCAAATTCTCTTTTTGTATTTTGAGATCTGTTAGTGGGCTTTAGTTAGCTTTGCTGTGTGTTGTGCATATTATCTCAGTCACACGTTATGCTGAGCTTTCTCCAGTAGGGTTTGCTAGAGGTAACAATCTATGTTAAATATATTGAATACCTGGCCAATCTGAAGACATGGAGGGCCTGCTGTGCATACCAGGATAGATAAAAATATCTGAGGTATATCCTTGCATGTGGCTTTCTCGTCCGGGGTTTCACCCTAAGAGGATGTTGCTGTAACATCATTCCTGCTCTTAGGCCTTGGGGCCTAAGTGTATAGACTTCTGTGCATATCTCCCATCCTGGGTGGCTGCTCAGAAAATATTGGGGGGGGGGGGTTGATTTAGAGGGAAATAGATTGTTCACTTTGTGAAGAAAACTGGTTCCTCAGTTTAGTGAATGTGGAAAAGTTTCACCTTGCAAAGATTACCTAATCACATGCAAGAAAAATAAAATCTTAATTTCATTCACTAAGGTCCATTGTAAAGTGCAACCTCAATTGCAAAGTAGATGGCCTATTTGTCTTTAGTAAACCAATCCCATTGGCTGATGTGGTTTGTTACAGACCTAGAGGAAGCAGACTGCAGAGGTTCCCCACAAGAAGGTGTTGGGAGACTTTTGAGTAGGAGAGTTACATAGGGACCTCTCTATTGCAGAACTGCCTTGAGCCACAAGTCTGGGATAACAATAGAACCACAGATGTCAGGAAGCCAACTTAAAGAATCAGTGTACAGCCAATATAGCCTAAGGATGATGGGACCCTGAAAGCTAGAAAGACAAGCAGGAAAACCAGAGACTGAGTTTTAGGAGGAAACATGTAAGCATTCTGTGAACCCATCATCCTAAGAAATGAGGACACATCTTCACCCTCACAGGAATGCGCCTGTGACATTTATCACCAAGTCACTGAATATGGGACATCATATTGTAGCTATTGGGTTACTGCAGAGTCATAGTCTTCTAAAATGTGCCCCTCTTATTTACAATAGAGCTACAATAGTATAATGAATATTTCTTCTATGCCATTAAAAACAGCACCCATGTTAAGTTTTAAAAAATTGCATTACAAAAAGTCATGTCACTGAGCCATAGAATCCTGTCCCTTCCAAAATAAAAGATGGTGCTAGTGCCCCAGACATTGCCCTTTATTAGCAATCAGTTGTACTTACTAGGATTATAGATTGGTTCCACCACCCACCTATGAAACTCTAGGTCTTGTAAGAAGCCATGTTGGCTTCCATAGATCTTATGGCCCAGTCAAGGTTAAATCCTACATAGATAAAGATCTTAAACCCATCTTAGAATTTAAACAAACCCTTTTCATTTGGTTTTGGGCCAACCATTGGCTAAAGATATCTCACTATATAGGCCCTATGACACCTCTTTTTAGTAATCCCGCCTTTCCATCAGCGCTTTGTAGGAACAAATTCAGAATGTGGAACAAAGAGGCCCATCGCAGGGAAGTATTAGCCATACAAGCAGACCCAACCCTTAGATTCTTGAACCCTAGTACTGAGCCAGTGATACCATTATTGGCTGATAACGCATCAACTTTTACCATTTATTCATTCAATAACTTATTAATAGCCCAATCACCCTTCTTTGAACCTTTTCTTCAAAATTTTCCTCCAGTATATCATATATACTCCATCCTCTCATCTTCGATACATTCAAATCTCCTGTCATACACTGTAGCTCTGCCTGGAAAAGTGACCTCAAAACAACTATTACCTCAGATAACTGAATGTTTTATATTAACGTCCAAATTATCTGTAGCTAATAAAGCACAAGAGTAAAATTTAAAAATGGTTACCAGATGTTGCAGGTACCCTGAAGATTTAAATTGCATTTTCGTATCCTTCGGTGGGAATGCCCCCGATCAGAGAATTCTGGACAAAGATTTTTGACACTAATTGTAAAATTATGGCAACACAGATCCCCAAAACACAGAAAATAGTTTTACTTTTGATCATTCCAGGCCCCCTCAAATCAGTTACGTAGGATGTTCTTCATCACTTCCTTACCACTGCCAGAGCAGTTATACTATGATATTAGAAATCTACTATAATATCACTTCCGACAGAATCAGAGCTGGATTCAATCAGAGACCTGGAACATCTGATATCCAAAAAAGTGAGAAATCAGAACAAGTTATGAAACATGGGCGTCTTGGTCCATATTTCGATATTCATCTGAATTCAAAGCCCTGATATCTGAGTAAAAACATCTTGCTTGAGTCCAGGTAGAACATTCTGACCCCAACCTCCTATATCCCTTTTATTTGTCTCCTTTTTATTTATTTTTTTCACCCTTCAATTTCCCTTTGCTTTCCCCTCTTACCAACTATTATTTCATGCAAATTCTTTTACCAAATTACACAACTTCTTATACTTCACTCTTTACATTGTCTCAATTAGGTATGGACTAGAAATATCATAAATACCTAAAATTACACCATAAATTAGGTATTTACTATGATCTCAAATTAATAAATGAAATCATTAAATAGTCTAAAATTCAAACCTAGTTTATTCCTTAACCGAAACAACTGATATTTGTTTGTTCTCTATGACAATGTTGTTAGTATACAAGGAATGTTAGTATGAATCATCGACACTGCATTGCAATATGCTTACCTGTCCATACCCTGAATATCTTCTGTACTACCCTTTCATGTACTGTACATCTTTTGACTATCTAACCATATTTTGTTATCTTTTGACAAAATGCAATATAATAGAATTTTAAAAAAGTCAAATCAAATTTGCAAATGTCACATATTATGTAATTAAGTGATACTCTCTACAGAAAGGATCATACTATCAGAAACTAATGTCAGATGCATACAATTTAGAAAATGCAGAGATAATTATGAAGATTATTAGTTTATTACATATTTTACTGGAATTTTTTTGGGGGGAAGGGAGGGTTGGAGAGCCTTCCCTGTAACAGTGTTCATGGCAATTCGATTGGCCAAAAAGCTTTTCATATAGCTTTGTATGATCTCACAATATTCACCTTGCTCTGCAAGAAAGAATGGTGTCACTCTCTTGCTACATGTTTTTTTACAACAACAAGAATCTCTCTAAGGGTCCATGCATACATAAACTTTTAGAGGAGTTTAGAGGCATAGGCGTTCAGAGACAGGAAAAAAAACTCTAGCATTACGTCCAGGAAAGTTTTGGAAGAAACAATCGCTTGCAACATGGGCCTGCTGACTCCACTTCCAGGAATCAGACACCAACCATCAGTTGATGGGTGACCTTTCCTCACCACCTGTGCCAGCTGACACGAATGGCACCTGACTGACTCCCTTCCCACAACACTCCATGCTGACTACTCGGTTCACATCCTATCCCTTCTTGCGTCTTCTACAGCTCTTTCCTCTTTACTCCTAAGTACTGGAGAAATAACTCGCCCAGCCAGAACTATTCCAGCTACAAGGTGGACAAGGCCGGAGAAACCTACAGCCAGAGGACCTACCCCCCCACACCCTCCACACATATCTCGAATAAAGATTATTTGGATTAAAAAAAAAAAAAAAAAAAAAGCTTGACGCTTCTAAACATGTCTAAACATTTCTAAATGTGCAATAATGCTAGGCATGTTTAGCACTTGAGCCTTAATCCATTTCAATGGTCAGAATAAATGTTTTATTCTGGCTAATAAAATGAATTAATTCCCAAATGCTTGACATGGCTAAATGCACCTAAATGGGTTATACTTTTTTACAAGTATCAAGTGTATTTTCTGCCAAAACGCTGCTGCCAGGAGGAAAGGCTTCTAGAAGAGTTAGGAAAACGTCCAGTGTGCATAAGGTCCCAGGAGCACAACACAATTATTTGTCTTCATTATGACTGTTATAGTTGGGAAAATCTCCATTGGGTACCACTCACCTCCGAAGCCAGTGAGAAACTAAGAAGCAATATGATCGCCACCAACCATTCAAAATGGAAATATCAAATTTGGGTAAAAGTGTGTCCTCACTTCATTATTCAAAATTATGTTGGTCAAAGTATACTCCACTGCGGATTACCAGTAGTTTTCCAAGATCTATGGAGGTTCTAATCTGATTAGCCAGGCAGGAATAAACACCAGACTAGACAGCTATGTTCATGGTTGAAACTTTAAAACAGTAAGTAATGTTATATGAGAAAACATTTATCATGGGTTTTGCATTTTCAAGATCTTACCATGATAATGTACAAGGAGAAATAAAATCCAACAAACCAAAACCAACAAATTGAATACAGTTTTTCTCTAGGTCTGCTTATGAAGGCTAGAGCCAATGTTGTCTACAGAGACAGTTGTTACCAAGTGACCTGGCAATAAATTGTGAATATTGTGTGTTCCAAGCTTGAACATCTATAACTGTAAACATGTAACCAGTTTTTCAGCATTTCAAAGAAATTATAATGAGCACAGAGAACGTCATGAATATTGGTTTAGGTTTAAAGTAGGCATTTTAAAGTAAGCATTCCAATGTGACAGGTATTAAGTGTCTTCCTTTGATCACAGCATATGCTAAGTTTGTGACACCAGCTGTGTGCCACAGGTACACAAAGTGATAGAGGCACCAACATCTTTGATGTCATCTGCTGGGGTCTCTTTGGAATACATTCATGATTATGATAAGAAGAATCTCTCCCAATTAACCACATAGATTCAATATATAAACATATATAGCCACAGCTTCTCATACACTATATTTGCTTATATTCAGTAAATAAATGTGCTACTCTTTAAGTCTCATGCACAATGGGCTTTTGTCCAGCTCTTCTGAATGAGTTTTCCACTGGCAGGAGAAAAGTAGTGTAAGAACACATCTAAAGCAGCTTTTTTCAAATGTGTTTAAGCACATCAAGCATTTGGGTGTTCATTCATTCCAGAATATTAATTTATTCTGGCCATTGAAATGATCACTGAAGCGCTAAACGCAGATAGCATTTAGATACTTTTAGGCTTGTTTAGCGGCCATTTTTAAACCAAACCGCTCCTCTCCTAAATGGGCAAATTATGTTTTTTTTTCTGCCTCTAAATGCCTATGCATGCATGGATACATAGCCTAACATGGAGGGGCGATTGGAGGCAAAAAAAGGTCAGATGCCCTTAAAAGTGCCTAGTTTGCATGAAGTCTAAAGGTCTGCCAAACAACATATTGCCTATCTTTCTCTGATATCCCTTTAAAATACCCTCTCTAGAAGTGCAGAGTGGGTGGAAGCACAGGATAATCACTTGAGAAGTGGTTATGGTTGGTTTCCAACAGAAGACGTGAGACACAGCAGTCACATCTTTCACCATATGGGAGCAGTTTATACACTGCCATTATATATCTCTAAAGGATAAGACCTCAGTAAACGGGATTTCTTGCCACCATTAGAAACTTATGGATATTTTTTCTCTGTGTGCTTTTTCTTAGAAAGGGAGATTACAAACCTGCTTTTGATGGTCTGAGCTCTGGTACTGGGAGGTTTTCTCCACTAACAACGGCTCTTCAATTGATTGTATATACTGTGTAATGTTAGAGCATTTACAAAAGCTGACATCCCGTGAAATGCATTGAAGATGCCTATATGAATTATCCCCCATGGATGTCTGGGGCTGCGTATACCCAATATATCCAATATATATATAACTGTAGTATATATATATAAAAAAAAAATCTATGTATGTCTATTGTGCAATTGTTTGGGATTTTTTAAAATATTTTCTTACCTTTTATACCAATAACAAATATTTGTAATTTTTAACATATGGTGTGGTATCTTAAAAATCCTATTTAATTTTTACTTTAGGGGTTTCTTCTGTTCAGTGCCAACAGTGACACCCTGTTCATTACCATTCCACTACCTTCCCTACCTAACCTCCATGCCAAGATTGATTTGCAAATATTTTTTGGACTATATTTCAGTAGCACAAAATTAAAAGCTCCAAACTTATCCCTGTTGCAGTCAACCATCCCTAAGCTTAAAGATTACTTAGCGTAACATTGGGAACCCTCAAAGCTCTGCTGCATCTCACTAATGCTTATCCAACACTTTACCATGCTACAAACTACTCACCCCTCTTACACAAACTTAAACCTGTACTAAATGTTCCTATCATTTACAGCCAACGAAGATGCCATCTTACCTTTTGTCTGATATGTAGCTGCCATGGTGCTGAACATACTGTATGATCACTTATGACACCAGCCATTTGATAGCTTGACAATTTGGTTGAAAGCTCAAGCAATGGTGACAGTTTTCATTTGCTGCATGCCTTGAATGAACAGTTTTGGGAAACAGTTAAATCAATTAACTGAATTCCTCTTTAAAGACCTATTGTGAGCATCTGAACAAATACCAGCTCTCACGGTTAGGCATAAAAGCAACCACCAAATGTCTTTCATTCAAAATTGTTTTACTATTTCAGAGTTCTGTTAGTGAATGTCTCATCCCACATCCTCCATATCCTTCAGAAATATGTCTCCCAGTTTATCTGGCACCAGCAGAAACCCAGACTACCTGCCCAAACCATGATCAGGGCTAAGAGACTGGGTGGTCTGGATGTCCAATGTATAACCAAGTACTAAAGGGATACAGATTGCCCAACTAGCAAAATACCTTGCTATCACCAAAGTTCTAATTTGGGTAGGACCAGAAGTTGATGACTGCAACGTCTTAGCTATATCCAGTCTTCTTTGGATACAACTGATGGACAGTTCTGTTTATGCTGCCCCAACACTTAATGCGCTGCATCTTACCCCATAGTTCAGAAAACTTTCACTGTATTCAAAAAGCAATGCAAAGACAACTCCCAGGTTTAATACCCTCAGTATTCTCCACACTATCAGATTATTCATTTGCAGTTCCTCACACTAACCACATTAAATGGAAATCAGATCTGGGTTCCACACTTGCAGAGGAGGACTGGATGCAAATCAGGTTTAAAACAAAATGCTACTCACAAAATGCAATGGCTGTGGAGATAAACTTCAAAGTACTCACACGCTGGTATCTGGTCCGAAGCCATCTAGCCAGCTTCCTACCAAATTCCTCCAAGCTGCCTTCAAGGGTAAATGGAGGCTGGCACATATATCCTCATATGGGGGACATGCCCTACAGTGCAGAGATTCTGGGCCAGAGTGTACTGGATAATCTGCAAGCTAAGGCTACGTAATGCACAAAAATACCAATGAAGCCTTACTAAATTGTAAACCTAATAACACAGGTACATATAATTTTCGATTCCTCGAACACCTGTTAACAGTTGCTAAACAACTGCCTAAGACTGTAAGTCTAATACACTTAGAATCCTGGAGGTTAATGCCAGACTATCACAAGAGATGGTTAAGGAAAAATTGATAGCTACAACTAACAGACAGAATGGCTATATACGAAAAGAAATGGGAACCCTGGGCACAAAGCTCCTCACCCCATAATTTTTAAAAACACTTCCTAACACTCTTGCACACTAGCTTAAAAAAAAAAAAACACCAGTGCTTTTGGCAGAAAAAAAACACAAATTCTGAGTGTTTTTTGTACTAGCGGTTAGGAACATTTAGCAGTATTTAGCGTTTTTTCTGCCAGAAAAACATTCTCAAAAACGCAAAACACAAGGTTTTTTCTGCCTCTAAATGCTGAGCTTAAAAAACACAGGATAGAATTAGTTGTATCTCCAAGCAAAATGCTACACTTCTCTAGGAGCAGCGTTTTTTAAGCCAGTGTGCATGGAGCCTAACTATTTTGATCAAAGAACAGGTTAACTGCTTCACCTTATCCCTCCACCCTACCCAGCCATTTCTCCCTCTCCCGCCCTGTTCACCCCCTTGTTTTTTCTACTCTTTCTTTTTCAATTCCACTATACCCTTGTCTACAGGGGCAGCGCTACCACTAGGCGAACTAGGCAGCTGCCTAGGGCGCACTATCATCTAGGGTTCAGCCACTGCCGCTAGTTTCCCTACTCTCTACCTGAGGGTGGTGGCTATTCTCTCCTCTCCTGTCAGTGGAGTGATCCTCCATAAAGAAGATGATACATGATCGCTCTTACATCGGCATGTTCAGTCATTTCATTCCCTGGCTCCCTGATGCCGAGAGATGAGTGGTCACTGGAGGAGGGAGGGGGGATTGGGAGGGTTTGTGCTAGGAGGGGGTGAAAAGGGGGATTTGTGCTAAGTTGGGGGACTTGGGTGGGGACGAAGGATTTGTGCTGGAAAGGCTAATTTAGGGGGGGTTGTGCTAGAAGGAGGAATTGGGGGATTTATGCTAGGAGGGGGGATATGGGGGAGAGGATTTGTGCTAGGGTGGAAACTTTGAGGGAAAAGAGGTTGTGTGCTAGGAGGCTTGAAGTAGAACTACAGATGAAGTGTTATTTGTTTGGGGGGGCCAGGTACAAGTAGCTGGTCCTGCCTAGCGTGCAAAATAGTTTAACACCAGCCCTGCTCGTCTGTTGCATTGGCCTCCCTTTTACTACATTCCTTAGGGTGATATTACATGTTGTATAGCCTATGCTGTTGATTTATGACTGTATGCCTTTGTCAAGTTTAACAATGTATTCACACATTCCTGTAAGATGAATGTACTGGTATTTCACAAAAGTACTACCTCTGTTCCTTGAATTTTCAATGCCTTTCTATTGAAAGAAAGAGAAAATTTTTTAAAAATAAATAAGAGAAAAAAAAATACTTTTAACAGATTTAATAATTGGGTATGGAAACACCACAGCACAGAAGCAGCATCAGCATCAGAATCCTGGACCATGTTGCATTGGATTGGATTAAAATTGTATATAGATAGATAGATAGATAGATAGATAGATAGACAGACAGATAGATAGATAGATAGATAGATAGATAGATAGATAGATAGATAGATAGATAGTATATATTAATATCATGTATTTTTGGACATACTTTATCATGGAGTGAAAGGCATAGCTTGGAGAAATGGTAAGTCAGCAGTGACAATGGCAGTTCAATTATGCAGTCTTAGGTACACAATAGAACGTTGGAATGAAATGCAGCAAGTGGTGTGACCAGAACAATGTATAAAGAGCACAGAGGTACAAACAGCTCTGCATTAGGAATTATTCAAGGATCTTTGTTGCCATAGGTAGATATAAGAAGCTATGGTAATTTAGCAGTGGAAACTGTGTGACCTGATAATGAATAGGGGTAAACAGACTAGATGTACCAGAATAACAGAATGACACTGCTGGCCAGTGCTCTGACTCACACCTGGATGGAGCAATGAAGAACAGATAAGTTCCTCGCTGCTTATGTCCCACTGCCCAACAATTGCACCTCCTAAGTTGGAGTAGTCCTCCAGCCAGAATAGTCAAAGACCCCAGCCCTAGTCTCAATCTCTTTAACATTTCCTTCCAGTAGACTTTTATGTAGTCTAAGGCCCCTTTCACATGGGGTGGATTCCACCTGCGATCTGCTGTCTCAGCAGGGATCCCTTTTGAGCAGCCGGATGACAGGTCCGTGTCTGCCGTACTTATGCAGAGTAGACACGGACACAGCCCATTCTCCTCTACTGGTGGTCAGATGTAAACGGACTATCTGTCCATTTATACATGACTGCTATCTGATCCAATGTGGCCAGATGGAGGGGAATAGATCCCCCTTCCATTTGCTTTTGCAGGATCAGAGGAACCCAGGTATAAATGGACTCAAGTCCGTTTACACCCTGCTACCCAGAGAGGAGAATTGAGGGTTTTTTTGAAGTGGAAGTAAAGAAGCATTTTTCACATGGGCTTCACATGTGCTTCAGCCTGTATTAGGGCAGTGTGGACCTCAAGCTTTTGTGTAGTTTTTTACAAAGTTTTGAAAGCATATGCACAAGTTCCATCAAGCTTCAAGCATTTTTTGTGAAGCCTTTAAAGCACCCTTTACCTCCAGTTTGGGAATATTGAACACAGATCATAATGGGAGTAGTGACTGTTACTTTAAGGAAGAAGTATCTAAAAAAAGTTAATCTCTTGTGAACCATGTAAAGCATATATGTAGGAGCGAGATAAGTAGGCTTTAACACCCAGTTGCTGCACATATGTGACCATGGTGGCCTAACTTTGTGTGCTAAGTAACAGCTTCTGATTGGGAGCCAGTGGAATAGGCTCCCTACCATGTGACCGCTGTGAGAGACAATCACATTACAGAGAAGCCAAGCTACTCTAAAAGCCCACTCAAGAGACCGCTGGAAGGTGGTGTTAAGAAGGTAATCTTTTAAATGTAAATTAAATGTAATTTCCCAGGGGACCAAGTGCATATAGCACTCTGTCCCGTTCTGATTGATGGCCCATTGTGGATTAAAAACACCTGTTTTTCTGGAAGTACTTCCATGCCATTGTGAATCCCAATTTAAATACGTTCCTGTGAAGGGAGGTTCAGCCAGTCTTTGTCCCCTCTTTAAGCTGACTGTTCTTTTACTCTTGTGAATGAACAGTCAGCGCTGCTTGTTCATTCATAATAGTAAAAAATTAATTTAACACTACAGAGCTGTGTAACCTAGCATCCAGGGCTGTGTATGTTTGCAAGCAGCTGTAGATGGCTCACACAACCCCACAGCACTGAATGATCTTTTATTAGTATGAATGAACAGGCAACACTGATTGCTCATTGTTTTAAGTCTTATGTGAACCAGGAATAGACATGAAAGGAAGGATTGGCAGGATATAGCAACAAAAGAAGCTAATTATTTGCTGCGCTGTTTGCTTTGAATTGTAAGGCCCTCACACAGTCTGGTCGGGTCCACCTGCCTGTTTTTAAGACAGATCAGACTGTATGAGGTCATCACTTCATCAGGATGGGCAGTGAAAGGGTTACAAGGCAAGACATCCATGCAATTCCAAAGACTTCAATATAGTGATTTCAACTGGCAACTGGTTTAAGGCATCATATGGTTAGATCAATCTGAGATGCACTGACTTTCAAGGGAATAGCTAATAGGTTATTCCTATGAGGGATTGAGAGGTAGAGAGGTCCAGGACTTAAAGTATTTCTGAAGGCAAAAGATCTTTTACCTTAATGCATTCTCTGCATTAAGGTAAAAAAATCTTCCAGTATTGGGACCCCCAACCCCCCAAAAATACTTACCTGGCTCCTCTTTTGATCCAGAACTGTGCCTGAAAGCAACATTGCTGCTCATTCTTTCTTTTCTCACAGCCACAGAGACAGCAGCAAGAGCCATTGGCTCTTGCTGGTGTCAATCAAATCCTGTGAGGAGGGAGTCTATGGACACAGACAGCCATTGCTCGGGAGCATTCCTACATGTCTGCCCCTATCGCATACAGCTTCCTATGTTGCCAGACACAGAAGACACAGAGCAGGTAAGTATAACATGTTTATTATCTTAAGGAATAAAAATCTGAGCCTTTACAATCACTTTACTGTTGTCCGGTCATGACACAGTGATAATAAACACTATTGCATTATTATGGGTTTATTTAAGCTTCCACTCTATTTATCTAAAATAGTTTATAACGTTTCCATCTTTCCCAACCTTTTTTTATGTAACATAGCATCTGTTATATTTGCAATTAGTGGCAAAAGTGTAGTGACCTATACAATAAATACAAGTCATTTATGCTGGTCTTCAACTAAAAGGTGGACAGTAATCCTTCCAATAGATCATGGTTTTGTGACATATGGTTGCCATCCAATCAGCTGTGTCATGGCAAAGTAATTGCCTTGTAATGTCACTAGAACTGATTTGTAAATCAAGCAGAAAATTGCTTCATTTGCATTTAATAGACATGTTCCATCTGCACTCACAGGTATTCAATGGCTTTGTGAAATGACAAATTAAACTGTCTGTAATAGGGCTATTTCATTTGAAACATGCATGGAAAAAGATGTATGCTTCTGGACAACGATAAATGGTTACCAAAGAACAATGCTAAAGCATAAATGCTTCCAAACATACCAGTGCAGCCAGGTTAATGAGCCAATGGCCCTCTGCATGAAATCTCACATCACAGATTTAAGATATGAATATGACTGATTATGAGATGTGCGCGAAAACGTTCTCGAAAACATTTTAGACAGTTATCTATTTCCAGTCTTTTGGCAACAGTTTGAGGAAAAACCTTTTCTGTTCCAGCATGACCGTGCTTCTATACATAAAACTCCTAAAGATTAGTGATGGGCCGAACAACCCCCTGTTCGGTTTGCGGTTGCACATTCGAACATAACAAAAGTTCAGCCGCAACCTTCGAACAGAGGGTACAATTCACTAAGGGGTATCCTACCACATCATGTGGTAAGATACCGTTCAGCTACTAAAAACATTCTTTATTGTTTAAACTGTCAGAGGGGTTCCCTGCTGACAACTGAATGTAAAAAGAATTGCCGGCATTGCCCAGCAATTACATTTTTTCCCAGACCCTGCGAGTCTTGTATGGATTTTGAGGGGAACCCCATGCCAAAATAAAAAAATATGTTGGGGTTCCCCCCAAAATCCATACTAGACCCTTACCTGAGCATGCAGCCAAGCAGGTCTGGAAAAGGGGGAGGATAAGCGACCCCCCCCTCCTCCTGAACCATACACGGCCACATGATCTCAACATGGGGGGGTGCTTTGGGGCATGCGGAGCTCCCCCCCAAAGCACCTTGTCCCCATATTGATGGGGACAAGGGCATCTTCCCCACAACCATGGCCGGTGGTTGTGGGGGTCTGCAGGCGGGGGTCTTATTGGAATCTAGAAGCCCTTTTATCAAGGGGGCCCCCATATCCTGCCCCCCCATGTGAATGAGTATGGGGTACATGGTACCGCTACCCATTCACACAAAAAAAAGTGTAGTGGAAAAATGACAGAAGACAGTCTTTGACAAGTTCTTTATTAAAAAACAAATATAAAAAAAATGCCCCCGAAGTAGACCCAATGTCAATCACGATGGCCACCGCCGGCCCGAAAAAAAAAAAACCACTCCACTCTCGACGCTGGCTCCCGCCGTCTGACAGCTGCGCTGGGATGACAGTTCTTAAATAGTGTGATGATGTCACATAGGGTGACACCCCCCCCGTGACATCATCATGCGCTGTGATTGGCCAAAACATTGCACCTGACTAACGCTCGACTTGAACAAACAGCACAACACTACTAAAGATATTGTTTGACAAGCGTATTGTAGAGCACCCTGGGTGGCCTGTACGGAACCCTGACCTTGACCTGACCTTCCACAGACACACTCCAAAATCTTGGGGAAAGCTCTCCTAGAAGAGAGGAGGCTATTATAGCTGCAAAGGGTGGGCCAACTCAGTACTAATGCCCATAGTGAGGCATCTCTGTGTAAGAACATTACTGACCATGTCAGATAAGGGAAATCTCCGACGTCAAATACCAAAAAAAGTCTCTTTCTAATGCCAAGTTTTTGTTCATAGTTATAGCACTTTCCACCAAGCAGAATACTTTTGGAGTCTCTAGATATTCATATGCATGAAGTGATGTGCAATCTTTCCGTGAAACCTTCACTATCACCTCTGGGATCAGTCTTAAAGAATAGGTTACTCCAACATTTCATATTCCCGCATATGAAATATGCGCCTGTAGTATCTAAAACCCAGAGCCCCTGAGCAGAGGTAAATCTTTAGGCTGTCAGCAGATTGCTTACTACATTTGTGGCACAGTGATGAAAAATAGAGAGCAACTGAGCATGTGCAGAGCAGGGCGAGAAGGTGTATTACTCGATTTGAAACAGTATAGGTACTTATTTTTAATGTATTAAACAGATACCTGCAAAAGAGGCCAGCCTGAAGTGATCTATCAGACCTTGATTTTCTGACTAGAATTCCACTTTAAAAAGTATCCTGTTCTCTTTGTATTGCGTCCTTTGTGTAAAATCGCTGGTGATTCTGCCACTCCCCCTGCTTTCCTATATCAAGCTGACCATGCTAGACATCCACCCCAGCATGGTCAGGTTTCTGGCTATGCTGGGAGTACAGCCTGCCTGTCCTCCAATGGCCAAGACTTGTGCTGACATGCTCCCGGCACAGCCATTCATTGGGAAGATCAGTATTCTAAAGTTTCTACATGCCCACCTCTCTAAGCCCTTTTTGCAGCTGAGAGCATCCATGAGAACACTTAAAAAAATGTCATTAGATATAAATATAAATATATAGATATATAGATATGTTGTATTGAATGGGTTGTTTTACAAGTGAGGAGTCACATATACTTTAAGCATTCCTTAATGGAGCCAATCAATCAGGCATTACCAGAGAGAGAAACTCAGAAAGAAAAAAGGAAACACATAGTGCTCTCTGTAGAAAACATGATATCATAAAAATAGAGGTAATACACTTACAGAAAGACAAGGTAATATTGCCCATCTAAAGTGCAAAGCATAAGGAAAGAAAAAGCTCTACCTGTGTCTCACTCTGCAAAACCACTGGTTAGTCCCAGATCCCTTACAGATCGCACAAGCAGTATACCTTTCTCTCACCTCTCATAATTTTTAATATAATATACACACCCTGTTTTGAGAGTTATGCACTATTCGGATCTTGTGTTTCTGAAGCTCATCACTTCAGCATTACTGAGGTGTTTTTTTCACGTTGTGCTTGCAGCTTGGTGATTTAACAGGGTTCATTTATTTATAAGTTTTTTCATATGGCTGAGACTAGAATTTTGAATGTGTAGATCTTCACTGATTTAAATATTTTTGGTTTAGGGGTAAATTTACTGAAGCACAGCATCAGGCATAGCACAAGTGTAATTGCTGTAACTTGTATTATTTGATCATTTTAAATAAAAAACAATTTCATCTTACCAAAGGTTTTATTGCATTGATTGGCTGAATTTGAATGGAAAATTTGGGAAACCACTTCCTGTTCATAGGATGTACCTGTACGTCCTTGGATGGGAAGGGTGATATCTCAGTCATTGCTGAAGCTGATGCCTTTACCGGGCTATCCCAAACAATCAGAGAACCCGGCAAGGATGTGACCTCCGGTTCCTGAGACACAGTGAGAGGAACTGATGTTGTTCTTCCCATTGTGTGATGTCAGAAACCGGAAGCGATGAGGATTTCATCATTTCTGATTTTGGCCTCATGCAAACAAGCCATTACCACCTTGGAAAAGCATTGGATCAAACCAATTTCAGTTTGATTGAGTGCTTTGGAGGCCAGAGGAGACATCTGGGGTGTAATAGACCCTGGATCTTTCTAAAAAAAGGACCTGTCATGGTCCGTGCTATCATAAAGGATAGCAAAAAAGTGCTATAAAATAATATTATTAATGATAATAATAAAATAAAAACATTACAAAGCGCCCCGTCCCACCGTACTCTTGCACAAAGATGAACGCATGCGTCGATCCCACATACATATGTAAACAGCAATCGCACCACACATGTGAAGTATCACCGCAAACGTGTCAATCAATATTCCTTGCACAAGACCTCCTGTGTAACTCTAAACTGGTAACCTGTAAAGGCTTTTAACAGTGTCGCCAATGAAAATGTGAGGTACCATAGTTTGGTGCTGTTCCACGGTTATATGCAATTTTAAAGCATGACATGTTTCCATTCCTCCCACAGACATCAATGATGGGGCACCATTCCTCCAACAGACACCAGCAATGGGGCACCATTTCTACCTTGAATACCAACAATGGGGCACCATTCCTATCTTGAATACCAGCAATGTGGCACCATTCTTATCTTGAATACCAACAATGGGGCACCATTCCTACTTTGAATACCAACAAAGAGCGCCATTCCTTCCACTAATACCAACAACATGGCACTATTCGTTCCACTAAAGCCAATGATTGGGTACTGTTTGCTCTAACCAACACCATGGTGTTTTCTAATTCCACTGGCCAAAGCCTGGCCCCTCTAAAGCCTCAAGGACAGTAAACTGGCTTTTTGTTCAGAAAGTTTGGAGACCCCTGCTCTATGCCTTTAATAAATGAACCCCAACTTAGTTCAAACGTGATGAGTAACTAGCTTCAGCTGGCATAAGTATGCAGATTAGGAGTTCTAATGGCTTCTTGATCTGCATGCTTGTGTTAGATCAGTGTTGCAAAATGTAATAAAGTCAGAGACAACCCGGCATTCAGCATTTTCAGAAAGACTTTAGAAATGGCAGCCACCATCTTTTTCTCACTATGTTTCCCTAACCAAGTATTTTTTAGCAGTTTTCTACATTTTACCTAGGACACTAGGTGTGATAACTTAGTAATATGAATGCCAAAAAAACCTGTATGTAAATCCTAACAATGAACATCTCTTATTTTCTCCCTTCTGGTCTCTTAAAATGCCACTAAATGTGTGTTGTTATATTTGTTCAATAAGGACTCCTGCACACCAACGTAAATACAAGCATATGGCACCTGTAATAACGCTCATGTGCATGAGCTCAAAGTAAAAAAAATAGCAGTTGATCCTGCCAGAAAGCTTGTGAGCTAATAACTTCCTATGATATCTGCCTATGTCGCACATTTATCTGGTATGTCTTTCTGAGCTATCTCTGTGTACTACAAAACGCATCCTCCTATGTTATGGAGAGCAGAAGAGCAGAGGTATCCTGTCGTGGGATGACAATGCTACTCCTCCATGGATAAAGTACAGTGGTGCTGGTGTTAACCCTAGGATAGGAATCATTGTACAATCAGAGTCATCAGGTGAAAATAAAGCAAAGAAAAAGCATGAACAAAGAAAATGTATTCAGCACCACATCTTACGACTGGTAAGTTGCAATATATAAAATTTTTGGTTTGGATATACGCATATTGACGTATATAAGTGTTTATCTTTCACCTTCATCACAGTTCTTAGTTGCAACCAAGCAAATGCATAAAGTATATCAGCCATTCTCAACAAGGGTTCTCTGGTACCTAGTTTTCCTCTAGAAGTTGCTAGGGGTTCCTTGAGCAATGGCTGACCACCATTTGATATGTCTGCATAGTTATGGAGCCAATGTCACAAGGGGCAGACAGTGGTATGACACCAATGATTGTTTTAGCTGTCTGTAATGATTAAATTATTCCCACTGACAACAACTGTTAGAGGCATTCTTCCCCACTGATACCCAATAAAATGATGCATACTTTAACTGACCACCTACGGCAGTGACATTTTTACTCTCACTGAACATAGTTATAAGGAGGCACCTTTCTCACTGACCAGCAATGTAAGGGGCAGCATCTACCAATACCCACAATGTAAGGTTACCCTTCTTTAAATACAAAGGCAAGGAGGCATGTCTCTAATAGCCATCAATTTTAAAGAGTCTGTCTTTGTTTCTCTTCTTGGACAATATTATTTTTTATTTTTTGAATATTACTGCAAAATATTTTATCTTATAGAATAAGGATTGTTCTAAATTGATTCACATTGAGTGAGTCACACTTCTTCCCCCCCCCCCCCCACACGCATCCTACTGGGAGACATCACAGATCCCAGAAGGCTTGCACATGAGCAGTGGGCAGCCAGTTGGGAAGCTGCAAGAAGTCACAACTGGCTGCCCACAGTTAACATACCAGGTCTGAAAACCGGTGAAGAAACCAGCTTGGGTGAGGATGGTGCTGGATCCCTGGACATGTGTCTGTTTATTAAAAGTCAGCAGTTGCAATTTTTGCAGCTGTTGACTTTACATTTTTACAGATTGACTGAAGAGCCACGTTAAGAGCTAAAACTTATTTCAAGGGGTCCTAAAGTGTAAAAAGGTTGAAAAGACTGGTGTAGATAGCTAAACGCAAAAGACCATTATAAAATCTTTGTTGACACCAAGAAGCCCCTTTGTGGGGAAAATTTTCAACATAGTACAACACAAATAAATACATTTAGATAAGTTCAAAATTTTTATCTAAATATCTGTCTTGGGTTTCTGAGTATGAACTTTCCCTTTAATAACAGCTTTACTTTGACAGAACTAAATTACTGAGTTTTGAAATTGTCCTCTAACTGAGTATATGAATCTCAGAGAGAGAGAGAGAGAGAGAGAGAGAGAGAGAGAGAGAGAGAGAGAGAGAGAAATGGAACATAAGGGCTGCCAGACTGAACATAAATTAAACATTGTAGTCGCAAAATGCTGAAATAAAGCAAATTATATTATTTCAGCAGCATATTTCCCAATTACTTTCCAGTATTATGTCTGTGATTTGCGATTGGTAGCTTCATAGCCTTTGTTCAACAGCATAATGAGTGGTATCAGTTTTAGCTGGATAGATTTTGTGAACAAATAACCCCCATTTAGGTAACATTAATTTAGCTGCAGATAACTGCTTTACCTACTTTGAGAAAATTACTAGTTGCCGTGTTTTACTGCCTGAGAGAAGCCCGTGACATTTTTATTTTCAGCGGGAGGCTGCACAGCTTTCAGCAAGGTTATAAGGAGACATTCCAAAACTAGTCATTGCATAGCCGCTGAAGATCCAGACAACATAGACTGGAATATCAAGACTCTGCCTTTTTATTTTCCGTACTTCTTCCCTATTATCTAGTCAGTCAAATATTTGTTTGGAAGTATGCCCTTATAATGATCTTATTCTAGATATAACCTTCCTTCTTCTCTCTTGTTTGAGTGGTAGCAGTTACTAGATTGAGAACATTTTGCGCACAACAGGGGTAGCCATTAGGCACCAGAGAGAAAAGTGAGATTTAAAGCAAACCTATCATAAGTGAAATTTTGCAGGTGAACCTTTCCAACTGAAAACTATAGCTATCCAGCTGTCATACTGATGTTTTAGCTTAAATTCTTTCAGTTATTCAAACAAGTAGAGAGATAAGGCAGGGAACTTGTCACTAACACAGGGCTTGAAAAGCACCTTGCTCTGCAATATCCAGTCCAACAGGATCACATTATGGTACTCCAAAGCCATGCTAAGGATAGGCTGCCATTGTACCCACATGGAAGAAAAATATATTTAAAATATATTTTAAAAATATTCTTTCAAATATATTGACATTTATGTGAAATACTACAATTTTGGCCATATTCAATATATTTCAAAATATATTTATATATATATATATATATATATATATATATATATACTGTATGTTGAAATGCGCTTATATTACAAAATATATGAAAAAAATTTTAAAAATACATTTTCAAATATACTGTATGTCTTTAAAAATACATTTATTCTACATTTTTGGAATGCATTTACAAATAATTGTAGTATTTGAAATATATATCAATATATTTGGGGAGAATATTTTAAAAATATATTTTAAATATATTTTTCTTCCATGTGGGTAGAAACCAGCTCTAGCAGAAATAGAGAAAATAATCTTAATTGAAGAGAAAAATTGCATTAAAAAAATGATGAATATGCTAGCAGCAAAATGGTTAGACTTTTTCAGCAGAGCAGAAGAAAATACCTCTATCCTATCATGCTACTAGCAACAAACCGGGGCATGCCAGTTGCAGGAGGAGTAATCCTGCACTGGCTTACATTTTTTTGTGTGCCAGTGACCAATCCTCCTGTAGGCGTCCATATAACCCAATCGTTTCTATGTCCCTCAGTGGCCGAGAAAAAAAAAATCATAGTATCAGCAACTTTGGACCTTGCACCTATCTTCCTGTGTCGAAAAACAGAATCTCATATTTAGGCATTCAGGGGACAGTACCTGGGAATTCCTAGAACTATACAAATACGTAAAGAGCTGTATATTGTTAGCAGAATGAATAGCAACCTTTACCAAACCCATAAAAATATAATACAAAGTGGTACAGTACAAACATAAAACCAACAGATCAAATATTTAACGTTCAAGAGTAAAAAAGTTGAGGGTGGACAGCAGTACTTAGTCTGGAAGATAAAAGGAAGTAGAAATAATGATGCAGTAAAATGCAGAATTGTTTTAAACCAGCAATCAAAACTACCAAAGATCCATTGGGAAGCCCACAGACGTGGCATGAAGGCTTCATGTACAGTGAGGAACAGAAGTATTTGAACACCCTGCGATTTTGCAAGTTCTCCCACTTAGAAATCATGGAGGGGTCTGAAATTCACATTGTAGGTGCATTCCCACTCTGAGAGACAGAATTTAAAAAAAATTCAGAAAATCACATTGTATGATTTTTAAAGAATTTATTTGTCTTGTACTGCTGAACATAAGTATTTGTACACCTAAGAAACAGCAAGAATTCTGGCTCTCAAAGACCTGTTACTGTGCCTTTAAAAAGTCCACCTCTACTCCACTCATTAATCTAACTTAGAAGCACCTGTCTGAGCTCTTTAAAGACACCTGTTCACCCCACAGTCAGTAAGACGCCAACTACTACCATGGGCAAGAGCTGTCAAAAGACACCAGAGACAAAACTGTGGACCTCCACAAGGCTGGAAAGGGCTATGGGGCAATTGCCAAGCAGCTTGGTGAAAATAGATCAACTTTTGGAGCAATTGTTAGAAAATGCAGGAGGCTAAAGACGACTGTCAGTCTCCCTTGGACTGGGGCTCCATGCAAGATCTCACCTCGTGGGGTATCACCGATGATAAGAAAGGTGAGGAATCAGCCCAGAACTACAAGGGAGGAGCTGGTCAATGACATGAAGAGAGCTGGGACCACAGTTTCAAAGGTCACTGTCGGTAAAACACTACGCCGTCATGGTTTCAAATCATGCATTGCACGAAGGTTCCCCTGCTCAAGTCATCACATGTCGAGGCCCATCTGAAGTTTGCCAATGACCATCTGTATGATCCAGAGGAGGCATGGGAGAAAGTCATGTGGTCAGATGAGACCAAAGTAGAACTTTTTGGTCTAAACTTCACTCGTCGTGTTTAGAGGAAAAAGGTTGAGTTGCATCCCAAGAACACCATCCCTACTGTGAAGCATGGGGGTGGTAACATCATGCTTTGGGGGTGCTTTTCTGCGAAGGGGACAGGACCACTGCACTGTATTAAGGAGAGGATGAATGGGGCCATTTATTGTGAGATTTTGAGCAACAACCTCCTTCCCTCAGTCAGAGCATTGAAGATGGGTCGTGGCTGGGTCTTCCAACATGACAACGACCCGAAGCACACAGCCAGGATAACCAAGGAGTGGCTCCGTAAAAAGCATATCAAGGTTCCGGAGTGGCCTAGCCAGTCTCCAGACCTAAATCCAATAGAAAATCTGGGAGGGAGCTGAAACTCTGTGTTGCTCAGCGACAGCCCCGAAACCTGACAAATCTAGAGGAGATCTGTGTGGAGGAGTGGGCCAAAATCCCTATTGCAGTGTGTGCAAACCTGTTCAAGAACTACAGGAAACGTTTGACCTCTATAATTGCAAACAAAGGCTTCTGTACCAAATATTAACACTGATTTTCTCAGGTGTTCAAATACTTATGTTCAGCAGTGCAAGACAAATTAATTCTTTAAAAATCATACAATGTGATTTCCTGAATTTTTTTTTAAACTCTGTCTCTCAGAGTGGGAATGCACCTACAATGTGAATTTCAGACCCCTCCATGATTTCTAAGTGGGAGAACTTGCAAAATCGCAGGGTGTTCAAATACTTCTGTTCCTCACTGTACATTGGGGCCTTTGTAACTGCTTTTCTCCTAGCAGGAGAGCGGCCTCAAAAATGCACCTACGCCTAGTTTCTGCTCATGTGTTCAGGCACATTCAGGTGCATCAAGCTCTTGGCCTTTTCATTTCATTTGCCAGAATTTAAATTTATACTGGCTATTGAAATGAAAAAATGCTTAAGCGCAAAATGCATCTAGTGCTTCGGCATATTTAGATGTTTTAACACAATGTTTTTTTCTACCCAAAAAGCTGCTCTCCTGATCGCGATTTTGGTGCGTTCAGATTTTTGCTAAACTCTGCTGCCTCTAAACTACTTTAAATACCTATGTTTGCATGGACACATAGGCTAAGGAGATCAGGTGTGCATGTGACAGATGCTTCAGTGAAGCCCTGCAAAGTGCCGGTGATATACTGAGGATGATGATAAATGAGAAAGGGAAGTGCTAAGCTGCACAGTGACTTCAGTGACACAGTGATTCACACTTCAACCTTGCGGCCCTAGGGTTATCAGTTCAACTCCCAACCATGACAGTACCTGCATAGAGTTTGCATGTTCTCTCTGTGCTTTCATGGGTTTCCACCCATACTTCAAACACGTTAGGAATTTAAATGGCTCCAATCTAGACTAGCCCTAGTATATGTATGCAAAGTAGGGACCTTAGATTGTAAGATCCTTGAGGACATGAACTGATGAGAATGTACGTTGTCTACATAAATGTTAGTAATAAGGTTAGTAATAAGTAAAATGATACATGAGGCTCCAAGCAGTACTCCAATACTGACGTGTTAATACAGAGGCCTTTACGAGGTGAAGACTCTAAGGCCCCTTTTAGGATGGGCAGACTTGGTCAAGCGGATCCACCTGCTCAGAGGGGGATCTCTACTGATCCCCACTGAGCAGGCGGATGACAGGTCTGTGTCTGATCCGCTATGCAGAGCAGACACAGACACAGCCTGCTGTTCTCTATGGGGAGGTCAGATGGAAACGGACAGGTGGTCCATTTCCACTCGACTGCTCCATAGAGAACAGTGGGCTGTGTCTGTGTCTGCTCTGCATAATGAACTGAACACAGACCTGTCATCTGACCCGATCCACTGGACGATGGGAAATGGATCCCCATCCGTCTGTTTTTACAATACAGGATCGAATGCCACTGACACCCGCCGCTCCAGAGAGCTATGGATGGTCCACTCAGGTCCGCCTGAAAAACTGACAAACTGACCAGATTAGACCTTCAGTGTGAAAGGTGCTAAAGACGTGAGCACAGATATCTCACTAATAGATGCCCTGAACCCGTCTGGTGGTTTAATCTTCCAGTATCTACGAAAGACTGAAAAATCAATCATAGAATGAATGACTCTTTAATCATTTGAAGACCCAAGCAGCAGCCTACATATAACAAATTTACCCCTAAAAATTCTAAAAGGCACTACAGGCTGATCATTCAAAATTTCCATATGAACATAATTTTACATTCATGTCACAAGTAAGCATATCAGCAACATAACCTCTAATTTCTTTTTTTGAAAATACATTTTAAAACAATAACCTAATGTGTTACCCCTGGTTCACACATCTGCGGCCGTGCGGGCTGCATTTTGTGTGGGCACAAGAGCCAATTCATTTGAATGGACTCCCGTGCCCCGGGACATGTAGGGAACAAGTCCCTGCACTTCTTTTGAAACACAAGCCCGCATTCAATGACCTTTCAACATTTGATTTACGAGTCAATGGACTTTTCCCAAATGAAAACCACATACACTGTTAGAAATTGTTCCAACAAAAAAATTTCCATTCTCCTATTTTGAATTTTCTCGCCCCTGTGGTTAAAAATAAAAGTCCTTCTTCCGGGATTCACGATCTCCGGCTGTCTGGCATGATTAAAATTTAAAAAGATGAGTTTACCACCACTTTAATTTGTTGAGACGATTGGGGGGGGGGGGTGTGGTACATCCAAATCTACCCTAAATCTTAACGTGGAGCTCCACCCTGCTTTTCTGCCTCTTTTCCCCCTCCACTGCCACATTTGGCACTATTTTGGGGGAGGGGGATGGGTACCTAGTTTTGGCAGGTACCTGCTCCCACTGCCGGCTCAATTCGCTGCAGCAAACTGAACCAGAGGTTTGCACCCCCTCCTCCCCCCGCAGTCTTCTGAGACACTTCACAGGTCCCCCAATCTCAAGGCACAACGCGACTTGCGCATGCACATTAGGAAACCAGACAGTTGCCCATACGTGGAATGCCAACACCAGGAACTACCCCGGTTGATGAAGGAACTGGAACCTCGGACAGGCAGATGTCCTTATAGTAAAAGTCAGCAGCTACAGTATTTGCGGGGGGGGGCCTGGACCACATCATTAAATAGTGTTTTGAGCTGTAGACATCATCTAATCACATGTCTTACCGCACTCTTTTGTCCTCTATTTTTTTCAGGCGCTCATCTTTCTTCAGCACAGCCAATATCGCATCTCGTTCTTGATCCGACAAATAAGACAAATTTATTATTTCCGTGTTCTTAGACATTGTTTATTTCTGGCAGTTTATGGATTGTTGATGTTTTTCTCTTGCCAAAAGTACTTGTGTAATTAGCGTCATTCAGATAGAGTACAATGTATAATACCAAAAAAAAAAAAATCACAGGTAGTGCCTCCAAAATACAACAAATGCAAAGGAGTTTCCAGCTACAATTTTAACTGTTGCAGATCCACAAGAACTAGTCTGTAGTTTGTAGATGTTGGGCCATCGACAACGTACAATCGTCATTGTTATTTAATCTGAAAAAAGAAATCAAAGAAAATTCATTAACAAAATGCATTATGCTATTGATTGCCACATTGTTTCTTACCACTTCAATATCAGACATTTTCACCCCCTTCCTGCTCAGGCCAATTTTCAGCTTTCTGCATAGTTGCACTTTGAATGGTAATTGCACGGTCATGCAACACTGTACCCAAATTAAATGTTTATTATTTTTTTCCCCCCGGTAGAGCTTTCTTTGGTGGTATTTAATCACCACTGGGTTTTCTATTTTTTTGTTAATAAACGAAAAAAGACCAAACATTTTGAAAAAAACACATTTTGCAAATAAATAATTGTTCTTCAAAAATTTAGGCCAAAATGTATTTTGCTACATTTCCTTGGTGAAAATAACCCATATCAGTCTATATTATTTAGACTGTAGGAAGGTTATAGAGTCCACAAATGATGGTATATGCTGTATCTGAAAATTGATCACTCCTGATGTACTGATGGCCTATCTCATTTCTTGAGGCCCTAAAATGTCAGGACAGTACAAATACAAATGACCCCTTTTTGAAAGTAGACAGTCCACGGTATTTAGGTATGGCGAGTTTTTTTAAGTTGTAATTTTTTTGTTAGAATTTTTTGAAAAATGAAGAACTTAAAAAAAAAATCACAGTACTGTCACCAGTGCAGTACAGCGTCATCATATAACTGGTGTGGAGGTGATCTATGACACTAGTGACAGTATGAAAACATTTTTTTTCTTTTTTATTACATTTTTTTCTTTAACCATAGTAACATTTTAGTACTCTTGGGAAGTGATCAGGATTTTTTTTACACATTATGATTACTTATAGCAGTGAATTATATTACTATAAGCAAGCATTTTACTGAATGAAATTGATTCATTCAGTAAGTATTGTTGTGATTAGCTTTGAATGGCCACAGCTAATCACATGGTACAGATGGGCTGTGATCGGCCCTGTCTGTACCATATGATCACTGTGACCAATCACAGCTAGCAGCACAATTGTACACAATGATTGACATGAATCGAAGCTATTCATTGTTTACAACTGTCATGTGATCTGCTGTAATTGGTCACAGTGATCACATGGTACCAGCAGTGAGCCGGGACAGTGATCTGTCAGATCAGGCCTGAAGTGCAGCCGCACAGCCATGCACAAGGCACGTTCCGGTAGGTTGTCATATGACGTCAGTCGGGAAAGAAGAAAGTTCTGCCCAGCCGCAATTTTGTAATAGGCCGGGCGGGAAGTGGTTAAAGCAGATCTGAACTAAAAACATGAAGATTTAGTATGAGATACGAAATGTCTAAAATGTTCATTGTGCCAGGGAAGTACCCTGCTGCAGGGCTGCACAGAAGGTGCGTTTCAAGAGGTGTATATCTAAAGCATGAGATATCATGTCTCTATATAGTAATCTCTGGTGATGTGGGGTGAGATTTGGTGATTCCACTACTATGCTGCTCATTGTTTTTCTTGTTTGAGCTTTACCATGAGGAAGCAAAGCCCTGCTCTTATATTAAGATGGCCTCTTCCACACAGAAACACAGTACAGAATAATGCATGGTAAGTTAATTATGGGAAAAGATCAGTTGCGAGGAGACCACAGGCAATAATGATGACTAGTACTGAGCCTTCTGTCTGCCTTTACATGCATAGCTTCCAAAGTTCAACTCCTCTTTAAAGTGTGGAACATGGAACACTGGTGGTATATGGCCTCGTTCTCAGTAGTACCCTGTGTAGCTACAAACAATGGATAGAGTCCACAAAATAGGACACTTTTTGTCCATAATTCAAAGTTCTACCCTTCCTTCAGTGCCTGGCAGCTGTCACTAGATTAATATATCTTAAGAAAGAACATATTGTTTATATGGAATTCTTGCTCAAGTGACAGCTCACAGACATTAGAGATGCCTTATTAAGGTGAAGATAAATTGTACATTCTGTAGTTTCACAATGACCTCACACTGTCAACACCTGGATCACACAAGGAACTTAGAGAAGGGAAAATCTGTGACGACTGTGTAAAATGCTGACTCCTATTTTAGAAAGTAAATCTAGCTATCTTTAACAAGGAAAGACATACAGGACAGCAGTCACTTGTAAGATAATGTTCTGACTGCCAAAAGCTATTTTGTCAGCTGACATTTACAATGAACTTTGTCTATTGTGACAGTGTGAGGCCCTACCACTATGTAAATTTATGTAGAAATGGCTCAGGATTCACATTTTAGGCTTAAAGTGGCTGTAGCTGCTGACTTTTAATATATGAACACTTACCTTTCCAGGGATCCAGCAATGTCCTCACCCGAACTGATTCTTCAGTCAGCTTTGGGTGCAGACATCTTAAGTAAAGGAAACTGACAGTAAAGCCTTGCCGGTTTCCCACTGTGCATGAGTGAAGAGCGGTGCACTTTGTGAATGCTCTCACCTGAAAGTGGGAGCTGGTACCTGTCAGAACCAGTCACTCACTCCCCTCTCCCCCCCCCCCCAAAAAAAAGTGCCAAATGTGGCAAACAAGCGGAACTTTCACTTTTGGGTGAAGTTCTGCTTTACTGCAAAGCTCCAGGGTGTTTGTTATAAACGTAGAAAGATGTACTTTATGTTTCTGTTGACTTGGTAGCTCTGGATCAGGGACTGGAGTTTGAAGGTTCCAATGTGTCTTGGGTGGGACTTTAATCCTGTGTCCAGGCTTTGCTTGACTCTGTGTGAAGATAGCAATGTGCTTTAGCCCGGAGAGGTGACTTGCTTGGGAAACGTGACCCTATGTTGGGGGAACTTCTTGCCCACAGGACTGGGAGAGTTAAAACAGCTACAAGGGTCCAGAGAGCTTGAGAAGGCTGAGGTGAGTAGGAAGTCCCCAGAGGGGGCTGGAGGAAGTTCTATGTTCCTGAGAAGCAGCTTTGAGGGTGCTGGGGAAACCCATCCAGAGGTAAGAAGTGGGGCCCATGCAGTGTGGCTGCAAATATTGACTGAATGAGCCTGAGGACTCCATGGTCTTGGAGATCAGCATGAGTAGTTGTCAAGGCTTTAAGTTTTGTTTAATAAAAGTGGGTTGCCGTGCCCTTAAAGTGGAGCACCAGGCTCTCCCCAAACATTTAAAAATCAACAGCTACAAGTACTGTAGCTGCTGACTTTTTATATAAGGACACTCACCTGTCCAGAGGACCAGGGCCACCCTCACCTGGGTTAGCTCTTCACTAGTAAGGGAAACCAGAAGTGGAGCCTTGCGGCTTCACCGCTGGTTTCCTACTGTGCATGTGCGAGTAGCGCTGCACCTTGTGAATGGTCCTGTAGTCTTTTGGGACCTGGGAAGTGTCCCAGAAGACTGTGGGGGGAAGGAGGGGAGCAGAACTCCCGGCTGCAGCGAACTGAGCCAGAAGTGGGAGCGGTTACCCGCTCCTCCCTAAAAAGTGCCCAATGTGGCAGTGGAAGGGGAGGAGGGTTCAAACAAGCATAGCTTCCCCTTTTGGGTGGACTCCACTTTAAATAGACTGATATAGGCTTTACAAACCCATCTAACAAACATTTAAAGAAATGTTCGGTTTCTGATGCGCTATACAACAGTCAGTTAAATCATAGCCAAGGACAGGCTAACGTTAGAGCAAACATACTTCCCATAATATGTAGGGTATGACTTATATACCTATGAAACATTTTAAAAATATTTCCAACCTTGCATAGGATATTGCTTCTGATTCTGTTGACAGTGCTTTATAAAAGATCAATACACCAACTACTGAAATGTCAAGTATGTTTAGAAGGTGTTGGCATTAGATAGATGAAGAAATGAGTAGTAAAAAACTGACATGGTTTAAAAGGATCAGCTACTTAAAAACAAACACAGAGACAATAGTGAAAAAAAAACAAACTAGACCTTAGGTCACACAGAACTGTCCAGAGGACCAGGGCCACCCTCACCTGGGCTAGCTCTTCACTAGTAAGGGAAACCAGAAGTGGAGCCTTGCGGCTTCACCGCTGGTTTCCTACTGTGCATGTGCGAGTAGCGCTAGAAATAAATAGAAATAGAAATAAAAGAAATAAAATAAAAATTAGAGCTTAGTCCTGCTCAAATTCAATCCTTAGATTCTAGGTGAAGTGATCAGACAGCTCACCCCCCCCCCCCAACTGACAACTAGAAAAGAGAAGGATGTGTAACTGACAGTTCTGGTCTCTGCCACAGGGGTTGCTGTGGAGACCAGCACTGCTATTCAACATGCAGTGCTGTTTGTCTATCAGCAACTGCTTTTACACATACACAATGCTGCCACAGCGTTGTGTTAAATTTCAGTTTATGAATGACAGATCAGTGATGTCAGACTGTCATTGACAGCATAGGTCTGTACATCACTGATCACTCACAAAAGAGACAGCTCACACAACGCTACAGCAATGTGTGATCCATCAGTCGAGTTGTAAAAGCAGCTGCTGTTAGGCACACAGAGCCACAGTCTGAGTGATCTATCATTATTATGAATGAATGCTCTGCTCTAGACTCATAATAGTAAATAGATTACTCAGAGTTGCGGCTCTGTACAATGTATCTGCAGTACTTGTACACATAGGGCACTGGCAGATATATTACACAGTGTCATGGCTCTGAGTGATCTTTTTCTACTATGAATGAACAAGCAGTGCGAAATTTAGAGAGTAGGCAGGGCTTTATGTTGGCTGTACCTCCCTCACAGGATCACTCATAATTTGGGCTTCAAAAGGGGGTGAATTCAAAAAGTAAGAAAAAAGATGATAGTCCTCCTTTAAGTATATCTATACTAGGTTTTTTTGGCAGAGAATTGGTTCACATAATCCCCTTTCACCTTAAACACTTGTGGATGTGGCCAAAAGTGGAGGTCGCTTCATGATCTATGCCGTGTAGTGTTACACCTTCCCCCTTTGCTTGGATCTACTGGTCGACCACGGGCAACCGACAGGTAGATCGCAAACACGGCTTTGCCTATCCTTCCCCCCCAGTCTTTGCCACTCTCATCTTAACAGCACAACAGAACAGGAGCCAGGACAGAGCTAGATGGAGGAAGGGGGCAGGAGCTGCTTCAGTTAATCTTTCAAGTTAACCAGCAGGTGATAAGTTGGTAGGCAGTCCCAGCAACCAATCACTAGCTTGATAATGCGAAAAGTTAACTGTGTAGCTCCCACTCCCACCCTTGTAAGGTAGGACAGTGCTACCTACATTGTGTAAAGAGGATGATGTGAAGGAAGCAAAAGGACACTGCAGATGGACAAAGGACACTGCTATGGGACGGGAGAAGACCCTACTGTGAGGGGGAGCAGAAAGCACTGCTTTGGGGGGCAGAGAACAGTACTGCGTGTGTGGGGACGGACAGACACTGCTTTGGGGGGGGGAGGGCAGTTCTGTGGGGGGGGAGAAGATATTGCTTTGGGGGGGCAGAGGGTACCACTGTGGGGGATTGGGGGTAGAGGACACTGCCTTGGGGAGGGCACTACTAGCGTGGGGGGGGCAGAGGGCACTGCATTGGGGGGAAGAGAACATTACTGTGGGGGGGGGGAGGGTCAGAGGACACTGCTTTGGGGGGTCAGAGTACACTACTGTGGAGGGACAGAGGACATTATATTGGGGGGGGGGCAGAGGGCACTACTGTGAGGGGTGGGGGGAAAAGAGGAAAAGGACACTACTGTGGGAAGAGGGCAGAGGGCTCTGATTTGGGGAGGGAGGAGAGGACACTGCTATAGGAAGAAGAAGAGCAGCGTATACTGTTTTGGGGGGCAGAGGACACAACTTTTGGGGTGGGGCATGGGACACTGCTTCAAGGGGAAGAGGAGGCATGGACACTACTGTGTGGGGGAGCAGAGGACACTGCTTTGGGGAGGGGAAGAGGACACTACTATGGGGGGGGGGGCAGCAGAGGACACTGCTTTGGAGGGACAGAGAACACTACTGTGGGGGGGGGGGGCAGAGGACACTACTGTAGGGGTGGCAGAGGACATTGCTTTGGGGGGGACAAAAAGTGTGGGAGGGGGCAGAGGACACTGTTTTTGGGGGGAGGGGGTACTGGACACCTCTTCGAGGAGGGTGGCAGAAGACACGGCTGTACTTCTCTTATTATTATTATTATACAGTATTTATATAGCGCCAAAAGGTTTGCTCAGCGCTGTACATTATAGGGGGGACAGTACATGAGACAATACAGTACAATACAATACACAAGGGGTTCGAGGGCCCTGCTCTTTCGAGCTTACAATCTAGGAGGGAGGGGATAGTGGTACAGGAGGAAGTGGCTGTGGGGGATGGAGTGGTAGGAGGAGTGGAGAAGACTGGCTGTTAGGTGAGAGTGGGGTAGGCTTCCCTGAAGAGATGGGTTTTCAGGGTGCACCTAAAGGTGAGGAGGGTAGGTGACAGTCTGATGGATTGGGGTAGAGAGTTCCAGAGGATGGGGGAAGTCCTGGAGAAGTCCTGCAGTCGGGTGTGGGAGAAGGAGACCAGGGAGCTAGAAAGTAGGAGGTCTTGTGAGGAGCGAAGAGTACGGGTTGGGTGGTATTTGGGTATCAGGTCGGTGAGGTAGTTTGGGGCAGTGTTATGAATGGCTTTGTATGTCAATGTTAGTAGTTTGAATTTAATGCGTTGGGCAATCAGAAGCCAGTGGAGGGAATGACAGAAGGGGGTGGCAGAAGCGGAGCGGTTGGTAAGGTGGATGAGTCTGGACTCTGACTTCAGGATAGACTGAAGCGGGGATAGTCTGTGATGAGGTAGGCCGGTGAGAAGGGAGTTGCAGTAGTCCAGACGTGAGATAATAAGGGAGTGAACGAGTTGTTTAGTAGTGTCTGGGGTTAGGAACGAACGTATTTTGGAGATGTTGTGAAGGTGGAGCCTGCATGAGTTTGCCAGCGATTGGACATGAGGTTGGAAGGACAGGTTTGAGTCTAGAGTGACACGTAGGACTTTGGCTTGCGGGGTGGGACTGATGGTGGCGTTGTTGGTCATGATGGAGATGATGTGGGGGGGGGGGCGCAGGCTGGGGGGAAAATTAGGAGCTCGGTTTTGGAAAGGTTCAATTTGAGGAAATGGAGCGACATCCAGTCTGTGAATCACAGGGGTGCAGTTCGTTCTGCACTCCTGTGACCTGTTTTCAGCTGACAGCGGGCTGAAACCCATTGTCGGTTGACATCACTCAGCCAGTTCAGGCTGGGAAAAGATCCTGAATTTCGGGATCCACCACCGAATCTGGAGTGGCCCCTGGCTCAGCCTCTCAGCGAGCCGCAGAGAGTCTGAGCCAGCCGCTCCCTCCCTCTCCATAGCACGGTGCTCCAGTGAGCGCCAGGGGCAGAGCAGAGAGCGGTGACTGTCAGTCACCGCTCTCTGCTCAAAGCGGCTGTGGTTGCTCACCCTTAGAGCTGGACCGATGCTGCATCCACCTAGTTAAGTATGATTTTGAAAAAAAAAACAAAATGCCATACTTTTCTTTTAAAGGGCGCTGCCCCTCCTGGGATCTTTTGATTTGGTTGTCCAGATAGATCTCAACCTTTGAAACGTTGCCTACACCTGCTTTAGACAGAACAGAACCTGAGGATACAGTGAAGTGAAAGTTGAAGTTATATAATCCCCATTGTTGGTGTCAGTGGGAGCAATAGTAATTTACACAGTTACGTAATTCGTAAGCTTGAATAAAGACACCAGTCCATCACACATCAGGTTAAAAAGTTATAAAATTGACCCAAAACTGAAATTGACCCATTAATACTTCCAGTTGTAGTCACTCTTTTTACAGTCTTTATATGTAATTATATTATAATTATATCTAAGTAGCGGGCATGGTGCTAAAAGTGGGAATTTGGGATTGCCTAAGGGTCATCCCGCATTCTTGACTCCTTGACACAGACGCCTGCTAATTGCATTTGAGAGCTACCGTATGTGGGGAAGACATTTGAGAGCTACTGTATGTGTAAAAAAATCTTATAGAATGTTGTTAAAGAGTATAATACAGTATAGAGATATTTTCCAACTGAACAACTTGAGCTATACCTACTGTGGCAGGTTGGCAAGAGGTTAAAGAGAAACTCTTTAGGGAAACTGCATAAGCAACTATGAGTTACTTTTAAAAATAGAAACTTAAAAGAGGAGTTTAGTTTTTTTTTAGAAGTCATACTTACCTAGGTGGATGAAGCATCTCTCTCCCACTGACTCTAAGACTGAGAACGCTCATCGCTCAGTTCTCAGTGCTCCATGAGCAGAGAGCCAGGAGTGTCAGTCACAGTTGTCTGCTCTGCCCCCCCCCGCATGCTCACTGGAGGGCTCTGGCTCAGGCTCTCAATGGGTTGCTGACAGACTGAGCCAGGTGGTGGTCCAGGCTCCTGGGTGGATCCCGACCATATGGTTGGGATCTTTTCCCAGCCTGGATTGGCTTTGTGAAGTCAGCCGACCCCGAGCTTCAGCCACTGTCGGCCTAAAACAGGTCACAGGAGTGCAGAAATAAATGCACTCCTGTGATCCACAGGTGAAGTACAGCCAAACAAGCTTTGGCTGTACTTCTACTTAAAAAAAAAATCTTTAAAAGGATTTAATTGAACCTAATCAATACAGAAGACTGCTCTCACCACAGTTTTGTACCCAGTCCATATACCCATACTCTTTCAGAGCTTTAAAGTATAACTAAAAGCAAACGTTTTTCTAGTTTTGAATAGAGCTGAGAAGGATTAGAACACCTCTCTGTTTTTTATCACTATGTATCAAATCTATCCAGCACCACACCCATTTGTTTCCTTTCTTCTGAGTACACTACTAATGGTGACAACATCAACAACAAATAGAAGAGAGGACCAGAACTCAACCAATTCCCTTCGGAATTTTAACGAGGTCATTTTGCAGGAACAATACACAAAATGAAGAGTAAACCATAACACACCAACATTTCAGGGTCATGGCAAACCACTTTCTCAAGGTGACAGACACCAAGGAGTAAAATAAACCACTCACATTTATACACGTTCTATTAGGGAAAGTTCACCTCACCTGTGCAAACATAACCTCCAGAGTCACATACACTAAATTGCCAAAAGTATTGGGATGCCTGCCTTTATACGCACATGAACTGTAATGGCATCCCAGTCTTAGTACGTAGGGTTCAATATTGACTTGGCCCACCCTTTGCAGCTATAACAGCTTTAACTCTTCTGGGAAGGCTGTCCACAAGGTTTAGGAGTGTGTCTATGGGAATGTTTGACCACTCTTCCAGAAACGCATTTGGGGGGTCAGGCACTGATGTTGGACAAGAAGGCCTGGCTCGCAGTCTCTGCTCTAATTCATCCCAAAGCTGTTATATTGGGTTGTGGTCAGGATCCTGTGCAGGCCAGTCAAGTTCCTCCACCCCAAACTTGCTAATCTATGTCTTTATAGACTTTGCTTTGTGCACTGGTGAACAGTGATGTTGTTACTGGAAGGGGCCATCCCCAAACTGTTCCTACAAAGCTGGGTGCATGGAATGGTGGAAAATTTCTTGGGCAACACAGTGGCTAAATGGTTAGAATTTCCACCTGGCAGTACTTGGGTCATTGGTTCAAATCCCAACCACGGCACCACCTGCCTGGAGTTTGCAAGTTCTTCTTGTGCTTGCGTGGGTTTCCTCTGGGTACTCCGGTTTCCTCCCAGACTCCAAAGACATGCTGGTAGGTAAATTGGCCTTAGTATGTGTATGTATGAATGCAAGTTAGGGACCTTGGATTGTACACCCCTTGAGGGTTAGGGACTGATGTGAATATACAATATATATATGTAAAGCGCTGTGTAAATTGACGGCGCTATATAAGTACCTGAAATAAATAAAATGTCTTGTTATGCTGATGCATTAAGAATTCCCTTCACTGGAACTAAGGGGCCAAGCCGAACCCCAACACCTGAAAAACAACCCCACACCATAACCCCCCCTCCACCAAACTTTACACTTGGCACAATGCAGTCAGGCAAGTACCGTTCTCTTGGCAACTGCCAAACCCAGACACATCCATCGGACTGCCAGACAGAGAAGTGTGATTTGTCACTCCAGAGAACATGTCTCCACTGCTCTAGAGTACAGTGGTGGCATGCTTTACACCACTGCATCCGATGTTTGGCATTGTACTTGGCAATGTAAGGCTGGGATGCAGCTGCTCGGCTGTGGAACCCATTCCATGAAGCTCTCTATGCACTGTTGTTGTGCTAATCTGAAGGCCACATGAAGTTTGGAGGCCTTTAGCTATTGACTCCTCAGGCAGTTGACGACTTCAACTTCAACATGCGCTGACCCCGCTCTGTCATTTTATGTGGCCTACCACTTCATTGAGTTGCTGTTGTTCCCAGTTACTTCCACTTTGTTATAATAGCACTAACAGTTGACCGTGGAATATTTAGTAGCAAGGAAATTTCAAGGATGGGCTTATTGCACAGTATGCATGCCTAGGTGCTTGATTTTATACACCTGTGGCCATGGAGGTGATTGGAACACCTGAATCCAATGATTTGGAGGGGTGTACCAATACTTTTGGCAATATAGTAGATACAGTCAGGTCCATAAATACTGGGACATCAACACAATTCTAACATTTTTGGCTCTATACACCACCACAATGGATTTGGAATGAAACAAACAAGATGTGCTTTAACTGCAGACTGTCAGCTTTAATTTGAGGGTATTTGCATCCAAATCAGGTGAACGGTGTAGGAATTACAGCAGTTTGCATATGTGCCTCCCACTTGTTAAGGGACCAAAAGTAATGGGACAATTGGCTTCTCAGCTGTTCCATGGCCAGGTGTGTGTTATTTCCTCATTATCCCAATTACAATGAGCAGATAAAAGGTCCAGAGTTCATTTCAAGTGTGCTATTTGCATTTGGAATCTGTTGCTGTCAACTCTCAAGATGAGATCCAAAGAGCTGTCACTATCAGTGAAGCAAGCCATCATTAGGCTGAAAAAACAAAACAAACCCATCAGAGAGATAGCAAAAACATTAGGCGTGGCCAAAACAACTGTTTGGAACATTCTTAAAAAGAAGGAACGCACCGGTGAGCTCAGCAACACCAAGAGACCCGGAAGACCACGGAAAACAACTGTGGTGAATGACTGAAGAATTCTTTCCCTGGTGAAGAAAACACCCTTCACAACAGTTGGCCAGATCAAGAACACTCTCTAGGAGGTAGGTGTATGTGTGTAAAAGTCAACAATCAAGAGAAGACTTCACCAGAGTGAATACAGAGGGTTCACCACAAGATGGAAACCATTGGTGAGCCTCAAAAACAGGAAGGCCAGATTAGAGTTTGCCAAACGACATCTAAAAAAGCCTTCACAGTTCTGGAACAACATCCTATGGACAGATGAGACCAAGATCAACTTGTACCAGAGTGATGGGAAGAGAAGAGTATGGCGAAGGAAAGGAACTGCTCATGATCCTAAGCATACCACCTCATCAGTGAAGCATGGTGGTGGTAGTGTCATGGCGTGGGCATGTATGGCTGCCAATGGAACTGCTTCTCTTGTATTTATTGATGATGTGATTGCTGACAAAAGCAGCAGGATGAATTCTGAACTGTTTGGGGCAATATTATCTGCTCATATTCAGCCAAATGCTTCAGAACTCATTGGACGCCGCTTCACAGTGCAG
This sequence comes from Staurois parvus, assembly GCF_062004578.1. Taxonomy (NCBI): domain Eukaryota; kingdom Metazoa; phylum Chordata; class Amphibia; order Anura; family Ranidae; genus Staurois; species Staurois parvus. The sequence continues at coordinate 17,805,464 of NW_028317941.1, read as the reverse complement.
ATGGACAATGACCCAAAGCATACTGCAAAAGCAACCAAAGAGTTTTTTAAGGGAAAGAAATGGAATGTTATACAATGGCCAAGTCAATCACCTGACCTGAATCCGATTGAGCATGCATTTCACTTGCTGAAGACAAAACTGAAGGGAAAATGCCCCAAGAACAAGCAGGAACTGAAGACGGTTGCAGTAGAGGCCTGGCAGAGCATCACCAGGGATGAAACCCAGCGTCTGGTGATGTCTATGCGTTCCAGACTTCAGGCTGTAATTGACTGCAAAGGATTTGCAACCAAGTATTAAAAAGTGAAAGTTTGATTTATGATTATTATTCTGTCCCATTACTTTTGGTCCCTTAACATGTGGGAGGCACATATGCAAACTGTTGTAATTCCTACACTGTTCACCTGATTTGGATGTAAATACCCTCAAATTAAAGCTGACAGTGTGCAGTTAAAGCACATCTTGTTTGTTTAATTTCAAATCCATTGTGGTGGTGTATAGAGCCAAAAATGTTAGAATTGTGTCCATGTCCCAATATTTATGGACCTGACTGTATATAATGAGACAAAAAACAATTTAAAACATGTTAATTTTTGAATGAGTTGGGTGTATTAGAAATAATCAGTGATCAGACATATGGGCAGGTAAGACACCATGGTGTTGAGGCCCCTGGGAGCAACTGTCAACAGTGCATAAATCCAATAAGATTCTTTTGTAGTATTAACCAATTTGTATCAGCTCCACAGGCAAAATATGGCACATGATCCCTGAGACCACAGGCATGGTGGTGTGCTTGCACAAAATGTACAGCTACTGGTATATTAGGATTGATAGATTTCTGCAGATGGTATCTCTCAAGGGCCAGCCTGATGTCACTACAGTGTTTCTGGAAGTGACATATAAAGACATGATTCATCTTTATCACAAAGCTGCTTATGCAAATAAGGGACGCCTGTAGATACAAACATATTGTACAGATTTGCCGCAAGTAGAGTAAGGTCCTTTCTACGGGTGTAGACAATTACAGTACTTACCTCATGAAGCCTGACTGGAAAACTCCTAGGAAGTTGCTAAGGACATTGCTAAGAGAAGCCTAGCTATTACTGTTCACCTTCAACATCACAGGAATTAGCTCTTTCTCTGATTCAAACCCCCTCACATGCACTTTCTTTCCCCTAATGCAGTAGCTCTGAGCTTGGAATTTAACAGCTTGCTCTTGTTATAGTTAAGGTGAACAGTGACAGCTAGGCGTCTCTTAGCAACGTCCTAGGAGTTTTCCAGTCAGGTTTTATGAGGTATGTAAATGGCCTAAAGCTATAGCAAGGGCATTATTAAACTTTGGTCAGAGCTGCATAGTTTGTCTTTATCTACATATGCCCCTTATCTGCATAATCAACTTTTGCGGTAAAGGTCAACTAACCCTTTCAAGTGACCAATAGTTTTGCTCACATACACAAGGGTGCAAGGACATTTCAGGATACAGATGCAGTAAACAGTGTTACAGTTAAAATGTTCATGTATATCACATCTACCTCCAGAATATGGGTGAAAAAAGAAAGAACCACAGATTACAGCACTACAGATGTTACGGTGGCAACACCTGTAGCAGCCCTTCCTCTCACAAATTTTACATATGCTTTTTTTATATATATATATGTCAATTGGGTCAGAACATACCACTATATCCTTCAGGTTGATACTCCTTCTCTTACTGTCTATGCCCCTGTTAGGGAGGTACACCCCTTCTATTTGTCTTGTTTATCATTATTGTTACTGTTAAATTGTGACGGCACCCACATACCTCTCTAACTTAGTCAATCAGAGGAAGCCTTGTATTCATTAAAATATAAAAGGCTTCTCCTGAGTGGCTGAGAAGCAATCAGCTTGACTCTTTTAATTTTTGGTAGTAGGAGGGAAGTCGCCTTCACTACAACAATATATTATCGCACACCCTGTGTGACCCTGTGTATGTTTGGTGGAGCGCGCTCCAAACGCCAAAGTTATGACTCTGTTGTCCCACTTTTTATGGGGTGCTGATCCAAGAAGCAGTGTAACTAATCATGAGTGAACACCACACACTGGACAGCTTTAAGTGCTTGAAAGGCTGAAAATGGTTTCAGACACAGCTCCTCCTGATAGGGCATGCTTCTAACGCATTTCACCCCACCCCTGGGGCTTAGTCATAGAGGTATCTCTACCTTTCAAGCACCCACAGCTGCCCAGTGTGCGGCATTCGCTCATGGTACAGGACACACAGTACCCATATCACTATATAATGGAAATAGTTTGTTTAGACCAGTTTGACCCAAATTAACTGTTTAAAGTGATAGGAAAGCTGGAAATCTTCTTTCCAATTCTACTAAGTTTTTCCTTTGTGTAATCTCAGATCAGCCAACATGACCTTCTTAATGTGTTGTATTATTGATTATGGTTATCTTAGGAAAGCTGTGACGAATATAAAATTGTATAATTCCTGGAACCATCCCATAAGGATAAGATGTCCTGCAAGCAACGACTACTATATGTCATTGAATCTCTTTGTTTCGTAGGTGTACTTCAACCTCCACTAGCCTTTCTGGCATATTGTTTTGGGTATCTTGTCTCAATCCACTCTGAGCAGTACTACATTTTTGACATGTCATGCAAAGTTTCTAATACTCTAATAAAATCTGTCTTCAGATATTCCTTGGCCCAGTCTTGAAGTTTCAACTTATGTGTCTTGTGACGTGGTGGTTGGGTTTCAGCCTCCCTTACTTTGGCCATGTCTCTGAGCTCTGAATACCTTGTACTTCTGAGCACTCCAAGTAGGTTGCAGTTCTGGAACATGACAACAATGGCGGCACAATGGCTTAGTGGTTAGCACGTCTACCTTGCAGTAAATGGGTCATGGGTTTGATTCCCGACCATGGCGCTTCCTGCATGGCGTTTGCATGTTCTCCTTGTGCTTGCGTGGGTTTCCTCCGGGTACTCCAGTTTCCTCCCACACTCCAAAGACATGCTGGCAGGTTAATTGGATCCTGTCTAAATTGGCCCTAATATGTGTATGTATGAATGTGAATTAGGGACTTTAGATTGTATTCCCCTTGAGAGTTAGGGACTGATGTGAATATACAGTATGTAAAGCGCTGCGTAAATTGACAGCGCTATATAAGTACCTTAAATAAATAATAATATGTTGCACCTGTCCATTTGATATCAGGTACTTCAATACGGAATGTCTTTATTGTTATTTTTTTTATATAAAAACCAATAAATACATTTTTGCCTCTAAAACTGTATCATTTCAACATAACGAACAATTATGAAGAGGGTGTAACTTGGTGAGGGGATGTTGCATTAATATACTGTAAGAGGAAAGATGGGCGCTGCACCAGTTATGTATCCATTGATCTTCAGTAAATACTTACAGTTTGGTGGAAAAGTAAACGGACAGAAAAGACTGGGTGCAATACCAGCCTAGTAATTATATTTTATTATGTTTATCAGTTTAGTCAGCCTACTATACTAATTTGAACAATACAGCAGGTAAAATAAGTATTGAACACATCTCCATTTTTCTCAGTAAATATACTGTATTTCCAAAGGTGCTATTGACATTAAATTTTCACCACATGTCGGTAACAACCCATGCAATCCATACATACAAAGAAACCAAAACAAGTTCAGAAATCAAGTTATGTGTAATAAAATGGAATGACACAGGGAACAAGTATTGAACACGTTAACTGAAATTTCTTTTATACTTCGTACAAAATTCTTTGTTGGTAATGACAGCTTCAAGACACCTCCCATATGAAGACACTAGTCGCATGCATTGCTCAGGTGTTATTTTGGCCAAATCTTCCACACAAACAGTCTTCAAATCTTGAATCTTCCGTGGGCCTCTTCTATGAATCTGATCTTTAGTTCTTTCCATAGATTATCTATTGGATTCAAGTCAGGTGATTGGCTAGACTATTCTAGCAGCTTTAGTTTTTTCCTTTAAAACCAATTTCTATGGCTTTGTGTTAGTTTTCATTGTCTTGCTGAAATGTCCACCCTCTTTTCATCTTCATCATCCTGGTAGATGGTAGCAGATTTTTATCAAGAATGTCTTGGCACATTTTCCATTCATCCTTCCTTCAATGATATGAAGATTGATAGTACCGTATGCTGAAAAACAGCCCCACACTATGATGTTCCCATTTTGGTCTCATTTGACCAGACTATATTCTCCCAGTATTTCACAGGCTTGTCTAAATGTTGTGCAGAAAACTGTAAACAAGCTTCAACATGCTTTTTCTTCAGCAATGGAGTCTTGTGTGGTGAGTATGCATACATGCAGTGGAGAATGAGTGCATTACTTATTGTTTTCTTTGAAACAATTGTACCTGCTAATTCCAGGTCTTTCTGAAGCTCTCCACAAGTGGTCCTTGGCTCTTGGACAACCCTTCGTATAATTCTTTTCACTCTTCTGTCAGAAATCTTGCGAGAAGCACCTGGTCGTGTCTGGTTTATGGTGAAATTATGTTCTTTCCACTTCTGGATTATGGTCCCAACAGTGCTCACAGGCACATTGAAAGTTTAGAAACTTCTGTAACCAATGCCATCAGTATGTTTTGCAACAATAAGTTTGTGAAGGTCTTGAGAGAACTCTTTTGCTTTTACCCATCATGAGATGTTTTTTGTGTGACACCTTTTTATAGGCCATCAGTTGAGATTGAACCAGCTGATATTATTTACACTGGCAAGAGGCAGGATTGCTTTCTAATGAATGATGGATTTCAGCTGGTGTCTTGCCTTTCCATGCCTTTTTACAACTCCTTTCTACATGTGTTCAATACGTTTTCCCTGTGTCATTCCATTTTATTACACATAACTTAATTTCTGAACTTATTTGTTTTGGTGTCTTTGCATTTATGGATTGCATGGGTTGTTACTGACATGTGGTGAACATTTTATGTCAACAGCACCTTTAGAAATATATTTACCAAGAAAAATGGTGACGTGTCCAATACATATTTTACCTACTGTATGTGTTGCAACCCTTTGTAAGCAGAGGTGACTAGAAAAATTTAGTTCTGCCTGATGGTAATTTACCCATGTTAATTTATAGTCTTTAACTTTGGGGGGGGGGGGGGTATAAATATTTAAGGTGTGGCTTGTTGAGCTGTCTTTGTGCTTGCTGCTAGGCCAGAAGCCTGTTTGGGCTTATCACAAAATCCTTAAGCTGCCCTGCCTGGCTGAGTAGGATACAGCATCCTAGGTGGAAAGCTGGAAAAGTCCTGCTGGAGGGGGATGGAGTATGACTCTCAGAGGATCTCGGTACTCCCTTAGATGGAAGAGGAGTGTGGTGGAATCTGGAACCCATGTTGCTGGAGATATCTGAAGCCCTAACCCTCTCTCTCTCTGAGCCGAAGCAATGAACTGGAACAGACTAAAGTGACTAGTGCCCTTCATTATTTTACACCTCCACTACAGCCATGGATCCACCTTGTGGTAATGTCAGTCCACCCTGTGCTGTGAGTATTACTTCTTCCTTGGTCAGGGAGGTTGCTACATATAAAGAAAAAACTGGTTGCTACATATGGGTACAAAAATACTGAATCATAGTCCAGTACAGCTCTCACTGGATGACAACTGGAAGTGAATAATCGGTAGGTTGTGCATGCCAAGGCATAATTTTCAATTTTGTCTATAAAGTATCACAACAGTTAAAGTGGACCTTCCTTTTGCAACAGAAAAAATCACTGTTGTTTCCAATGCTGCGTGCTGAAATCAAATCTTCTTAAAGTGGAACTTCACTCTCTCAATCAACACTGAATGTTTGTAATCATAAGGCTGCTAGCACTGAATAGACAGGAAAGTGCAATATATCATATTTACTTCTTTTATACCTGTTTTTAACATTTCTACCTAGTTTCCATGCCCTGGCAAATGATATCATACATTCCATGAATTTTCAGTAGAGGAGGAGGAGCTTTCACAGATAAGCACACCCTCCTGCCTGCATGTCTGAGCTGAGAACTGATGGATTCCAGGAAGAATCTGCCCTTACTCAAGATGGCCATGGCCATAAATGCTAGGGGTTGGTTTTCACAGTGATTTCTGAGCAAAATAAAGCGTGGAGACATGAATGGATGGGTAAGTTTGCTTTGAATATTAAAATGAATGAAATAGTGTTTTTGGTTTATAGTGCTCAGATGCAGTGAAGTTCTGTTTTAACCTCCATATCCATACACAGAATTTACAGATTCCCAACAAATGACACCACAAAGCTGCTACTTATTTTCTGTTATCTCTCTTCTTGACTATTGCAACTCCCTTCTCGTTGATCTACCTTCACACAAGCTATACCCCCCTCAGTCTATTACAAGTGCTGCTACTGGGCTCACCTACCTTACCCACCAATCAGTAGCTGAAACCCCACCCCCTACAGCTAATCATTCAAACTCTGCCCCCATCTACATATCCAACCTCATCTCAAAATATCGCCCAAACTGTCCACGTTGCTCCTCACAGAACCTCCTTTTTTTCAGTTCCCTTGTCACCTCCAGAAGTTCTCCAAGGCTCTCCTATCCTTTGGAACTCCCTACCCAAATCTGTCTGGCTATCTCCTACTTTCTTTAGATGACACATAAAAAGTAATTTCTTCAGGAAAACCTATTTGGTCCTCACATAACAACTGTACTTCTACTTTATTTATCAGCTCATCCCTCATAATTAACTTGCCCTTTCTTTTAGATTTGAATCTCTCACAAGTAAGGAACATTTATATCCTCCCTTTTCTTTCTTTGGTAGTCCCTGCTTTTTCTTATCCTCAACAAGTTCAGTCATTGCACATTACTTTGTATAACTCTTATTCCTTTGCATTTTCCATGTCTGTATGTTACTGAAGCATTCTTAAAGGCATTATAAACATTCCTGCATGCACTTTGGGTTTTTCACCTGCAAAAGATCTGCACTGCACAGGTTAATGCATGACCTCTGTCTGCAGTCTGAGAACTGACATTTCCTGTAAATAAACATATATTCTACAGTCCGTGTCTAGTTCTCTGCTGGTGATGGCTAAACAGTAATTAAATCTGACACAGACACAAACAAGCAGAGCCATTAACAGAGAGATTACCATGCAGTTTCATCACATTAGCACTCCCACATTTGTGATTCAACACTGAGGAAAAGGCAAGTCATGCATTAGATGCTCTGTGACCCCGAACAAGAAGTTGTCTGTCTCTTTTAGTGAATAGGGACAGGCTAGCTTCAGCAATACATGGACATAGGGGAATTGATCAGCCATGACGTTACAAATTACAGCCCGTCAATACAAGGTAAGGCAAAAAAAACAACACAGAATATAACTACACTAATACCTAGTAAAAATTATAACATTTGAAAGTGTACAATGCCTTTAAAATACAGTATATTAACCAAACAAAATGACAGAATTGTGACATTTCAATCTCAAATGGCATCACACTGGGTTTTAGGGGCCTGAGACTGAGGCATCATATGACAAATGTTAGACATAGTATCCATTTTACATTACCACAATCAATGTTCTCTCAGGTTTAGCAACAACGTAACTGTCTCAACTTTCACTATTGTAACCAGATAGGAATGTCTTGGATGGCTTACCAGTTTTGTAACTTGTGACATTTGATGAGTCATTACGAAAGCCACACAACTCATTCATTTCACCTATTAAAGGAATCAACCAGTAGGGGAAAAAAACTATTTTATGAACATATAATGCAAATTATTTTATTGAATTGGTGGGGTTTATTTGAAACTGGGACACTCACCACTGAAAATGTTCATATTAAATATAACATAAAAATAAATGTAAGGGTCTTCTGTTTTATATGTTCCTTGGTGGATGATGGGCTTCATTGTAGAACAGGGAACATGGTAATATTGCATAAGAAATTGTCACCATTGTCTATATTCTGGAGTGTGCAATTCACGTCTGAATGAATTGTATAGATATTCTAAAAAATGAAGAATGGGATTTAAGGATTCCCACGTAAAACATTACCATTGATCAATCTCAATGACTTGATTCATTTTGCTTATTTATTAAATAAAAAAGAAAAATGTTATAAGGGTACTAACACACAGCTCATATGTCTGGCATGAAGTCAGAGAAGCCACAGACTTATTAAAAGTAATTTAAAAATGGAAAGAATACCAAGTGGAAAGATAGATTCAGAGGATTGTGGGAATGGACTGAGTAAATCACCAGAGAAGCAGAATCTGTAGCAATTTAATTTTCTGAACATATGTCAAACAGTTCATTAATTTAACCCCAGCAGCCAATTAGACAAAACCTTTCATCTAAACCTTGCATTGGAACGATTTGGTTAGATTAACAGAACGCAGAGGAAATGTGTAAATGCTGCTCATATAAAGGCAAGTTATGACTGTAGGACAATTCCAGACATTTTGTACTGTAGATGCAGTAGGGAAACATTGGAATCTTAGTCTGGTTTTCTTTTTGGTTCTAATACCAATCAAACCCAGTCATACCTTTTCATACAGAGTATCACCAGTGCAAGAGGTGAAGGGAAATCTCTCTAATGGGGACACAGACAGCATTAAAAACCAGCAGGAGAGGCGCTGTCTGTCACCTTGAAAAAGGGGGCTGCCATGGCCCTGAAGTGTTGGTTTATCATGATCTGTTTTGCACATGTATTACTATTACAAAATTACTTCATTAATTTTTTGTACGAAATTACCTCATTAAAATTTTGTACAAAATGAAGTCATTAAATTTTTAAGGTCAATTGGTTGAGTGCTGGCTCACTGGTTATTTACAGAACCACCGTTAGTCGAGCACTCTCATCAAAGGGAACTGAAAGGTTTGGTGTTGAATGGATTGGTTACAATTCAGTAGAACCAGAAAGAGGTTCTCACCGTTCCCACTTTGCCACGAGAAGGTGCTTTTACTGCAGTTTCTGTCTGACAGAGATTGTGGAACAGGACGTGAAGAGAATGTCTTCCCAAAGGGGGCTCAGAGAACATTAAATGCCTGGCAGAGCTGGCCATACATGTGTAGCATTACTCCCATAGAAGCTACAGGAATACTGTCCAAGTCCTCCCCAGTTACTTTGTCCAGCAGCCCGGTACATAAGCTCATTCACACGTTTCTCCAACAACCGGTCTAGGGGTGTTGTTTTTGTTTTTATGTTTGGAGAATTGCCATAGGGATGAGGAAGATGAGTGGGATACTCCAAAAATAGTAACTATGTACATTGAGGTCTAATCCTCAGGATAAGCTATTGTGGAACCCTCGCTGGAATCAAACAGTGGACTTCAGCTTAAGGCCGTAGTAGTAGCAGTAGTAACTTCTTTAGAGCCCCAGAGCAGTGTCCCTTTAAGAAATAGGTCAACTAGACAAAGCTCTTCGGAACAGAAGCCCGTATTTCCTTTGCTAGACCTGCAGTTGATTTTCTAGCACCAGAGGGGGTTAAACAGCACACAGTCTCTAAGATCCTTTAGAAATGTCTGTACTCACAAGGGCTAAGAGCAGCTGGATACCTTCCTCCATGATACCAGGCCAGATCTCAGTCAGCATAGCAGAACCCGAGTCTCAGCATTCAGGGCCTCAGGTCACCCGGCATTAGATGCCTGGGAAGGCAACGTGCCCTCTCCCAGGCTTGGACAATCCTATGCAGAAAAAACCCAGAGCTCGCTGAATACATACAGCTACCTAGCACGCCATCAGAGCCAGGCTCTCTGGGATAGGCTTGTGGCTGTATCAATATTTATGCTGCCACATGTATAACTCCACACCTATCATCCAGAAACTTCTAATGTTTGCTGGATACAGAGGAAGGTAGGCAGACTAGCAGTAGCTGAGCACACAGAGCAGACCTAACTAAATGATCACAGCTCACCAAATACAATGAGCTAACTTTGCTTTTTCCTAACAAATATTTCCAGTCACATTGACTCCAGTGTGATACTATATTTCATACTGTGAATCCCTTCCAAACAGTGATCTCCAAAAAAAGAAATATAATATAGTGTAGAATACTCAATATATACCCTGTTCCAAATTATTATGCAAATTCTATTTAAGTGTCACAAAAATTAAATATTTTGTTTTTCAGTTTAACTCATGGATGGCATTATGTCACAGGACTCCTTTGATCACTGAAAACAATTTCGGACACCTATGATAATTAGATTGGCAGGTGAACCCAATTTAGGGAAAAACTACTAAAGGAGGGTGTTCCACATTATTAAGCAGAGCAATATTTTCAAGCGATATGGGGAAGAAAAAGGATCTCTCTGCTGCCGAAAAGAGTGAAATAGTTCAATGTCATGGACGAGGTATGAAAACATTAGATATTTCATGGAAACTTAAGCGTGATCATCGCATTATTAAAAGACTTGTGTCTGATTCAGAGCACAGACGGGTTCATGCAGATAAAGGTGCATTGAGGAAGATTTCTGCCAGATCCATGCATCGGATCAAGAGAGCGGCTGCTAAAATATCATTACGTAGCAGCAAACAGATATTTGAAGCTGCTGGTGCCTCTGGAGTCCCATGGACATCAAGGTATAGAGTTCTCCAGAGTTTTGCAACTGTGCATAAACCTTCTATTCGGCCACTACTAACCAATGATCACAAGCAGAAACGGCTGCATTGGGCAGAAAAATACATGAAGACTAATTTTCAAACAGTCCTGTTCACTGATGAGTTCCGTGAAACCCTGGATGGTCCAGATGGATGGAGTAGTGGATGGTTGGTGGACGGCCACCCTGTTCCAACAAGGCTGTGACGTCAGCAAGGCGGTGGTGGAGTCATGTTTTGGGCCGGAATCATGGGAACAGAGCTGGTCGGCCCCTTTAGGGTCCCCGAAGGTGTAAAGATGACCTCTGCAAAGTATGTGGAGTTTGACTGACCATTTTCTTCCCTGGTACAGAAGGAAGAACTATGCTTTCCGTAATAAAATCATCTTCATGCATGACAATGCACCATCTCATGCTGCAAAGAATACCCCTGCATCAATGGCTGCTATGGGGATAAAAGGAGAGAAAGTCATGGTGTGGCCGCCATCCTCCCCTGACCTCAATCCTATTGAGAACCTTTGGAGCATCCTCAAGCAAAAGATCTATGAGAGTGGGAGGCAGTTTACATCCAAACAGCAGCTCTGGGAGGTTATTCTGACATCTTGCAAACAAATTCAAGCAGAAACTGTCCAAAAACTCACAAGTTCAATGGATGCAAGACTTGTGAAGCTGCTATCAAATAAGGGGTCCTATGTTAAAATGTAACGTGACCTGTTAAAATGTTTAAAAAGTTAAAATGTTGTTAAAAGTTTGATTGAAATGGCTTTTGATTTCAGAAAATATGCTGCAAACACAACCAATGACAATTTTCAGTTCTTTACAACATATAAAGTGTTTTGAAACTTACTGTGCGTAATAATTTGGAACAGTGCATTGTAAGTTTTTTATGTGTAATAAAAATACTGTTATCATTAGGAGGTTCGTTCAATAACATTTGAATTGTACTCTTAATAGTTGATAACATGAGAATTATGCTGACTGTTATTTACATCAATTATTTAGGTAAATGAGAAAAATATCATTTGCATAATAATTTGGAACAGGGTGTATATACCATGCCTCAAATCCTGTCCAATGTGCAACGTGCGCACATTTATAATAAATAACCTTATGTGTATTTGTTCACCAGTACTCTTCTTTATCTACCCTTACCCTTCATATACTTTGTGTATATCCAATCAGTTATTCCCAGATTTACTTCAGCTCTGTGTATCCTTGTGTCTGATACTTCAATGATCATCTCACGTGAAGATCCACATGGTTTTACCCAAAATACCAATATAGTACCAATATAGGTGTCCTTTTATGACACAGAGAATAGCTGTGATTCAGAGGATCACAGCTATTCTCTGGTCATTCACAGTTTATAACACTCAGGAGAACATGTTCAGCCCTTCCCTGGCGATCTGTGTTCTCCCTCCAGATTCTCCAGCCCAGAGCTGGAGAATCGGAGGGACCGAAAACTAAGCAGAGATAATTTACCTCTGTTTAGTAAACTGATCTTTTACTGTAATCTCGTGAGATTATAGTAAAATCAGCCATTTTCCAGCGTTTGTAGACCGTTCTCCCTTCGTTTGGAGAACTGATCTACATATGCTTCATAAACGGCATTCACAGGAGAACTGTGTTCTCTGAGAATGCCGGAGAACTGATCAGCGATCTATTACTGCTGGTTCATAAACGGACACCATAGTACAATACTGCTTTGTAAAAATCTCTCTCAGATAGAAAGCCATTCACATTATAATATACACGATGGTGTGCGTTTAGGTGTCCGTTTATGAACGCTGCTCAGTTCTCCGGCATTCTCGGAGAACACAGTTCTCCTGTGAATGCCTTTTATGAAGCAGTTCTCCGAAGGAAGGGAGAACGGTCTACAAACGCTGGAAAACAGCTGATTTTACTATAATCTCGCAAGATTACAGTAAAAGATCAGTTTACTAAGCAGAGGTAAATTATCTCTGCTTAGGTGTCTGTTTATGACACACAGAATAGCTGAGATTCAGAGGATCACAGCTATTCTCTGGTCATTCACAGTTTATAACACCCAGGAGAATATGTTCAGCCCTTCCCTGGAGATCTGTGTTCTCCCTCCAGATTCTCCAGCCCAGAGCTGGAGAATCGGAGGGACCGAAAACTAAGCAGAGATAATTTACCTCTGCTTAGTAAACTGATCTTTTACTGTAATCTCACGAGATTATAGTAAAATCAGCCGTTTTCCAGAGTTTGTAGACCGTTCTCCAGCGTTTGGAGATCGTTCTCCCTTCGTCGGAGAACTGCTTCATAAACTGCATTCACAGGAGAACTATGTTCTCCGAGAATGCCGGAGAACTGAGCAGCGATCTATTACCGCTGGTTCATAAACGGACACCTATGTTTGCAGTCCCTCCAAGTCTCCAGCTCTGGGCTGGAGAATCTGGAGGGAGAACACAGATCTCCAGTGAAGGGCTGAACATGTTCTCCGCTGATCTCCTGAGTGTCATAAACTGTGAATGACCAGAGAATAGCTGCAATCCTCTGAATCGCAGCTATTCTCTGTGTCATAAACGGACACCTTAGTAAGCAGAGATCATTTATCTCATTTCAGTTCTGTGCAGTTCTCAGCTAAAAATCTTTTCCTCTGCCCCCCTGTTTATGAAGCAGAGAACATTTGTTCTCAGAAGAAGAGAAAAGTTTTTTCCTCTGAGAACAGCTGAGATCTGTGTAGAAGGGGAAGGGCTGCCTGTGATCTCCTGAGATAATTGTGTGATTACAGGTCACCCAAGTTTAAACAGTGAAACCAAAGTTACAAATACCATGTATCTACATGAAAATGATAAGCACTGACCACTGCTACTTGTTAACGCACATTTTGGCACACATTCTTTAAATGTGTATTTTTGCTCCTTTTTATTGTGCATTTTAGCATTAGTTACATTTTGCCGCTTTTTATCATGCTGTATTTTTTTAACACACATTTTGACGTGGATATTTTGGTGCTTTTCTAAATACACATTTAGGCGCTTTAAGTCCTCATGTACACTGGACGTTTTTACAGCGACTGTTTTTGGCTTTTGACGTTTCTTTCGACAGCCAGTAATCTCCCCAGCATGTTATCAAATGTGTTCATACACACATAGACTGTAAAAAGCGTTTTTTGGTAGGTGTGTTTTTTGGCTGGAAACCCCCCCCAGAACTAGTGGGTTTCTAGAGGAGTTTTTTTTTGCTGTGAATATGCTTTAACGCTGAAAAACGTAGTAAAATGTGTTAAATCGTGGCAAACCAGCATTTTTGGACTTTTTTGAGCATGAAAAAAATGTTTTTTCTGGTTAAAAAAATGCTAAAAACCACAAACGTGAAAAAAAGCGGCAAAACACAGCTAAAGACTAATGCAAATACGCTGAAAAACTCACGTTTTCAACGTGACTTTACACAGCTAACATTACCAGCGTTATTAAATGCCCCGTGTGCATGGAGCTGAACACACATTTTGGCACAGGTTATTTTAACATGCATTTTGGCAATGTTTGTTAAAAACTGCATCAAAATGTGCATTAAAAAGGCCCAACAAAGCCAAACGGAACCTTTTTTTGGGCATGGAGTGTTGTGTGTGTTTTCAATGCACATTTTGGTGCGTTGATAGCAGATTTGTCAAATTACAAAATGTGTGGCAAAATGCATGTCTGCTAACAGCATTTGGGGTGTCATTAACAATGAATGACAACCAAAAGCGCACTGCGTATTTTAACAAAATTTGGTGTTGCAGCAAGAATTGTGCAATGCAGCCAAAAATTCTGCATTGCTCAGGTGTTAATGCGTGTATATATATATATATATATATATATATATATATTCTGTACACTATATATATAACACAAGTATACATATATACATACATAAACATATATAATTATAATTTACATCAATGTTTAACCCAGCCTGATATTAGGAAGAAAGATGCCTTCTTCCTCACATCACAGCAGCTTCTCACCAAGATGCTCCAGCTCTGGTCTGAAGAATCTGGTATGGAGATATTTTATAGAGATGTCCATTGAGGTCTTCAGATCTCACCTTCATAAACTGGTCATCTCTGTAGAAGTGAATGACAGAAGGGTCTGTCCTGTGATGAGAAGTGAAGAAAATGTTCTCCGTTCCTCACCTCAGCTTCATAAACTGGCACACCTGAGAGATCAGCTGTCATCATCAGGATCTCAGCTTTTCTCTCTTTCATAAACAGACACCTACTGTATATTGCCAAAAGTATTGGGACACCCCTCCAAATCATTGAATTCAGGTGTTCCAATCACCTCCATGGCCACAGGTGTATAAAATCAAGCACCTAGACTGCTTCTACAAACATTTGTGAAAGAATGGATCGCTCTCAGGAGCTCAGTGAATTAAAGCATGGTACCGTCAACTGTTAGTGATAATATAACAAAGTGGAAGCAACTGGGAACAACAGCAACTCAGTCGCCAAGTGGCAGGCTACATAAAATAACAGAGCAGGGTCAGCGCATGCTGAAGCGCACAGTATGCAGAAGTCACCACCTGTCTGCAGAATCAATAGTTAAAGACCTCCAAACTTCTTGTGGCCTTCAGATTAGCACAACAACAGTGCGTAGAGAGCTTCATGGAATGGGTTTCCATGGCCGAGAAGCTGTATCCAAGCCTTACATCACCAAGTGCAATGCAAAGCGTCGGATGCAGTGGTGTAAAGCACGCAGCCACGGGACTCTAGAGAAGTAGAAACGTGTTCTCTGGGGTGATAAATCACATTCTCTGTCTGGCAATCCGATAGACATGTCTGAGTTTGACTGTTGCCAGAAGAATGGTGTAGTGTGGGGTTGATTTTCAGGGGTTGGGCTTGGTCCCTTAGTTCCAGTGAAGGGAGGCATCAGCATACCAAGACATTCTGGACAATTTCATGCTTCCAACTTTGTGGGAACAGTTTGGAGATGGCCCCTTCCTATTCCAACATGACTGCACACTAGTGCACAAAACAAGGTCCATAAACACATGGATGAGTGAGTTTGGGGTGGAGGAACATGACTGACTTGCACAGAGTCCTAATCTCAACCCAATAAAATACCTTTGGGATGAATTAGAGCGATGACTGTGAGCCAGGCCTTCTCATCTGACATCAGTGCCTGACCTCACAAATGCACTTCTGGATAAATGGTGAAACATTCCCATAGACACACTCCTAAACCTTGTGGACAGCCTTCCCAGAAGAGTTGAAGCTGTTATAGCTGCAAAGGGTGAGCCAGCTCAATATTGAATCCTACAGACTAAGACTGAGATGCCATTAAAGTTCAGGTGTGTGTAAAGCAGGCGTGCCAATACTTATGACAAAATAGTGTACTAACTGTGCATTCCCATTAATACCTATAGAAGGATTTACCAAGTGTATCACCTCGCCAAAGACACTCCAAGCTCCTTACTGAACTTCTAATAAACTGTGCTTTTAATAAACCATTCCACCTTCTACCTTTTCTTTGCCAGCGTGACTTGTGTGAATGATCCCCAAAATATAAAGACTAATATAGTGTGATATTGCTTAAAAAAACATTTGAAAACAAAACTTAAAACCACTCACGTTTCCATACCACCAAAATGGTGCATGTCCCTCAGATGATACAGATCAACTGCATGCAACTGTTTAATAGTATCACTCCATGCACCTTACCAGATTGGTGCCTTTCAAATCACTTTCCACCAAACTCCTCCACTTTCAACAACCCCCTTCGTAACTTCAGCTTCTCTCCAGGGTTCTCATGCAAGAGATATCATACAGAGGCAGTAAATCCTTATAAGACCATATAGTTATTAAAATATAAGCACAGTGTAAAAAACACCTGTAGCCACTTCCAAAATGACTGCTGCTGCACTTCCAGCATCTGCAATTGCGTCAATTCTGGCGTCTGACAGAACTGGCGCAACCCTTTTGCTATCACTGACATATATTGTACGGAGGTGACAGTGGGGGTTGTACATACACTCTCGGCGGCTACAGCCACTGAGATAAGCATATTATCAGCTATCAGGTGGAAGAAATCCGATGGCTGTGCAGCCACTGGATTTCTTCCCAACAGCCTTGGTAACAACTGCCCCTCCTACCCCCTCCCTGTGCGCATCCCTGCCATGCATCCCGGGCTTTGGGTGCCCATTGGCGCACTTGGAGCCAGCATAACAGGTGCTACCACAGTAGGGGGAGGAAGCAGAGCTGACCTGGAAGCGATGTGTAAAATGTCACTTTTCCAGATCTCCCTTTCACTTTCATCAGCCTGTATGGCTGGGGCAGAAACTGATGGAATGTGACCTGCATTCCATCAACCTCACACGAGGACAGGTGGGACATCAGGAATCTTTTAGCCCCCTGGTATTACATTAAAAGGAACCTGTCACCTGTGTAATGAAAAATAAGTTAGGTAAAAAAAGTTTAAAAAAAATTGTACAAAATTAAAGTAACAACCAAACACTTAAAATCCCCCCACAAAATATTTTTGAGGTCCCCCCGCCCCCACATACATGCACGTACGAATGTAATTGCACACGTTGGGGGTGCCTATGCTAGAAAACTTTGATAACACCATACATGTTACATATCGCTGCACACAAAGGAGAACAATACTTCCAGCACCAAAGCTCCTGGGTAACTCTAAACTGATGACCAACTTTTAAAGTGTTGCATATGGAAAATATAGGGTAGTAAAATTTGTTGCCATTTCATTGAAGCATTCAATGTTAAGGTTAAATTTGTATCTATTAACTTGGCGCAACCTCATCTTTTACATTTTACCACAAAATCGGGTAATTTATTGTGTTTGGGTGCCCTAAAATAAACTTTAGTGTATTCTTAACTGAAATTTTGCATTTCCTAGACCTTTGCGCTAATATTGTGTAACATAAAAATATTTGAACTACCACCATTTTATTCTCTAGGGTCACTGCTTTCAGAAAATATTGTTTGGGGGTATTATGCAATCTTCAGGCCTGATTTCTTTAGTCATGCCATTTTGCCTTAAGGCAACCCCCTTTATTTTTGTAACGCATCACACTACAATGCATGGTAGTACGTCACTATACATTGTACTGCGCTCCAGCACACATCCCTTAGCAAGATGAGTTGGGGTAGCATTAAAGTGTAAGTAAATCCCCAGTAACACTTGCCTTCTCCTTCCAGTGATGCAGCAGCTACATCTCTTGCCTGCAACTGTCATTTTCTCCCTGCCCATTTCTGGGTGTTAGGTTTTCAGTCTCTTTATTTGCCGGTGGGAAATGATGTCATGCTGCTCATGCACATGAGAGTCAGTAAATTCGGGCACAGCTGGAGTGTTCTGGGAATGTACACTGAGCTGTGCATGCGCAGCTCAGTGTAAGTTCAATAGAAGACTGTGGCAATGTCTCCTCTGCATCAAATGAGCTGCCTGCTAGCAAATTTTTACTAGTTAAGTTTAATTTTCCTTTAAGAATGAATGGCACGACAACACACAAATGCACAGAACATTTGCTTTAGAACGTTGCACTACCACAGGACAGCAGTGTGAACGGAATCTAAAGGGTAAGTCGTCTGCCTAGAAAATATGATACACTGTTCAAAAAAAAAATTAAAGGAACAGTTTTTAATCAGAGTGTAGCATCAAGTCAATTAAACTCCTGGGATATTGATCTGGTCAGTCAAGTAGGAGAAGGGGTTGGTAATCAGTTTCAGCTGCTTTGGTGTTAATGTAATGAAACAGGTGCACTAGATGGGCAACAATGAGACAACTCCCCCTACTCATCTTTTCTGACTGTTTTTCACTAGTTTTGCATTTAGCTAGGGTCAGTGTCACTACTGGTAGCTTGAGACGATACCTGGACCCTACAGAGGTTGCACAGGAAGTCCAACTCCTCCAGGATGGCACATCAATACGTACCATTGCCAGAAGGTTTGCTGTGTCTCCCAGGACAGTCTCAAGAGCATGGAGGAGATTCCAGGAGACAGGCAGTTACTCTACGAGAGCTGGACAGGGGCGTAGAAGGTCCTTCACCCATCAGCAGGACTGGTATCTGCTCCTTTGTGCAAGGAGGAACAGGATGAGCGCTGCCAGAGCCCTACAAAATTACCTCCAGCAGGCCACTGGTGTGAATGTCTCTGATCAAACAATCAGAAACAAACTTCATGAGGATGGCTTGAGGGCCCGGCATCCTCTAGTGGGTCCTGTGCTCACTGCCCGGCACCATAGAACTCAATTGGCATTTGCCATTGAACACCAGAATCGGCAGGTCCGCCACTGGTGCCCTGTGCTTTTCACAGATGAGAGCAGGTTCACCTTGAGCACATGTGACAGATGTGAAAGGGTCTGGAGAAGCTGTGGATAATGTTATGCTGCCTGTAACATCATTCAGCATGACCATTTTGGTGGTAGGTCATTGATGGTCTGTGCAGGCATATCCATGGAGGGACACACAGATCTCTACAGGCTAGACAATGGCACCATGACCAGTAGGTATCGGGATTAAATCCTTGGACCCACTGTCAGACCCTACGCAGATGCAGTGGGTCCTGGGTTCTTTCTGGTGCACGACAATGTCCGGCCTCATGTGGTGAGAGTATGCAGGCAGTTCCTGGAGGATGAAGGAAATTATACCATTGAATGGCCCCCACGCTCGCCTGACCTAAATCCAATAGAGCATCTCTGGGATATCATGTTTTGGTCCATCCAACGCCGCCAGGTTGTACCTCAGACTGTTCAGGACTTCAGTGAAGCCCTGTTGGTCCAGATCTGGGAGGAAATACCCCAGGACACCATCTGTCATCTCATTAGGAGCATGCCTCGACATTGTCAGGCATGCATACAAGCACGTGGGGGCCATACAGACTACGGTGTACCATTTTGAGTTGCTGCAATGAAATTTCAGCAAAATGGACTAGCCTGCTGCACCATTCTTCACTTTGATTTTCGTTGTGTCTCTGAATTCAGTCCTTTGTAGGTTGATCATTTTCATTTCCATCAAACGATGGGGCATCCTTACGTTCCTAACACATTACCCAGTCCATATCAGTATAGATATTCAGCATCATATTTTTACCCATTGCGATCTGATGTATTTTCAAAGTGTTCCTTTAATTTTTAGTTTCAGTTTTCTAGACAACTGCTTAGAAGAACCCATGGTGCTGATTGTTGGGGCAAAGTCAGATGAGTCTGGGCATTTAAAACCTTTGAGATTGACATCACCTGGTCTGCCCAGACGATGATTGAGAACAATCCATGACACTGGCAGGTCTCAGCTTGGCAAAGGGGGCAGTGCATTGTATAAATTCTGCAGGATGCCCAAACATTTGCAGACGCCATTTTTTTGTTTTCTGTTATTTTGAAAGTGTAAATGATGGAAATAAAATCTAACTTTTGTTGACATTTTTATAAGAATGTCTAATCTGTAATTTGATGCCTTTTGGAGATTTTTCCATCTTTTCTTGGCTTCTTTATGCACATTAATACAAATTTTTAGCTGGGGTGCCCAAACTTTCTATCCCCACTGTACATTCATGCAATAAATAGAAATTAATATTATGAATAGTGTAATGGAACCGACCCCAGACTGCACTTGGGTACTTCCGTTAGAATACCGCTTCCCAGTCCGAACACCGACAACAGGCACCACAGCTGACCATACAAGTCTAGACGACACCAATCTTGAAGTAATCCAGGAAGTAGACTAGTTTTTTTGAACACAGATACAAGATACACTCAAGGGAACAATTCCCCCTCCCTGCATAATGACACAGGGTGGGGCAATCTACATTTAGTAACAAGAGACAGGCAGGTATTCAAACTTCACACCAGCAGACAGTCCAATCAGGAGAGAGGGCTGCTGGAGACACCCCCCACCCCCCACTAATACACATAAACACATACATCCCATAATAGTTTGCTCCCAAGCCAGACACACAATAGAACAATGGGATGCAGCCACATAATACCAAACAATCCACAACCCCCCAACCCACTTATCTCCTAGACATGTCTACACAATATTAGGACAGATCACCCTGTGCCCCTAACAGGCACAGGGTGACTTACACATAAGAGGGATATGGAGAGCTGAGACAGGGGTCTCCCCACCTCTCCAAAGTGAGCTGGGTTCCATGGGCCTACCACCCAAAGTCACTCCTGTCACACATAGCATTTATAACGTGTTTTCTTTCCATTATCTGGAATACCATGGTCTTTTAAATAATGAATTGTGCCCAAAGGGAAATGTTTACTTGTTTTTTGTTGCCATGTGGAGACTGCAGGTGCAAGGAATTTCAATATCTATGAACAAATTCCAAAATTAAAGTGATTCTAAAGGTTATTTTTTTTTTTAATATAACAAAACATGCTGTACTTACCTGCTGTGTGCAGATCTTCCTCTTCTTGGGTCCCCTGCAGGCTCTCCTGTCGGGTGCCCCCACAGCAAGCAGCTTGCTATGAGGGTACCCACTGCTCCATGTGTCCATTCACACACGGAGCCACGGCTTGCCCTCACCCCCTCTCTCCTCATTGGTTGACTGGCTGTGATTGACAGCAGTGGGAGCCAATGAGGAGGCAGACCCGGGACAGCTGAGGCTGTCGTTCACATCCCTGGATCGCAATGGGGCTCAGGTAAGTATTGAGGGGGCTAGGGGCACTGCTGCACACAGGTTTTTTACCTTCATGCATATAATGCATGCCTATGGGATCCCTCTAGAAGCTGGAATCATTGTAGTAGACTTATAATGTTACTAAAGCCAGGACCCTGCATTCACTATATCTGGTCTTACCAGCAGTTAGAGCAGTCTTATGACTTCTATCAGTATTCAGCAGAGCACTGGTTAAAGCTTGTAGGAGGAGTTTTCTTTCTGCTCTAGGAGGATGCAGAACCCCTGACCTCTGTCTGGACAGTGCTGATTGGCCCTGTGATGATCACATGCACTCTCCCAAGAAAAAAAAACATCTTTAGCAATACACAAAACTGAGCATGTGAAGAGTGTCTCCACACAATATGTCTTATCAGGAGATAAGAGGGGGCACTGGAAGAAGGGAAAGATCAGAGAAGTCAGGATCAAACAGCATTTTTAAACAATGTAGAGGATTAACCCCTTAGGTTCCACAGTGAGTATATCAAGCATGCTTTACTGCATATATGGACTGATTTTACTGTTGTGGGTTTAGTAACACTTTACTCCATTAATTGTCAGTATCTTTCGGTCCCTCACAGGTGTTGTTCAGGGGACACAACATTTTCTCATTGGATGCCAAGTGTTCTTTGATTGGACAAGTTGGAGAGGGAATGCAAAGATGTCATGATTACAACTTTGTCCAATTTGAGAACACTGTGCAGTCATTAAGAAAATGCAGTTTTCTCTAAATGGCACCTATGCCTAGTGTGGCCTCTTGTGCTCAGTAAGCAGCAGGGCTGCCATTGGTAAGAAATCTGTAGTAGCAGGGCCTTTCATGGTGATTTCCAGCTCCCACAGGGGGAGGGATCAGAAATGTATGGCACATGCATACCTACATTGATCCAAGCTGAACCAATGTAACCATGTAAAAATTGTCATACCTAAACTTCAGCTTTAAAGTGGTTGTAAACCTCAGGCATGAAATATGAACAAAGTATATCCCTCTATGGTTTGCAATCAATTAAGAGGACTATGTCATTTTTGCTGCCTCATTCCTCTGTTATCAGCATGAATTACTTCTTTAAAGCTGAAGCAATTTGATTATAAATAACTTTCTTTAGCAAGAAACATACATTCCATATTAATAATTAAGCTACCGAAATTAGTGTTTGCTGTAAATTGCCTCCAGCATTGTTCCTGATTCTTCTTGCTGGAGGCTGCCATTTTGCTGAAGCCCAGGGCCCCTGAGCAGCAGTAAATCTAGACTGTTAGCAGATTAGCTTCTACAATTTCAGCACAGTGCCGAAACATAGAATGCAAATACGCATGTGCAGAGCAGGTTGAGACAGTATTACTGGATTTAAACAGTATAGGCTCTTATATTTAATGTTTTTCATTGCTATATGTGCAAAAGGGGCCAGCCTGAAATCATCTAGCAGAGATCCAGTAGAGAAGAGAGCTGTACTGATGATTGTGTCAATGATACATTGGGGTTGATTAATTAAAACCGGATTTTGCAAAATGTGGTGCGTGGTAGCCAAGCAGCTTCTAACTTCAGCTTGTTCAATTAAACTTTTACAAAAAATAAACAAAACAACTGGAAGCTGATTGGTTTCTCTGCAGAGCTGCGCCAGATTTTGCACTCTCTAGTTTTCGTAAATCAACCCCATTGTGTCACTGTGCTATCAAAATGTCAAATTTACCCTGTGATTGACCTTACCAGGAAGACAGGCGGCTATAATCAGTGTGCCTTCCCTGATCAGCCATCATCTACTCTGTGTGACAATCATTTATTCACACAGTATTCCCTGTAGAACAGTCTGCCTATGTGACAACCTGCCATTTGGGGTGTTTTACTACAGAAATGTAGCAGCAGCATATAGCATAGTTACATAGTTAGTCTGGCCAAAAAAAGACAAAAGTCCTTCTAGTTCAACCATTAAAAAAAAAGTTATAATCCTATACCCACAGTTTATCCAGTGGAAGGCAAAAAACCCAGCAAAGCATGATCCAATTTGCTCCTGCAGGGGAAAAAAATTCCTTCCTGATCCCCTGAGAGGCAATCGGATATTCGCTGGATCAACTTTACCTATAAATGTTAGTATCCAGTTATATTCTGTGTATCTAAGAAAACAATCCAGGCCTTTTTTGAAGCAATCCACTTAGCTGGCCAGAACCAACTCTTGAGGGAGCCTATTCCACATTTTCACAGCTCTTACTGTGAAGAAACCTTTCCGTGTTTGGAGATTAAATTTCTTTTCCTCCAGATGTAAAGAGTGCCAACTTGTTTTCTGTGATGACCTCAGGGTGAAGAGCTCTACACTGAGTTTACTATAGCAATACATTTTGGTCTAAATTTATGAATAAAGACTATTTATCTTTTTACATTTAAAGCAGAACTTCAATTCAAAGGGGAAGATATGCTTTATGCCCTCCTCGCCTCCACTTCTGTAGACTGTGGGACCACTGGAAAAGAGCAGCAGGGCTTGTGCATGCACAGTGGGAAGCTGGCTGTGAAGCCGCAAAGAATCGCAGATGGCTGCCCACATAAAACATGCTGGCAACGGGGACCCAAAGACTGGTGAAGAAGCGGTTTGAGTGAGGATATCGCTGGATCCCTGCACAGGGAAGTGTCCTTTTATTAAAAGTCAGCAGCTACTGTATTTGTACCTGCTGACTTTTAATTATTTCCAAACAGGGTGAAGAACCTCTTTAACGTGTAGTTCTGCCCAAAAGGGGAGGCTCACTTGTCTGCCTCCTCCCCCCTCCACTGCCACCTTGGGGGGGAGGATGGAGTGGGTACTTGGTTTTGACAGGCTCCCACTTCTGGCTCAGTTTGTCGCAGTGAACTGACCTGGAAGTTCGGACCACCACACTTCACAGGTCCCAGAACACTGTGGCCCATGCACAAAGCGCAGCAGTTTTGCGCATGTGCAGTTGGAAACCGGCTGCTAATTTCTCTTAGTCAAGATGGTGGCACCAGCACCTGATAGCTGATTAAAGAATCGGCTCTGGTGAGGACACTGCAGCATGCCTGGACAGGTAAGTGCCCTAATATTAAAAGTCAGCAGCTACAGTATTTGTAATTGCTGACGTTTAATTACTTTTTTTTGGGGGGGGTATGGGTATGGGAATATGAGTATGGGAATGTGGGTATGGGATGGGAATGTGTGTATGGGTTGGAAATATGGGTATGGGAATGTGGGTATGGGTTGGGAATATGGGTATGGGTTGGGAATATGGGTATGGGAATGTGGATATGGGTTGGGAATGTGGATATGGGTTGGGAATATGGGTATGGGAATGTGGGTATGGGTTGGGAATGTGGGTATGGGTTGGGAATATGGGTATGGGAATGTGGGTATGGGTTGGGAATGTGGGTATGGGTTGGGAATGTGGGTATGGGAATGTGGGTATGGGTTGGGAATATGGGTATGGGAATGTGGGTATGGGTTGGGAATGTGGGTATGGGTTGGGAATGTGGGTATGGGAATGTGGGTATGGGTTGGGAATGTGGGTATGGGTTGGGAATATGGGTATGGGAATGTGGGTATGGGAATGTGGGTATGGGATGGGAATATGGGTATAGGAATATCTATAGTTTTATTCTTTTTTACTTTTTTCCTTATATTAAAAGAAAAAAATCACTGGTCATTAAATCCCACCAAAGGAAGTCCGAGTCGGTCTCAAAAATACATAAAGTTGGGTACACTACTGCAAGACTGAGTAATTGACAGTCAAACTATCACAGCAATGAAACCTGAAAAATAAAGGGCTATATACAAGCTGGTACACAAGTGTTTAAAAACACTGAATTAAAGATAAAATGAGAAGCGCCTGATGCTCATTACTGCAGGATACTGTGTTCATACGTTCCTTTGTCATTACCCTGGGCTAACTCCGTGATGCATAAAAGCACAGGAACGTCAGGGAATTCAATTCAATTAACAAAGGTTAATGCAGTTAAATAGTAAATTGGAAGCTCAGGCAGACAATTTTACTGCAATAAATAGGTCACATTAGACTGTATTTGAATTGGTTTCATATACATTACTTATTGGCTCGATGCATGCAGCCCTCTGCTTCTGCTTACTGATTCTGCTATGAACTTCTACCGATGTCCATCCAAACTAAAGACAATCAGCAACCAACATATGGCTTTGTCAGCTGTCAACCTGTAATGACCATCCATTGTTGAACGCCTAACTGAAAGTAAAAGCCACTAATTCATAGCCGGTAATACCAGACCAACCCCTGGTTAGTTCTCCTAGAGGCACGTACTTCAAATGAGCCCACCGATCGTCTTACCTTATGTGTTGTCACTATGTAGGAAGATATGGAGAGAAAGGATTGTTTCATGCTTCATCAAAGTTCAATATTTCCACTGTGAAACACCACAAGGGGTCCACTGATCAATGAACGGAAAACCGGACAAACCAGACTGTCTTGTCCTAGATACCTGGTGACAATATACACACCCAGCGGTTCAATGTTTGCCTGCCAGTGACACAAGCAAACAGGCTGTAAACGCCCCATGCAGCCTTCTCAGTGACATGCAATCAGCAAAAAAAAATTGAACAGGAAGTCTGCCTACTCTTTTCCTATGCAAGAGACCTGCATGCAATGCCCTTTGTGCGCACAGCTGACACTCCAAAACCAAAACATGCATACTGCCTCTTTATTTGTGTCAAAAAAGAATACAGCTATGTGATATTGCTTTTTAAATTGTGTTTCCTACTAATATAATAATAAAAAATAATAATAATGCCACAAGTAAAAAAGTCACGCATCTTTCAATATACGGATCCTTTTACATTGATGCTTTTTTGCAGCACTTTTTTCTTGCTTAGGGCCAGTTCACACTACATGCGTTTCAGAGTCCTTTTTTTCTGCATCCAAAATGCACAGAAAGTAGGTTATATTTACTTCAGGTACTTATACAGCACCGTCAATTTACATATATATATTGTACATTCACATCAGTCCCTAACCCTCAGAGGGGGTGTACAATCTAAAGTCCCTAATGCCCGTACACACGATAAGAAAATCGTACAAAACATTTTGCGGAACCACTGATCGAACGATTTTCTCTTCGTTGATGAGCAGGATGTTTTAACCGATAACGATATTGTGAACAAAAAAATCCGGTTGAACAACAGTGAAAATTTTGGCGTTTCACATACGAACAACCGATATTCTATGCGGTGTTATGACAGTCGTACAAAAAAAATCTATCAAGCGCTATCACGCATGAGCGGAAACAGAAGATGACCCGGATGTTTATGTCCAAGGAAAATGAAAAAAAAAATCCAAATGTTAAAAGTAGATTGGCCTAATGAGATAATGAAACCAGAATTCTGCATATTATATTTTATGTATCACTATTTATGTATATAGTTCATGTAATAAACTATATTATACTCATTGCTATTAATTGTTGTGTATATCACTCGTTCTGGCCGGAAGGGCATGGCTACAAAGTCACACGCACACTGCATCACTTCCACTAGACATCAACACTATATATTGCCCGACAAACGATTTTTTTAGATTGGTTAATATGGGTCACGATTTCGACCAACAAACAAATGCCTCTCGGATGACCGATCGGTCGATTTTCTAATCATGTATTCCCACCTTTACTCACATTGATACATACTAGGGCCAATTTAGACAGAAGCCAATAAACCTACCAGCATGTATTTGGAGTGTAGGAGGAAACAGGAGTACCCGGGGGAAACCCCTGCAGGCACAGGGAGAACATACAAACTCCAGGCAAGTGGCGCTGTGGTTGGGATTCAAACCAACAACCCTAGTACTGCCAGGTGGAAAAGCTAACCATTTAGCCACTGTGCTGTCTATGTCATAGTTCATATCTGTACTTCTGGATGCAGAAAAAAAAGTAGAACAGGCTGCATTTTTCCTGCACAGAACTGTACTAGAACGCGGTAAAACACATAAAGAAATGCACCGGAGCGCACTGGAACACACCGAAATGCACACATCCTTATTTAAATTAAAGAAAAAGAAAGGGGAAAAAATTAACTGTAACGCATCAAAAACACACTGGAAAGCGTCAAAAATGCATCAAAAACACACTGGAACGTGCGAAAAATGCATAAAAAATGTACATGCAGAAACGCATCCAGAATGCATCTGGACTGCATTTCTATAGTGTGAACCGACCCTAAAAGTGCAAGAAAAAAGCAATAAAATATTTCTCTTCAAATTCTATGGAACTCTTCACAGCAGTGTGCTGCGGGTGCGGCGTGTTTTGAAAAGTCCTGCATGCTTCATTTTTGATGCACTTTTCAAAAGTGAACAAAAAACACAGCTCTTCATTGAGATCAATGGAAAAATCATCAAAAAACGCACCACATTTGCATTTTTTGGTGTGCTTTTTGAGTCACGTGTTCATGTTTCACAGGGAGTCAGGCAACCAGAAAATGCATTAAAAACGCATTTGCGTTTCTGCCAGGTTTTTCAATGAAGCAGAGTGAAAGGGCCCTACAGATTAAAGTAGAACTATCGACAATTTTTTTTTCATTTTGGATAGAGTAAAGCAGGACATGCACGGGTCGAATTCCGAAAGAATTTTCTTTCGAAAATCTTTTCTAAGATTTTTAGTTCGAATTTCACACCATTAGTGGGTCATAGAAACGGCTGATTTTCGTGTGACCATCAAATCTGAGTGATCGGGCATGTTGGAAATTTCTTGAAAAACAAACTTCGAATCAATGATGGGAGAATCGTGCGGGAAATATAAACGAAAAAGAAATGAACATTCTGTAGCAACATGAGGGGAAACTGAAGGCTTGGTTGGATGAATTCTGAAAACAATGGTGGCACCATCGGATTACAAAATGCACGAAAATTCCGATTTTCTAAAGAAAATTTGTTCAGAATTCGTTCCATATATGGCCTGCATAAGGGAGGGTTATACAGTGGGGATCAAAAGTTTGGGCACCCCAGCTAAAAATTGGTATTAATGTGCATAAAAAAGCCAAGGAAAATGGAAAAATCTCCAAAAGGCATCAAATTACAGATTAGACATTCTTATAATATGTCAACAAAAGTTAGATTTTATTTCCATCATTTACACTTTCAAAATAACAGAAAACAAAAAAATGGCGTCTGCAAAAGTTTGGGCACCCTGCAGAATTTATAGCATGCACTGCCCCTTTTGCAAAGCTGAGACCTGCCAGTGTCATGGATTGTTCTCAATCATTGTCTGGGAAGACCAGGTGATGTCAATCTCAAAGGTTTTAAATGCCCAGACTCATCTGACCTTGCCACAACAATCAGCACCATGGGTTCTTCTAAGCAGTTGTCTAGATAACTGAAACTGAAAATAGTTGACGCTCACAAAGCTGGAGAAGGCTATAAGAAGATAGCAAAGCGTTTTCAGATGTCAATATCCTCTGTTTGGAATGTAATTAAGAAATGGCAGTCATCAGGAACAGTGGAAGTTAAAGCAAGATCTGGAAGACCAAGAAAAATATCAGACAGAACAGCTCGCAGGATTGTGAGAAAAACAATTCAAAACCCACGTTTGACTGCACGATCCCTCCAGAAAGATCTGGCAGACACTGGAGTTGTGGTACACTATTCCACTATAAAGAGATACTTGTACAAATATGGTCTTCATGGAAGAGTCATCAGAAGAAAACCTCTTCTACGTCCTCACCACAAAAATCATCGTTTGAACTTTGCAAATGAACATATAGACAAGCCTGATGCATTTTGGAAACAAGTTCTGTGGACCGATGAAGTTAAAATTTAACTTTTTGGCCTGAATGAGCAAAGGTACGTTTGGAGAAGAAGGGGCACAGAATTTAATGAAAAGAACCTCTGTCCAACTGTTAAGCATGGGGTTGGATCAATCATGCTTTGGGGTTGTGTTGCAGCCAGTGGCACTGGGAACATCTCACGAGTAGAAGGAAAAATGGATTCAATAAAATTTCAGCAAATTTTGGATGGTAACTTGATGCCATCTGTGAAAAAGCTGAAGTTAAAGAGAGGATGGCTTCTACAAATGGATAATGATCCTAAACACACCTCGAAATCCACGGGGGATTACATCAAGAGGCACAAACTGAAGGTTTTGCCATGGCCTTCACAATCTCCTGACCTCAACATAATTGAAAATCTATGGATAGACCTTAAAAGAGCAGTGCGTGACAGACAGCCCAGAAATCTCAAAGAACTGGAAGACTTTTGTAAGGAAGAATGGGCAAAGATACCTCAAACAAGAATTGAAAGACTCTTGGCTGGCTACAAAAAGCGTTTACAAGCTGTGATACTTGCCAAAGGGGGCAGTACAAGATATTAACTCTGCAGGGTGCCCAAACTTTTGCAGACGCCATTTTTTGGTTTTCTGTTATTTTGAAAGTGTAAATGATGGAAATAAAATCTAACTTTTGTTGACATATTATAAGAATGTCTAATCTGTAATGTGATGCCTTTTGGAGATTATTCCATCTTTCCTTGGCTTCTTTATGCACATTAATACAAATTTTTAGTTGGGGTGCCCAAACTTTTGATCCCCACTGTAACTTCTGACGGATTTTTGTTTTTCGCCATTTGTGTCCCATTGTGGAGATTTCCCTTCACTTCCTGTCCCACAGCCAAACAAGAAGTGAGAGGAAAATTCTTCAAACTAAGGGAATTCCTTGGGGATCCCCAGGTCACCAGGACTAGTGTCCTCATTGGAAAATGGAAGATTTCAGGTAACATTTGACCCTTGAATTGTCTCAGAACTGGAATCTCCCATACATATCTATACTGGCGGGCTCATTTTATTTTATAACCTTGTTCAAAATTCTAAGGGAGTGAGATGAACTTTGCATACGGTTTCCTATTTATATTATGGCAGCAAAGCCTTTTGAAGTATTATTGGTGTCCAATGGCAAACTTTCATCTTTTTGCTAGTCAGCTTTGTCCATTGCTGCCTATAGCAGGCATCACCAAATGGCAGAGCGCGGTCCGAATCTGGACCAAATCAATGTCCCATGTGCAACGGCGCGGTCCTGCCATTTAGGAACTGTTCTGCACCGCCGCTGCTGTTATTCTCTCAGAGCCGACAGTGGGAGGCATGACAGCTCTGAATGGAGGGCGGAGGCTGCCCGAGTTAACAAGCAGGTGATTGGTTGCTAGGATTCAGGGCAGTCCTAGCAACCAATCACCAGCTTGCAGCTCCTGCCCTCTGTCCGGAGCAGCTGTGCATCCTGCTTTTTTCTGTGTAGTTCCTTTCAACCTGTCTGTGTCAGGTAAGATAGGAGGGGGGCAATGTGAAAGGGGGCGCAGGACAGAAGTGGGGGGAGGGGAGCTAAGAACATTAATAAGCGTGAAGAACATTAAAGAACATGATGAGCATGCTATTCGGGGGCAGAGGACAGTAATGGGAAGGGGGGGCTGAGGACATTAATGGGGAGGGGCAGCAGACAGTAATGGGGGGTCTGAGAACAGTAATGGAGGGAGGGGTATGAGGAAAGTATTTGGGTGGATGCTGAGAGCAGTAATGGGAGAGTGCTAAGAACTGTAATTTAGGTGCTGGGAACAATAATGAGGGGAATGCTGGGGACAGCAATTGGGGGGTCTGAGGACAGTAATGGGGGTGCTTGGAACAGTAATGGGGGGTGCTGCTGACAGTAATGGGGGGGTGTCAGGGTTCCTACCGCAGTAGCCTCTAGCGCTCCACAGACTGGACTCCCCCAAGGCGTGGAATCTAAGCCCCTACCTGCTTGTTCACCAGGGCCCCTGATGGTGGAGATGGACTTGGAGCAGGCCGAGACCAAGTCATGGCCCCTGGGTACACCCAGCTGTGGTAGAAGCACCGTTGGAGGTGTATAGCAGGTGAGGAGGTCACAAGAGCAGCGTCGGGCAGGCCGGGTCGGTAACAGTGGTGGCGGCGTGGTACAAAATCAGCAGGCAGAGGAATAAACAGGTCACAAGCCGGGTTCGTTAACAGGAGATCAGAATGTGCAGGGTTAAGCAGGAGAATGGTCAGACAAGCCAGGGATCAGAACAGGAGACAGACAGCAAATCAGAGTCAGGCAGGGTCGGCAACAAGGCAATCTACTAATCAGGAACTTCAGGAAACAGGTAAGACGATACGGCAATTCAATGCAGTCCTAACCTGTTTTACATAGGGCGCCCTGTGCCCTGATTGGTGCCAGGCTCGCGCCCTCGAACGCGAGTGCGCATACACGAGCGCCGCTGCAGTCACGGGTGCCCTGGTCCCAATGCTCGCACGCTAGTGCGGCCGGGCACACCGCGCATGCGCAGACTTGAGCGCGATCACGGCAACCACTGGGGTCCCTGAAATTGGGTCTGAGGATTGTAATGGGGGGGGGGTCTGAAGAATGTAATGGGGGGAGCTGGGGGTTCTGAGGACTGTGATGCCATTTATTAAGATTTAATGGCACCCTGCTACATCTGCTAAAGTTCAGTGCATTTCTCTGTGGGTCGGGAATGCATGCGATTTTGCGCATGTTCTCCAGCCACAGAGATGTGAGCCTAGCCTAAGAAGAGAGGAAGGCTGTGATGTGAAGGATCTGTGTCATTACACAAACTTGCAATTCGGACCTCTGCAGGAAGAGCATTTTACTAACTGGACCTCCATGAATTTGAATTCAATATCCCTGGCCTATAGTAATTCACAATAGAACTAGTGACTACAAAATAATCACCTGCCCACAGCATTCCATTGTGTCTTTAGCACCCAAAAGGAAACCAGAAAAACTTGAGCAATAACTATTATGTACAAAGCATTCTGTACACTCTGAAATCTAACAGCACAGGTAAAAAAAATCCAGCTGCCCTTCCTTACAGCATTACAGCTTCCTGCACACTGGACATTTTTTCAGCTGCTCTAGGGGCGTCTGGTGTTTTTTTTCCTGCCTCTAAACACCCCTGTATTTTAGCCTATGTATCAATACATAAGTGAGGGCAGAAAGAAAAGACCAAGTAGTTCATGGATTCTTTTTTTTTGTTTTTTTTTTAACCTTTTTGTCTGAGTATAGATCTGTTTGTCGCAAGCATGCTTGAAGCCACTTACAGCTGAGAGCTGCATTTCTCATACAGCAAAGATGAAGTATCATTTATACTTGCCTCTTTCCCTATGCCCATTCACAGAACAACTTGTATTCTCTGAATCATTCACAAAACACAAGGCACTCCGTCTATAGACAAAGGGGGGCATATGAATGACACAATTTCTATATATGAGAGAGGCAGCTCTTGTTTCTGCAGTGGACTGGGAGTATACTGTAGAGTGAGCTGTATTATTCAGCATGAATGTAACTACCGTATTTTTCATAAGACGCACCTAGTTTTTAGAGGAGGAAAACAAGAAAAAAAAATTCTGAACCAATGGACTGCAGACATAGTACAGGAAATGACCAGAGACTGTGGATGTATTACAGATGACCAGAGACTGCAGACATAGTACAGGAGATGGCCAGAGACTGCGGACATACTACAGGAGATGACCAGAGACTGCAGACATAGTACAGGAGATGACCAGAGACTGTGGACATAGTACAGGAGATGACCAGAGACTGTGGACATAGTACAGGAGATGACCAGAGACTGTGGACATAGTACAGGAGATGGTCAGAGACGGAGGACATACTACAGGAGATGACTAGAGACTGCAGACATAATACAGCAGATGACCAGAGACTGCGGACATAGTACAGGAGATGACCAGAGACTGCGGACATAGTACAGGAGATGACCAGAGACTATGGACATAGTACAGGAGATGACCAGAGACTGCAGATATAGTACAGGAGATGACCAGAGACTGTGGACATAGTACAGGAGATGACCAGAGACTGCATACATAGTACAGTAGATGGCCAGAGACTGCGGACATACTACAGGAGATGACCATAGACTGCAGACATAGTACAGGAGATGACCAGAGACTGCGGACATAGTACAGGAGATGACCAGAGACTGTGGTCATAGTACAGGAGATGACCAGAGACTGTGGACATAGTACAGGAGATGGTCAGAGACGGAGGACATACTACAGGAGATGACTAGAGACTGCAGACATAATACAGCAGATGACCAGAGACTGCGGACATAGTACAGGAGATGACCAGAGACTGCGGACATAGTACAGGAGATGACCAGAGACTATGGACATAGTACAGGAGATGACCAGAGACTGCAGATATAGTACAGGAGATGACCAGAGACTGTGGACATAGTACAGGAGATGACCAGAGACTGCATACATAGTACAGTAGATGGCCAGAGACTGCAGACATACTACAGGAGATGACCATAGACTGCAGACATAGTACAGGAGATGACCAGAGACTGCGGACATAGTACAGGAGATGACCAGAGACTGCAGCCATAGTACAGGAGATGACCAGAGACTGCGGACATAGTACATGAGCAGACCAGAGACTGCGGACACAGTACAGGAGATGACCAGACACTGCAGACATAGTACAGGAGATGACCAGAGACTGTGGACATAGTACAGGAGATGGCCAGAGACTGAGGACATAGTACAGGAGATGACCAGAGACTGCAGACATAATACAGCAGATGACCAGAGACTGCGGACATAGTACAGGAGATGACCAGAGACTGCGGACATAGTACAGGAGATGACCAGAGACTATGGACATAGTACAGGAGATGACCAGAGACTACGGACATAGTACAGGAGATGACCAGAGACTGCGGACATACTACAGGACATGACCAGAGACTGCGGACACAGTACAGGAGATGACCAGAGACTGTGGACATAGTACAGTAGATGACCAGAGACTGCGGACATACTACAGGAGATGACCAGAGACTGCAGACATAGTACAGGAGATGACCAGAGACTGCGGACATACTACAGGAGATGACCAGAGACTGCAGACATAGTACAGGAGATGACCAGAGACTGCAGACATAGTACAGGAGATGACCAGAGACTGCGGACATAGTACAGGGGGTGACTAGAGACTGCGGACATAGCACAGTAGATGACCAGAGACTGCAGAAATAGTACAGGGGATGATCAGAGACTGCAGACATAGTACAGGAGATGACCAGAGACTGCGGACATAGTACAGGGGATGACCAGAGTCTGTGGATATAGTACAGTAGATGACCAGAGACTGTGGATATAGTACAGGGGATGACTAGAGACTGCGGACATAGTACAGGAGAGGACCAGAGACTGCAGACCTTTGAGGAGCAAGGGAGGGGGGAGAGGGTACCCGAATTTGTTAGGTACCTAATCCCACTTCCCCTGCGATCGCCTAGGCAGAAGTTGTCCTCCCTCCCTCCCTGTAGTCTTCTGGGACACGTGACAGGTCCCAGAAGACTACGAGGCCATTCACAAAGTGCAGCACTTTTCGTACATACACAGTGGGCACCCGGCTGTGAGGCCGCAATCTGTCACTGCCGGGTGCCCACACTGAAGATGCCAGGGAGAGAAGACAGCCGGTGAAACAAGCGGTGATGAGGACACCACTGGACCGAGGAGCAGGTAGGACTGAGGAGCAGGTTCTGCTGCACAGAAGAGCCGAGTGGCCGGCACGGTATTCTAACACAGTGGCGGCGACGAGGGGGAATACCAGGCCAGCTGCTCCATATTCGCTCCATAAGACGCACAGACATTTCCCCCCATTTTTAGGGGGAAAGAAGTGCGTCTTATGGAACGAAAAATATGGTAATACAGTTTAATTGAATAGAAGAGTGGTGGGCGAAAAAGATAAAGTAGTCCCTTTTTTTTATTTATATATTCTTTTGTTATGTTTATTTTCTTTCTATGTTACCAAAAAAGTAGTTGATGCTTGGAACAGACTTCCAGCAGAGATACCTGGACACATTACCAATGGACAGAATTCTGTACACCTAATCCTGGACCTCTCTGCTGCCTTTGACACAGTAGACCACCCCCTCCTCAAAAAAAAAATTCCTCTCCTTTGGTCTCCGTGACTGTACTCTTTGCTGGTTCTCATCCTACTTATCCCTCTGCACCTTCAGCATCACAATTTTACTTCATCCTCTCCTCTTTCTTTCTCCATAAGGGTCCCTTAAGGTTCTGTTTTTGGACCTCTCCTATTCTCGATCTATAACTTCTCTCTGGGTCTGTTAATAGCCTCCTGTGGCTTCCAATGCCATTTTTATGCTGACGACACCCAAGTCTATCTCTCTACCCCTCAGCTCACTCCATCAGTTTCCACACACATCACTAATTTACTAACAAACATATCAGACTGGATGTCACACCACGTTCTCAAACTCAATCTATCCAAAAACAAGCTCATATTATTTCCTCCTACCTGTGCCTCTTCCCTTGACTCCTGTCAAGATCGATGATTCAACTATTAACCCATCCCCGCATGCCAAGGTTCTAGGTGTAATCCTGGACTCTGAACTATCCTTTCAGCCCCACATCCAATCACTGTCCAAAGCTTGCCGCCTCAATCTACGCAACATCTCCAAAATACACCTCTTCATAACCAATCACACCACAAAGCTTCTAATTCACTCGCTGGTCATCTCTAGCCTAAACTACTGCAACTCCCTCCTCATTGGCTTACCTTTACATAGGCTATCCCCCTTTCAGTCCATCATGAATGCTGCTGCCAGTCTCATCCACCTTAGCAACCGTTCAGTGTCTGCTACCCCTCTCTGCCAATCCCTCCAATGGGTTCCACTCACCCAACAAATTAAATTAAAAATATTATCAACTTACAAAGCCTTCCACAACTCGGCCCCCAGTTACATCACTAACCTAGTCTCCAAATACCAGCCTAATAGTTATCTTCGTTCCTCCCAAGACTTCCAACTCTCTAGCTCCCTTGTCACCTCCCATGTTTACCTCCTGGATTTTTCCCAAGCCTCTCCCAACCTGAAATTCCCAACCCCAATCTGTCCGACTGTCTCCTTAGCTGTCCACAGACCCTTAAGAGGATCTTAATGTTGGGAGACGGAAGCGGGCATTCTGGTCATGTGACCGCTGTGATTGGCAGTCACAGTGGTCACATGATCGGAAAACTGCTGATCGCTCATTTGCATCTGGAGCTTTCCAGTACACGGTCATTACTGTGCTTGGAGCGTGCTTTCAGAACAATAAAATGTTTACGTAGGGCAGTATAAATGCGTATGGCCGGCGGGAAGAGGTTAAAGAAAGAGCAGTGATCCTGGAGGTGGCATATACCTTTACATAAACATAAGTAACATTCCTAGGCAGGGGCGGACTGACAACTCATGGGGCCCCCGGGCAATAGGGGATCATGGGGCCCCTGTGTCCTTGGCCAAACTAAAAAAAGCCTATGAAAAAGGTACCAGGGTCATCTCATGGGGCCCCCTACTGACCCCGGGCCCTCGGGCAGTGCCCGAGTTTCCAAGTGGTCAGTCCGCCCCTGTTCCTAGGTATTATATACAATACCTAGGAAATATATATACAGTAGCATATAAAATTAATAACAGACATTTCATGCTTTGCCTAAAAAGTATTCTCCTAGAATGTCTAATTTCACAATTCCTGAAACCTATATATTCTCTACCCTAGTCATAAAGCTGCAAACATTTCCTATGTGCTTAGTTCTACAGCTTACAGTCCCTGTAATACATGTAATAGGACTCATACACATGGAAAGAGAATACAGGAAAATACCTGCTTCCTTAGGCTAAGTTCACACTAGCTTTGTTAGCAGGCGTCAGACAGGCATTTGAGAAGCGTTTTTAACATTTCTCAAACGCCTATGAAAATTCTTCACATGGCAGAACACAGTGCTGTTCACACTGAAGAGTTAGCCTGGCATCCTGGCAAAATTGACGCCTCATGTCCAGTCAGAGGAGTTGAAGCCTCCAATTCAAGTCTATGGTGATGCTCCTCAAATGCCTGGCAGGCGTTGCAGGGCATTTGCGAGGCGTTTGCAGAGCGTTACTACCATTAAACTTCATTGTAGGCATATGTGGTGCGGTTTTAACGCCTCAAAAACACTCAGAGGGCGTTTGGGGAGTGTTAAAAACTCTTCCCAAACGCCTGTCAAATGCTATAGGGGTGTTTGGCAAGCGTTAAAAATTAGTCGAGTGTGAATGAGCCCTTAGTCATCTCTTCTTCTCTAGAACTGACTGCACAATGAAGGAGCTAAATAAAATGCAAAATAGTGTAGCGCTACTAATATAATAAATACAATATATAAATTGTGACAGTATGGATGGTGAGGTGTTAGATGGACACCAGGGGGTTTATTTACTAAAGCTGGAGAGTCCAAAATCAGACTCACTTCTGCATAGAAACCAATCAGCTTCCAGGTTTCATTGCCAAAGCTTCATTGAACAAGCTGAGGTTAGAAGCTGATTGGTTTCTATGCAGAAGGGAGTCTGATTTTGGACTCTCCAGCTTTAGTAAATAAACCCCTATGTGTCACCTCGCATGCGGTCATACTTTGAGGTTTAAGGTGGAGTCCACTCCGGGTTTTCCGGGCCACTATGGCAGAGGTGGTTCCGGACCAGATTTTGTGGTCCACTTATGACCACCAGCAGGTGCTATGGTGGCCTGGGACTCAGAGAGCCATTCCTGAAAGAGCTGTGCATGAAAGTGTGTTATACAAACAAGGAAATAGGTTTGCTTATTGTTTCGTTTTTGTTGGTGACAGGGGTAAGCCCTTCACCAGTGAGAGAGGAAAAAGTTTAGTTAGTGCCTGGATGGCAAGGGGTTATTTTTATGTTTTGTTTGTTTTGATATTCTGCAAACCTTTTAAATAAAACTGACAACCAGTCAGATTTTGAAGAAAGCCTGCTGTGCGGTCTACCTTTTTCCCAGGGAAGGAGATCCCTCACCTGAGCTACCCCCACAAAATATATAAATCCACAGTAAGGTGATCAGATCCTTCCAGGATCTATAAGTGCATAAATGAATAGTGACAAAGTGACAACAATGGAATAAATCCTGTAAATAAGTGAAAATATGAATCCACAATCCCCCTTACCCACAATTGAAGGATCAAACACTCACTAATACAGTAGTGCAAATAAGTGAATCCCCTATTATGGGGATATAATCCTATATTACAGTGATAAGTGCCACAAAACACACTTAACCACATATAAATGTCCACATAAATGATAATGTAAATTGTTAATCATAAACACACAAAAATAAAAATAAAAATGTCCAAAAACCGAAAACATAGACTCGTGCTCCAACTTCAAAATGATGCAAGTGATAACGTGTAAACGTGGTCACAGCACAGGTGTAAATCCTCAAGTGGCCAGAATGCCCCGTCACCTCCTTACAGTGACCACAAGGGCCAGATCACTTTTAGGATCACATCATGATCCTCACAGGTATTAGTCGTCACAGGGCAATCCCCTCACTGGATCCCATCAATGGTGGCACTTACACATCTCCTTTAAGATCTCCTCCAGCCACAGGTATCAGCAATACCACTCACTCTCCATAAAGGATCATAGTAATAAAGCAAAAAGATCCTCCATAGTGTAATTCTGTTTATTAAATAACACAAAATCAGAATAAAAAATGCCCACTCACATTTGTTCCATATAACAATCGCTTTTCACCTCATGCTATAGGTGTACTGCATGGGTAGTAAAAGGTGTGCCAAAATGGCGCCCACACTGGAAATGACGGCACCGCGTACCGGAAGTTCCTCCACGTGTAATGAAGGAGCTGCAGTATATTAACCACCTCCCGCCTGCCATATAAGGAAATGATGGGCAAAAGTCGGTTTTCTCGTTCTGGGAGGATGTTATATGACGTCCTCCCACTCTAACCGCGCATGCTCGGCTCCGGGGGCGCGCAGTGTCCCTCAGACACAGCGGATCACCAATCAACGGAAAGAGCCGAAGACGTCGGCTCGGTCATGTGATCAGCTGTGTCCAATCACAGCTGATCGCATGTAAATAAGGAAATGCCGGTTATCGGCATTCCTCTCCTCACGAGCTGTCACGCTTACAGCTGGAGAGGAGAGCCGGTAATCAGCATTCCCTAGAGGGGACATGTACATTGATCATCAGGGCACTGATGATCAGTGTGCCTTGATGATCAGTGTAGCCCCAGCAGTGCCACCTGTCATTGACCATCAATGCCACCTGCCAGTGCTCATCAGTGGCACATAAATGCCATATATCAGTGCCTACCAGTGCACATCAATGCCACATATTAGTGCCCAGCTTTAGTGAGGACACCACTGGACCAACGGACAAGTAAGTGTTTGTATTTTAAAAGTCAGCTGCTGAGTTTTTTTTTTTCAGGTGGAACTCCACTTTAATGACATTCTAATGGCATTGTTTTTTTAATGAAAGAAAAAAAAGAAAAGGGCATCAACTTGGGGACATGGCATGGCATGGTACTCCCCCCCGCTATGAACAGGGTATCGTTCAAGAAGAAAGAAGCTCAGATAAGGGTCTGGTATGGATTTTGGGGGGTAACCTTACATTTTTTTTTTCTGTGAGATTCCTCCTTAAAATTCATAGAAGACTCAATGTGCCTGGTATCAATTTTAGGAGGGGCCACACATTGGTTTTTTTGTCCCCTTTGTTTGTTTACATTCACTTGTCAGTCAGGAATCCCTGGCTGACAGCTGACAGTGCCGGGTAGAGATGAGTCACTGGTTGTTAGGACACCAGCAGGTGCCAGCTTCCTAACAACCAGGAGGAAAATGTTGCATTAAGCAGTGGCAATAACACTAAATAACTAAAGCTAAATAACTTGCATCACTTTATAGCTGCAGGATCATTCGGCTGAACACCCATTCATTTGCGGTTTGCACACAGACTACGCACAGTGCAGAAGTCTCCCTTTATGTTATATCCCCTGTTGGTTGAATGTTCTTAGCCTTTTAACTTGTATGGTGGAATGATCTACTTATGTCTTAGTTTTGAACGTTAAAAATGTAACTATTACACACATATTACTAACATTACAGGAATTATTTGTTATGCTTGCACAAATGATTCTGTGAAAAATTGTTCAATCACATTGTTACGTGTATGGCCACCATAAGGGAGACTCATGCACAGTTATATGTAAACATACATTGAATGATGTTATAGAATACATAGCTGCTTTATTAACACTCAGATTTTTCTTACTCACTATTCCTTGCATTACTGGTTTGACTTAAGCAAGCCATACATTAAGCAATTTGATTTCCTCATCAACACATTCCCGTCCAAACAGCTTTAGTATTCTGACAGCAGGAGGTCTCCCAGCCACCAGAATACAATGATCACTGCTGGCAGCTACAGCCACTAGCAGTGATCATACTAAAAAACCCATCAGGCCCATACTGGATTGAAATTCCTTCTGAACCGGCCAAACTTCAATCCATCTACAGTTCGCTTTACGTAGCAAAAATATTGCCAGAACCACTTCACACCACTGAGCACATTAAAGTGGCACAATATATAAATGCTGCACTAAATGTTGCCACTTGGCTAAAAACCTTCTGCAGCTCAAAGGGAACCCTGGAAAGGGGATCCCCCCATCACTGCCACCACTCAAGACAGAGAAGCCCAAAAGCCAGTGTTATTGGTTAGCTGGTGGTAAAAACGATACTTGGTAATATGGAAAGGCTGGTACTATTCAGAACCCCAAACGTAGAGTAATACGTTGGCTAAGACTGTTAAAAAAAAAAGTTTACCCATGTAGTGGGTCTGTGCCTGCATTGCATGTGTCAACTGCTCATTTTTTCTAGGGGTGAGGAGAAAGCTTATATTAACCCAATCCTTTGATCCTGGTCTGAGGAGCCTGCTCTGGGCTTGATGACGTCAGGAACAGACTGCTGGACTGCGGAGGCTACAGGGCCGGTCTTGTGCTGGGAGGATTGGAGGATTAGGTAAATATATCTGTTCTACAATCCCCTAGACAAAAAAGCAGTTAAAGTGACACTAAGCCCTGGTTCACACTGATCGGTGCGGCTCTGCACCGCATTCCTGTGCAAAAGTTTCAATTTCTGTGCGGTGCAATTTGAGCCAGCTATACATTTTGTATGGTTCAGACCGTACAGCATCCACACCAAGATAGTGCAGGACTCTTTTTTTTGTCTGCACCAGAATTAGATCACATGGGTATTCACACCCATGCGATCTGATTTTGCACATTGCATCACGTTTTGAGAATAGATTTTAGATTTGTTAACTTAACAAACACACCTGCAGTGGTTTGCATGAACAGGGTGGGATTATGATGCGGTGCGGAAATCGCATAGAAACCGATGCGCATTCCGCACCGCATTAGTGTGAACCAGGGCTCAAGGCTTAATGTATTTTTAAAATAACAAAAATGTTACACTTACCTGCTCTGTGTAATGGTTTTGCAGAGAGCAGAACTGATACTCCTTTTCTTAGATCCATCTCTGGTGCGCCTAGCTCCTCCCACCTTTGAGTACCCCCCTCCCCCAGCAAGCTGCTTGCATCCATAGACACAGACAGTGGGGCTTTGGCTGCTATGTCCGAGCCAATGAGGAGGTAAAGAACCAGGACAGCAGCAGCTCTCATGCACATCACTCAATCGAGATCAGGTTCAGGTATGTATTAAGGGGGGCTGGGGGGGAGAGATGCATAATGAAGGTTTTTTTTACCTTTTTTCATGCTGAAAAACCTTCAGCCTTTATAACCACTTTAACCCGTGCAGTGCAAGCCTTTTTTTTTTTTGCTCAGAGATGGTAATGACAAAACTTTTTTTCAGTGTAGAAGGATTGGAACCCCTGTCAGGTTTTTACTGCTGTCTGTGCCCCTGTTAGGGAGATTCACCCTCTCTGTTTCTTTATTCTGTTTACCTTTATCACCTAGAGCAGGGGTACTGAATTAAAATTCCGGTCAGTAAAATTTTCCTCCAGTGGAGGTCCGAGTGTCATGTTGGTGCTATGACTCAGTTCTTTCACATCACAGTTTCCCGTGCACATCATAGTTCCTTCCCTCACTTTTACATCACACACCAACCCATCACAGGCCACCCCATCACAGACCCCCCCCCCATCACCGACTGCTCCATCACAGACCCCCTCATTACAAATCCCCTCTTTACAGATACCCCTCAACACAGGCCCCTCTCATCACAAACCCCCCATCAAAGACCCCCCTCATCACAGATCGCCCCATCACAGTCTGCCCTGCATATTACAGATTCCTGTTCCTTTCATAACATTGCAGCACTCCCCCCTCCCCAAACAGTCCTACCTTATTCACACAAGACGGCAAGCATGGCAGGTCTGGACATAGGGTGGGACTTTTCATGTTAAAGGTGGGTAAATTATTGCTTTGACCGCCCCACTGCCTAGCAGCCAATTATCTGCAACCAATCACTTGCTTCCTAACATGAAAAGTCCTGCCCTATGTCCAGACCTGCCGTGCTTCCCATCTTGTGTGAATACAGTAGGACAGTGGGGGGTGCTGCAATGTTATGGAAGGGACAGACCTGCTGCACCTCAACTTATGTGCCCTTCCTTGAGGATAATTGTGGCAGCGGCAGGTGGGGGAGCCAATGACGGGGAGAGGACATTCACGCAACTATTTGGTGAGGCTTTGGTCCGGAAAGGAATGTTTCTGGGTCCAGATCCGGACCGTGGTCTGCCATTTAGTGATGCCTGACCTAGAGTAACAGTAAAAGAAAATCCCCAAAACAGGAATAAAGGAAATCTTCCAATGGGGACTCTGACAAACTAACAGTTTGTTATAATCCTTCCCTTACTCTATCCAGAAAATGAAAAAAAAGTTTAGCCTTCAGGCACCATGCACACTAGCATTTTTTTAAGCTCCTACAAGCAAAATAGTGTTATCCTATGTGTTCATGCACACTATTTTAGGTAGCGTTTTTCAGGCTTCAGCATTTAGGAGCAAAAAAAAAATTGTTTTTGTAGAGTTTTGTGGAACGTTTTTCCTGCAGAAAAAACGCTGAACGCTCCTAAACGTTTTGTTTTTTCTACATGTACAGTAAAAACGCTAATACAACGCTGATACTCAATACTCAAATGTATCGGAAATGGATACAAATAGATACATTGTTCCAGCCGCTATAAATGTCAAAGAACTGTCAAAGAAATAGCGGAGCTCTCTGCAGAGATACTTTTTGCTGGCTGTAGACGGGATGAAAATCGGCCGATTTTTTTTGATCGTTCTTGGTAACGTCGGTCGATTGAACAACCGATTTTTCGTTTTTTAAAGAAAAATCGTCCGGTTTTCTCCCCATCTATGGCCTGCATTAGTTCTACTTTAATCTAGGTGGTTTTTCACCAATGGTCACACTCACGGGGTGACGTTACTAGAAAGCCAGTAGAAATTGTTTTCCAGGTGTGGTAACCTCATCAAACACAAACAATGTTTAAGTGTCTAAAGTCCTAGGATAGCATGCGTGACACTGTGAAAGAGAATGACAAAACCTTGTGAAGAAATGCTGCAGGCAATAACCTGCTATGATTATATAGAC
This sequence comes from Staurois parvus, assembly GCF_062004578.1. Lineage (NCBI taxonomy): Eukaryota > Metazoa > Chordata > Amphibia > Anura > Ranidae > Staurois > Staurois parvus. The sequence continues at coordinate 17,761,869 of NW_028317941.1, read as the reverse complement.
ATACAGTAGCTTATCTTCTGCATACACAGAATGCGAGTGTTTACCTAGGGTTCTGCATGAATACTAAGGTAATCTTTCCATTCTTAAGAGCACATCTGAGGTTTTATTCACAGGCTCTAGTGGGGGACGGGTTCAACCCATCTGCATCCACCTAAAATGATATCATTTTTAAAATTTAATTTTTTTTTCCTTTTTTTATGTTTTGCATAGAGTAGGAAATGGATACGTCAGGTTCATACTGCTGTCCATGTTCCAGCTCAGAAAATCCCCCATCTCTATTTGTCCTAGTGATCTTTGTCATCAGAGAAAAAGTGAGAGGAACTCTAACATTTTAGATACATCCTTGTGCTCTAATTTGAGAACCTGGGGAGCCAATGATGTTATGCGTGGTAAGTCACTTATGGCTGGAAGACCAACTACAAGTGGCCACCCCTTGTTATCTCCGTCTCTGCTCCATCCTGATTTCTGGCATGCCCACGAATAGGACGTGGCTCTTTTTTCTTCATGTGCAGGGTTTTTTGTATTTCCATTTGGCCATATTTTACCCTGGAAGAGGCATTTGGCAAGTATATTTGAGGGAGGTCCCAGATGGATCTCAAATATATACTGTTGAGACTACCAATCCTTTGTGTCTCCTTGATAAAAAGGACCTCTGTATCTCTGAATTGCTGGATTTTTAACTTTGGACTTTAGTAAAAATGTGGTGGATGTGATCCTGGTGTGCTGGTTTCAACTATCTTTTGGATCTATATGTTGTAAATCTGTATTCAAAGAGCCACTGCAGTATGGTTTGTTTATATTGAGGTTCGTACTGCTGTCTGTGACCCTCACAATTTGTCCCAATGACCTCTGTCATGAAATAAAATGGTTAGAAATCTAAAGTTTTATAGTTGTCAACAGAGACATGAGTGGACATTTTCCAGTAGGGACATCTGTTGCAAAGGCAACAGGCTAAGTGCGGTTTTCCACTTACTCCCACTTTCTTTTGTGGGACAATGTCTTTTGTCTCAATGTGGTTGGTGTTTTTTTTGTAAACATTCTGTACTCTGTGAGTTGGCAACCCGTCAATCACAGGCAAGTGAGAGATAGATCATGCCCCTTCCTTGCTGACCTCTGGGCCCTGGACAGGAGGAGCGTTGGGGGCAGCATTTACTAGACCTGATCCACTGTATTTTCCTTTTGCAGCAACTGAAAGCTGGCTTCTCCTCTGCCTCTAGCCGGCATTCCGATGCTGCAGGAGAAAAATACAGTTGATTGGTTCCAGGAAATGCTGCTTACGCCTCCCCTCCTTTCCAGGTTCTCCTTTCTTCTGATGCCTGGGCCCACCCTGTGTGTCCCCAATGCAGAGCAGACAGCTTCCCCTCCTCTCCTCTCCCCCCGCCTGCTGCAGGGGATTGCTTTAGGAAGGAGAAGAGTGAAAGGGCTGGTAAATATGTAATTTACTGGCCCCTTCCTTTTCTGAATGAACACAATGAGTGATTAGCACTGATCACTCACTGTATTTATTCATAACTCAAGCATAGTAAACTGTGTTTACTATGCTTCAATTTGTGAATGTACAGGAAGACCATGCAGAGCTCTTCCTGATCGCTCATTCTATGCAGCTGGGGCTGCAGAGATGGAAATTGAGGACTCCTCAATCTCCATTCTCTGTCTCAAACATGAGACATCAGGGGTCTGTTTGAACCCCTGATATTTCACCAAAGCCCACTAAAAGGGCAGTTAAAAATTGTAAAAAAAGAAATAAATTATAAAATTGTAAAAAAATAAAAATACCAAAATAAAATTGTTAATAATAATTTAAAATAAATTTAAAAACATGAACTACTGACACTGTCCACTGCCCTACAGACATTATCCTCTGCTCTATTGACACTGTCCACTCTTCTACTGACTGACACCATCCACTACCCTATTGACACCAACCTCTGCTCTAATGATATGTTTACTACCCTACTGACACTGTCCACTGCTCAAATGACACCATTCACTGCTCTACTGAAACTGTCTATACACCATCCATTCCCTACTGACACTCTATTGACTGGACCTGTCCACTTTTAAGGTAGGCTACATTTATATTTTTAGTGACATTTGTTTTATTATATTTTTCTAAGTTTTTCTTACTATTTTGGTAGACATTGCTAGTTATTTATTCTTAAAGGGCATCTTTGATCTATTTCATGTTTTTCAGATGGATCTCCACCTCTCAAAGGTTGCTTACCCTGCTTTACTCTATCCGAAACTAAAAAGAGTTATAGTTTTACATATCCTTTGAATGTACAAGCCAATCAAACAGCAACATGTTGCGATTAAAGTCACCCAGGGGCCCAAGCTAGTTGCCCATGGCTTTGATTTTTATCCAGCGCACACTTTGTTTAGGTAGGAGCTATTAAACCCAGCTGTCACTAACATTTTCTGGTCCCCACTATAGAGTGAGAACCAATGAGAGTGGCCTGCTATGATATAAGAATCACATGCATTATGACTCAATTTAAAAAATGATTATTTCAGCTGCCAGAGGACAGTGCAGACTGCAAATGGTAGTGCACCTCCATTTAATACAGTATTTGTCTGTAGCAATTCTAATATGAAAAAAATACAGTATAGTATATATATAAAATTTTTTTGTTTATTAAAATGTCACAACAAATACAATTCATATGTCCCTATATAATAAAATGAGTAAAGTTACAGTATATTCACATTAACCGATGCTAAATCTAGATTTTATTTACTCTTGGTCAAAAAAGGGTTAATGAGCCAGGGCTCTCAAAACTTTTGATACTATATATCAGACTGAGTCAATGGATTCTCACTGTATACTGTTGGTTTCTCATGTAGTGTGGTCTTGATTTTAACCACTTGCTGTAACTATTACAATGGTCTCTCACTTTCTTTTTCATTTTTATTGTCGCACAAAGAAATGATCACTGAGGATTTGTGCGTTGGTGCATGTGCTATATTATGATTTGACCAGCAATAAACTCCTACAACTGACAACAACATTCTTCCCCTTTGTATCATACTCTAAGGCCTGGGGCTCATACACCTTCACTTTCTAATATACACACTTGAAGTGGTTGGAAAAAAAAAACATGCTCCTGACCCTTTCAGGCACAAGATATACATAGTGCTTTTGCTATATCATTTGTCCCTTTCTATGTTGTACAATACCTGGTTGAATCTGCCTGCTCCTTTGTTCCCCTGTTTACACTGACCAAATTTATCATGGCTATTGATCCATGATACTGTGGTCAGTTTACATGTCTCGGTCATCCAGTTCTCTCCTCAGCATCTCTCCCTCTCCCCCTCCCTCTCTTCCTGTCACTCCTTTAGTCTGTAGGTGAGAACCTGATCTCCTCCCTACCCCTCCCCTATTCTCTTGCTTTGATTGAGTTCCTATTCCTCTGTAGCTGCTCCTCCCCTCCTCTTTGTTAAAGCTGCAGTGTCTCCCAGAGTTTACTATCTTTGGAGACAGCAGCTAACAGGACCTTCCTTCAACTGATCAATCCTTCAATCAATCTATCATTCCTTTGATCCTGTATTCGATCAATCCTTCCTTCCTTCAATTGATCCTTCCTTCAATCAATTGATCCTTCCTTTCCTTCCCTGATCTTTCCTTCAATCAACCGATCCTTCCTGCCATCGATCAACCAAACCTTCCTTCGACCGATCGACCGTTCCTGCCCACGACCGACCGGTCCTTCCTGCGATTGATAAGCAGATCATTCCTGCTGTTGATTGGCCAATCCTTCCTGCGATCAACCAACTGATCCTTCCTTTGACCAATCCTTCCATTGATCAATCGACCAACCCTTCCTTTGATTAATTGATTCTTCCTTCTTTCGACCCTTGCTTCCTTCGATTGATCCTTCCTTATTTTTGTGCTAATAATTCCTTCCTTCCTATCTTTGATCCTTCCTTCGTTATTTTTGTGTTAATAATTTTTTGCAATGTTATTCATCCTTTTCCATATAGTATAATACCTGGTTGATCCTGTCTGTTCCTGTCAGTAAACTGACTTTCCGTCATCCTACTTTCTTTGCGACATCTGGATCTCCCTCTCTCCCCCTCACTTCCTATCATTTCCGTAGTCTGTGTGATGCCGATCCTCTCCCCGTCCCTCCTGAAACTGAAACTAAACCAGCAGAGGAATTTGAGCCCCTCCCACTGGAGTCCCTCTGCTTGGGAGTAAGATCCCAGAACACTATGTGACGGCACAGAAGATCTGCTGGGAAAAGGGATTTAGAGATTATATTGCTGAAAAAAACACACTGTCATTACTATTGCCACATAAGAGAACCTATCTAGAGAGTTTATTGTGGAGACTTTCCAACTACTTTAAGTCAAATGTTCTATTTGCCCTTCCTCTGTATAAGCACCCTACCTGCACAAGTAACCCCACCAAGTTATTACTTTAAACCATAATTTTGGCTTTCCCAAAATGAACAAAGAACTCACTGGCAAAGCCTATGAGAACTGTAAAGAGCCAATGGGTGATTTAGCCAGCCATCATTACCAGTGTTCTAATTATAAGTTTTACCTGCAAGATTTGAACTCAAAGTGAAAAACTATTTCTTATTCAGAAAACAAACCCCCTTTCCTGCTCAGCTTTATACATAGCAAAGATTCTGCAAAATATTACTGCAGTTTCTTGCCTGCCTCTGTTCTGTAGATATTAAGGCAGGCCAGACAGTGCACTTGCTTTAATAGAACACTGCTATACAGGAGGGTCTGTGTACTGTAATCATAGGATGTCTTGATGCTATAGCTAAAGCTATAGCAAAGATTTTATGAATGGAGGAGGGGATCAAAAAGGGTGAGATTTGTCAGCACTCTTTGAAGGGTATGGAGGAATGGAGGAAGAAGATTAAAAAAAAAACAGGAGCCAGCAGCACAAGGGATTTATTGCACTGATAGTAAATAATGTCCCCTTGTGCTGATTTTTAAATTTTTTCACTAGACTCTGTGACTTTAAGGCTCCATTCACACTAGGTTTTTTCAAATCATGGGTGGAGTCGCTGTGATTCTGCACGCGATTTGAGAACGCGCTGTAGAAGCGTTAAAAAACATGCAATTGCGTTTTCAGGTGGCATTCATTTCAATCGCACCTGAAAACGCAGGGCGTTTTTGCCACAATCGCAGTGCGTTTTTAAGCACAGCAAATGTGCTGTGCTCGCGCAAACAAAATCGCGGAATGCACGATGTCCAAAAAAGGTGCCACGACTGTGGCAAAAACACCCCTTTTCAAGTGCCATTGAAATGAATGGCACCTGAAATCGTGATTGCGCATTTTTCACATCTCGGCAATTCCATCCGTGATTTGAAAAAAACCTAGTGTGAATTGAGCCTAAGACAGACAGATGAGAGCTATGAAGTGTAGACTTCCAGAATGCATATACAGTATATAATGTACCTGTATCCACTTTCTGTACATTCTGATTAATCACTTGCCAACCTCGCTATAGCCAAATGACAGCTACAGCAGTCGTCAAGTTCTGGGAGGACGTCTATTACACTAAATACATTAATTAACTTTAGTGTATTTTTTTTACTAAAATTGATATGCCATTTATGCTAGCATCAAGTGACATATAACAATGGGACTGCTGCCATTTTATTCTTTGGGTTCACTGCTTTCAGGAAACATATAATGATTGGGAATTTTATCTAATCTTTAGGCCTAAAATTATTATTTTAACATGTGAGCAGAAAACACTTCTTTATACTGTTACGTGTTCGACCAAAAATATAAATACACTTTAACATGCAACTACCAATTGAAATTGACTCCATATCATCCAGTTGTACAACACCATTTTGTCTGGGGGAGGGATGGGAGCAATCAGGTGAGTCCTGTGCTGGCACTGAACATGCTGAATATGGAAGAGAGCACAGTGATTAGTCATCAATCTTCTGCTCCATCATTGTTCAATCATAGGCTAGGGACTGAAAAGTGCTGAAGTACCAAAAGGTCAGGTCACCAGCCTGGCTGTGCTTGCTTAGAGGTCTGTGTAAATCTAAGGACTAGACCAGGGGTGGGCAAACTTTTTGACTTGAGGGCCGCAATGGGTTCATATATTGGACCCGGGGGCCGGACCAAGAGTAGATGAATGATGTGTATGTGTCATCCATAGTAAGTATAGTAATATTCCCCCATAGTAAGCATAGTAATTAATCCCCCATATAGTAATTCATCCCCCATAGTAATTCATCCCCCTTATAGTAATTCATCCCCCATATAGTAATTCATCCCCCATAGTAATTCATCCCCCATATAGTAATTCATCCCCCATATAGTAATTCATCCCCCATATAGTAATTCATCCCCCATAGTAATTCATCCCCCATATAGTAATTCATCCCCCCTATAGTAATTCATCCCCCCTATAGTAATTCATTCCCCATATTAATTCATCCCCCATATTAAGTCACCAAGTCCCCCCTGTGTCAATTCACTTACCTTTGCTCTGCGCGTTCCTCCTGTGCCTCTACCCCCTCCCTCCTAGATTGTACGCTCGAAATAGTAGAGCCCTCTAACCCCTCGTGTGCTGTTTGATGTTACTGTTCTGTTTCATGTATTGTCCCCCCTCTATTGTACAGCGCTGAGCAAACCCTTTGGCGCTATATAAACTCGATAAATAAATAAATATAGTAATTCATCCCCCCTATAGTAATTCATCCCCCATAGTAATTCATCCCCCATATAGTAATTAATCCCCCATATAGTAATTCATCCCCCATATAGTAATTCATCCCCCATAGTAATTCATCCCCCCTATAGTAATTCATCCCCCCTATAGTAATTCATCCCCCCTATAGTAATTCATTCCCCATATTAATTCATCCCCCATATTAAGTCCCCAAGTCCCCCCTGTGTCAATTCACTTACCTTTGCTCTGCGCGTTCCTCTCGCCGTGTTCCCGCGCCGTTCCGGTGTAGCATGAAAATCTGTCTCCTATGAGGATCTGTCCCCCTCGACGTATCTGCGCATGTGCCAGTTTCAGGCATTAGCAGCCGATCGGCGATCTCCGGCACATGCGCAGATACGTCGAGGGGGACAGATCCTCAGAGGAGACAGATTTTCATGCTACAACGGTCTTCAGGGCGGACTGTGAGAGGAGCCTAGCGGGAGCCTAGCTCCGCGGGCCGGATTAAAAGGTCCGCCGGGCCGTATACGGCCCGCGAGCCGTAGTTTGCCCATTGCTGGACTAGACTGACAAAAATACAGATTCTTTGCCAGTTTTACCATATCTCATATACAGTATGCATTTCATCTATTTATTTAGCTATTTAAGGAATACAAAAAAGTGCAATACAGTTCATAAAAAATTGTATACACTTTTGCTATGTTTTTTTTTGCCTTCAAAATATAAATTAAAAAACTGGAATACACAACTACTGTTATTACTGATCTAAATCATCATTAGAAGTGGTGACGGCATTCATTTCTTTTTTTTTTAGGCCTTTTTCCTATGTTTTCCCCTTGTGATCTGCTCAGTAAGACACCTCCTGTATTAGAGTGCCTCCACTCCGGCGGACTGACAACTCATGGGGCCCCCGAGCAATAGGGGATCATGGGGCCCCTGTGTCCTTGCCCAAACTCAAAAAAGCCTATGAAAAAGGTACCAGGGGCATCTCATGGGGCCCCCTACTGACCCCGGGCCCTCGGGCAGTGCCCGAGTTTCCAAATGGTCAGTCCGCCCCTGCCTCCACTTTGGATGAAGGAGCACAAGGGGCACCTTTGGACAGCAGCTTTGTCAGTCTGGGGGGGAGGAGAGTGTTAGATATACTAACAAACCAGTATATAATACAGCAAAGTGGAATGTCTGAATCAAAAAATGTAAAAGAAAATAATGAAGAAGAAAGGAAGAAGAAGAGCATAAAAGAGAGTAAAGTAAAGGAGGGTCAGCCACTAACCCATTAAGGGACGGAGAGGTATCGAATCCACGGATCCCAAGTACTGTCGAATTTTGAGGCATTATCAGACCTATTTTATCACTCACACAATCCCCATCAACTTTTTTATACGTTTAACTCTCTACTTCGTCCTTCTCTACCTCCACCCACTAACTCACTCACTGCCCAGGAGATTGCTAATCACTTAAAAAATATGATTGATAAAATTTGTGACGAGATCTCCACTGTACAGATATCTCCCTTACCCTACACTCCTTGTCCACCTGCACAATCTATACTTCCTTTGTTTAACCCAGCTACTGTAGAGGAGGTTGGTAAATTGTTTTCTAAAGCCCATCTAACCACCTGCCCCCTGGACCCTGTTCCCTCGCAAATATTACGGTCACCCTCTGGATCTATCCTTAAATCTTTAACTCATATTTTCAATCTCTCCCTTTCTACTGGCATCTTCCCCAACTCTCTAAAATATGCGCTAGTCACCCCCATACATAAAAAAGCCTCACTGGACCCTGCCAATCTTGGCAACCTAAGACCCATTTCTTTACTCCCTTTTACCTCCAAACTCCTTGAACGTCTAGTCTACAACCTGCTGGGTTCCCATTTTTTTTTTAAATAACCTTCTCGATACCCTTCAGTCTGGATTTCGCTCACAACACTCCACAGAAACTGTTCTCCTAAAACTCACAAACGACTTACTAACCGCTAAAACCAATGGTCACTATTCCGTACTCTTGCTCTTGGACCTCTCCACTGCCTTTGACACAGTTGACCACCCCCTCCTCCTCAAAATACTCTATTTAGTTGGTCTCCGTGACCATACTCTCCGTTGGTTTGAATCTTGCCTATCTCACCGCACCTTCTGTGTCACTTACAACACTATTTCCTCCTCTCCTACTACTCTTACTTTCGTGGTCCCCCAAGGTTCTTTCCTTGGACCTCTCCTATTCTCAATCTACACTTCTTCCTTGGGTCAGCTGATAGCTTCCCATGGTTTCCAATACCATTTCTATGCTGATGACACACAAATCTATCTCTCTACTCCTCAGATCACCCCATCAGTATCCAAACGTATCACCAATTTACTAACAGACATATCAGACTGGATGTCACACCACTTCCTAAAACTCAATCTATCCAAAACTGAGCTCATAATATTTTCTCCCCCACGTGCCTCTTCCTGATTTCTCAGTCAGGATCAATAGCACCACTATCAACCCATCCCTGCAAGCCAGGGTGCTAGGGGTAACCCTGGATTCTGAACTATCCTTTCAGACCCACATCCAATCCCTGTCCAAATCATGCCACCTCAACCTCTGCAACATCTCCAGAATACGCCCCGTTTAACCAATGATACCACAAAGCTCCTAATTCACTCCCTGGTTATCTCTCGCCTTGACTACTGCAACTCCCTGCTCATTGGCTTACTTTTACATAGGCTATCCCCCCTCTAGTCCATCATGATTACTGCTGCTAGGCTCATCCACCTTACAAACTGTTCAGTGTCTGCTACCCCTCTCTGCCAATCCCTCCACTGGCTTCCACTCACTCAACAAATAAAATTCAAAATACTAACAACTTACAAAGCCATTCACAACTCTGCCCCCAGCTACATCTCCAACCTGGTCTCAAAATATCAACCAAACCACTCTCTTCAATCCTCTCCAGACCTTCTGCTCTCTATTTCCCGTGTCACCTCCTCCCATGCCCACTTCCAGGACTTCTCCCGAACTTCTCCCATCCTATGGAACTCCCTAACCCAATCTGTCTGACTGTCTCCTAATCTATCCACCTTTAGACGATCCCTGAAAACCTTTCTCTTTAAAGAAATCTATCCTGCTTTTACCTAGTAAACCATCATTTATTTCCTCCATCCGCTCATTCCCCCACAGGTATTAGATTTTGTGTCACTCAACCCTTCCTCCTTGATTGTAAGCTCTAACGAGCAAGGCCCTCTGTTTTTTCTTGTACCAAATTGTATTGTAACTGTAATGTCTACCTTCATTTTGTAAAGCGCTGCACAAACTGTTGGCACTATATAAATCCTGTATAATAATAATAATAATTATAATAATAAAATTATTATTAAGAATACAAGTGAGCTTGTCATTAATCATGATTCAATTAAGTTTATTTTTGACATGATCAAGTGGTATCACCGATCGCTTCCAATATTTAGTTATCGTAATTCTTGCCCAGGAGGGTGTAACGAATCAGTATGACCAATGGACATTCACTCCTGTCACTGAGTAAAGAAAATTGGGTAAATGGGAGGACGCAATCGATTGGGAAGCCACATAAGAGAGCCGATAGCATAAGGATGACAATATAGGGCTTCAATACTAACCCATTGGGGTTTAGGATCCTTGGCTGTAGTGTAGGAGAGCTGCATTATCTGGGAAGCATGAAAATAGGCCAAGAGGTTGGGAAGTCCAAAACCACCATGTTTTTTCTGGGAATACAATGTTGAATTATTAATCTGTGGGCGTTTATTACCCCACACGAATCAAGAGGTTTCTGTTTGTAATCGCAGTATTTCTCCTCTGAGGACCGAAATTGGTAATGAGCAAAAAAAATAGAGTGATCTTGGTAAAAAGGTCATTTTGACTGAGTTGATTCTACCGAACCAAGACAAGGGGAAGTCCGCCCAGCTACGCAGGTCTTCCTTGAGTCATTTAAAAAGTGGGGGATAATTTGCATGATATAATGTCGCAACAGAGTGTGTAAAATGGACCCCTAGATAATGGAGAGAATGGGCAGCCCACTGAAAATCAAAATTGTCCCAAAGGTTCTGTACCTGGGTGGGAACGAATAGCAATAGCAAGAGGTTCTATTGCCAGTGAAAAGAGTAAGGAGGAGAGTTGACAACCCTGTCTCGTTCCTCGTCTGATAAGAAGAGAAGCCGATTTATACCCGTGAACAGAAACCTGAGCCGAGGGATTACAAAATAAAGCTCATAATAGGGAAATAAAAGTGGAGTCAAACCCAAAGGCGCCCAACATAAGTTGCCCCGGATCAAACTATCAAATGCCTTGTGAAGATCCAGAGATAGCAGCAACATTTCCCTTGGTAGGGAATTATCCCAGTTAGATTTCACTGCAGATATCAATGCTAAAGTTCGACAGATCTGATCAAGTGTTTGATGTCTTCAAATAAACCCTGACTGGTCATCATGAATGTAGTTTGCCAGAAACATATTGAGGTGCAAGGCCAAAACCTTAGTGAGGATCTTTAGTTTGCAATTGATCAGAGAACTAGGGCGGTAATTAAGAACAGCAGTGGTATCTTTGTTAGACTTGGGATTCTACACTAATATATGCTCTATTCTCATTGTATGGCACTACCCCCCCATCCTGTAGATGATTGAAGTAAAGAGCCATATGTGGAACCAGAAGATCTGAAAAGGTTTTATATTAATTATGGGAAAGACCATCAGGTCCCAGTGATTTATGAAGAGCTAAAGTTTTAATAGCTTTCTGGATTTCCTCACAAGTGATAGGGTGGTCCATGAGGTCTCTATGAGCCTCCTGGAGAGATGGGAGAGTCAAAGATGTCAAAAAATGATTAATAGACTGGGAGGTGTTTTCTTGGGTTGACGATAGAGGTCAGTATAAAAGGAATGAAATTCTTGAAGAATTTTACAAGGCTCTTAGGACATGTTACCAGTCGATAATCTAATTTTAGGGAGAGCTATACGAGAGTGCCTGAAAGATTACTTATGTGCCAGCAGGGAGCCCGGTCTCTCGCCACATGAAAAAATTATGATTAGCCCAACTGTAACTGTTTATCTGCCATAGTAGTGAGGCATATATTAAATTCCATATAATAAACAAAAATTACGGTACTCCTCTTGTATTGGATACCCTAAATGCACACAAACACTTTAACCCCAAAAAGTGTATAAATCAAGTTATGAAAAGTGCTACTACACTACAAAAGAATAATAAGATACGAATAAATAATAAAAAATAAAAATACAAATAAAAATAAAAATTATTAATAAATAAATAAAACTTAAAAAGTGTCCAAAATAAATGTCCAAAATAAATGTCCAAAATATGAAAAGTCCTCCTACAAGCAGTCGGCAGAATGGTATTCTCGCAAAGTGATGATCCCAATTATTCATGGAGATCGAACCTCAAAAAAAGGGAAAACTCACATAGTGTAATACCTCAGATGCATAAAATAAAGCCAACATCACTGCAAACGCATGTAAATCCCACTATACCACGCATGTGAATCACACTGAACCACACATGGTGAAAGGGTGAGTAAACATGTGAGAACATGCATAACACTTGCATGCAGTGTCAAACCGTGAGAGTGTCCACATCTACTGGATAGTATACCATTACCAGAAATGCAGTAACAACCAGCATATAGATCCTATGCAAAAGATCGCTCAGTTGATACAGCCATTGGAACATCACTTCCTCCTCAATCTATCCATCCACTTGTTGTTACCAGCCAGGTTGTAGTATTAGAGCCCCTCAAGGTATACGCCACACTGTACCTCTTCACCGCTTATTCAGTATAATATCATCAGACCTCAAAGCGGTATGCTTTCTTCATAAAACAAACTTTAATAGGGATAGTTCATATAAACATACATGAATGAAAAACCGCACAGCCAGACCCTCTGCAGATCCTCAGGAGCGCTCTCCCTGTAGTTGTGTGAGCGAATTCCAGGACTAAAGATGGCCGCCGGACGACTTCCGGTTGTGCTGTGCGTCGTGACGTCACTTCCTTCTGGCGCGTTTCGTCACCTGACTTAATCATAAAGGGTAAGGACGTCTAGCTTAATGGTCTGATTTATACTCATCTCCCATATAGGCAGTGAGGTTCCTGGCACCATCTTACTATATGGACAAATGCCCATACTCCAAAGAGCATTTGGAATAATAGTATATATTCGATTATACATAGTGTATAAATATTCCTTTGCTTTAGCTGTTAAGTTATTGTGATTAAGGTTTTGTAAATATTGAGCTGTCGATTGAAGTAATTTAAATGTATCCTCTAAGATTAGAACAGAAATGCGCGGTATGGGCCACGAATAATTGGGATCATCACTTTGCGAGAATACCATTCTGCCGACTGCTTGTAGGAGGACTTTTCATATTTTGGACATTTATTTTGGACACTTTTATTTGTATTTTTATTTTTTATTATTTATTCGTATCTTATTATTCTTTTGTGGTGTAGTAGCACTTTTCTTAACTTGATATATTAAATTCCGTGCGGGCATGGTCAAGTTTAGCTAACAAATGAGGGTCGGGAGTCTTTTTATGTTGAGCAGCAAGAAAGCATTAATATATTTAATGGTTGCTTTTGGGTTTATTACTACTTTTAGTCCTCATTTTTTTTACAGCTGCTGATTTTGGCTTTTGGTGTTTTTTTCTACAGCCAGTAAACTCCCCAGCATGTTATCCTATGTGTCCTTGCACACATAGGCTTTAATCAACATTTTTTGGCAGGGGCGGTTTTTGCCTGGAAATAAAACCCAGAACTAGTGGGTTTCTCGAAAAGTTTTTTTAGCTGTAAAAACGCTCTAACGCTGGTAAATGCAACAAATGTGGCAAAACGCATCTAGTGGGTTTCTGTAGGATTTTTTTAGCTGTAAAAATGCTCTAACACTGGTAAAAGCAGCAAAATACGACAAACCGGCATTTTCTGGGCTTTTTTTAGCCCCAATTTTTAATGCACAAATGATAAAAAATGCAGAAAAACTTGCGTTTTTAACATGACTTTATACAGCTAATGCTAATGGCGTTTTTAAAATGCCCAGTGTGTATGATGACTAAAGGTTGGAGATGTTCTGAATCTACTTGGAGATCTTGAAGCTGATAATTACCCGAGATCTTAGATAATATTTCTGAAGTCTATTTTCTGAGGGTGGTGCAGGTTTGTGTATATTAGAAGCTTTGTAAGCCGATTAGCAGTAAATAGTATTGTTTTGTATGTGGAGTGACTCATACATTCTGTAATGTCTATGGAAAATAAGTGCAAAAGGTTGCCTTGACATAATTGAGGCCACATTTGTTCATCCAATTTTACAGTAACTCATTAAAAATGAGAACAAGTAAAATATATAAACTGAAAATCCACTATTTGCAGCTTAAATATTAATAACATGCCAAATATAGCAAATATATTATAAATATTTTTTTTTAAGATATACAGAAATACATAGAAGCATGCACTTCTGTTTGTATTCCACATCTATGCAATTACTAAATGCTTACACCCGTGACATTTTCTACAACTGTAAGAAAGGCTTTCTGAGTGCAGCAACATTGTCAACTGGTATGAAATCCAGAAAATATTAAAGCTGTACCAGTGTACGGTAGAATGGTCTCACTGTGCGTGTATTGTGACACCCGTCAGCACATGTGCATGCATCAGAGCCTGATTGACTGTCAGTGCTGTCCCTTCCTCTCCAAGTCTGAGTGCGTGCTGCTGTTCATGACAAGGGGCTGATATCATGGCAAAGTCTGATATGGCCGGCTGTATATCAGGCCTAGACTGGGACAAAAAATAGGCCCAGGCATTTTGGACTGAGCAGCCCCAAGCCCGTGGGACCCATTTCTTGGAGCCTGGCAGCGGTTCGCCAGGGCCCAGTCGCAACAGCGACCTTTGCGACCCTCGTAGTTGTGCTACTAGTGTCAGTAGGTTTTATTTATATTAAATTTTTTATAATTTGATATTTTATAATTTATTTTATAATTTTAAAAAAAATATTTTTAAAGCAAAGAGAAAATGAAAAGGAAAATTAAAAAGAGAGAGGAAAGAGGGAAAGAAGGAAGGAGGGAAAGAAAGAGGGAAAGAAAGAAGGAGGAATAGAAGGAAGGAGGTAAAGAGGGAAAGAAGGAAGGAGGGAAAAAAGGAAGAAAGGAAAGAAAAAGGAGGGAAAGAAGGAAGGAAGGAAAGAAGGATGGAGGGAAAGAAGGACGGAGGGAAAGAAGGAAGGAGGAAATGAGGGAAAGAAGGAAAGAGGGAAAGAATTAAAGAGGGAAGGAGAGAAAAAATGGAGAAATGAAAGAAAAAGGAGGGAAAGAAAGAGGGAAAGAAGGAAGGAAAGAAATAGGAGAGAAAGAAGAAAAGAGGGAAAGAAGGAAGGAGGAAAAGAGGGAAGGAGGGAAAAAAGGAAGAAAAGAAAGAAAAAAGGGGGGAAAGAAAGAGAGAAAGAAGGAAGGAGGGAAAGAAGGAAGGAAAGAAAGGAGAGAAAGAAGAAAGGAGGGAAAGAAGTAAGGAGGGAATGAGGGAAAGAAGGAAAGAGGGAAGAGGGAAAAAAAGGAAGAAAGGAAAGAAAAAGGAGGGAAAGAAAGAGAAAAAGAAAGAAGGAGGAAAAAAATGAAGGAGGGAAAGAAGAGAAGGAGGTTAAGAAGGAAAAAGGGAAGAAGGAAGGAGGGAATTAGGGAAAGAAGGAAAGAGGGAAAAAATGAAGAAAAGAAAAAAAGAAGGGAAAGAGGAAAAGAAAGAAGGAGGGGAAAGAAGGAATACGGAAAGGAGGAAAAGCAGGAAGAAAGGAAAGAAAAAGGAGGGAAAGAAAGAGGGAAAGAATGAAGAAAGGAAATAAAAAGGAGGGAAAGAAAGAAGGAGGAAACAAAGGAAGGAGGGAAAGAAGGAAAAAGGGAATGAGGGAAAAAAGGCTGCTGTATATTGTATATGGCTGGCTGTATGTAAAAATACATTTAATTGTTTTTAAAGGAATAACCTGTATGAAGTTCAGCCTTTAAAGTGGAATTAAACTCAGGAATTTCAAAACTTCTGACTGGTAGGGTTTTTATGACAGACAGACATTATTGGTCTCTTCTTTCATAAATGCTTCCCACCTCTGTAAGCGGCAATGTACACTGAGGCGTGCATGCGCAACTCAGCATACATTTACGACACCGCTCTGAGATGATGTGACTAGGGATGCACCAATATATTGGTGGCCAAAACATATAGGCTGAAAATAGTGTTATCGGCATTTGGCCGATAGGAAAAAAGGTGTCGAAGATAGTGCTGATACATGCAGAGTCAAGTCTCATAGACTTTCATGCAGTGTTGCATCCCCATTGACTTAATAGTAAAAACACCCCCTAGTGACTTCAATGAAAAATCTCATCTCATAGACTTTTATGTAAAAACACTCCCTAGTGACTTGAATGCAAAATCGCATCTCATGGACTTTCACGCAAAGACACGTCCCTATTGGCTTTAATGCAAAAAATTCCCCTAGTGATTTCAATGCAAAATCAAATCTCATAGACTTTCATGCAAAGTTGCATCCCTATTGACTTTAATGCAAAAATGCCCCCCAGTGACTTCAATGCAAAATCGCATCTCATAGACTTTCATGCAAAGTTGCGTCCCTATTGACTTTAATGTAAAAATGCTCCCTAGTGACTTTAATGCAAAATCATGTCTCATAGACTTTCCTGCAAAGTCGCATCCCTATTGACTTTAATGCAAAAACGCTCCCTAGTGACTTCACTGAAAAAATGCGTCTCATAGACTTTCATACAAAGTCACATCCCTATTGATTTTAATGCAAAAAGACTCACTAGTCACTTCAATGCAAAATCGCGTCTCATAGAATTCCATGCAAACTCGCATTCCTATTGACTTTAATGCAAAAATGCCCCCTAGTGACTTACCTTCTAAATCATGTTCCCATCACAGTGTCCCCATACATCAGGTTCCCTCATCACAGTGTCCCCATACATCAGTTATCCCTATCACAGCATCCCCATACATCAGATGCCCCCATCACAGCACCCCCATACACCAGGTTCCTTTATCACAGTGCCCATATACTTTACATCAGGTGACCCCATCCTTGTGCCCATATACATCTGGTGTCCTCATCACAGTGTCCCCATACATCAGGTTCCCCCATCACAGTGCCCATATACATCAGATGTTCCCATCACTGTGTCCCCTTACATCCAGTATCCTCATCACAGCATCCCCATACATCAAGTTCCTCCATCACAGTGCCCATATACATCAGCTGCCCCCTTACAAAAGGTTCCCCCCTCACAGTGCCAATATACATGAGGTGTTCCCATCACTGTACCCCCATCACAGCGCCCATATACTATACATCAGGTGTCCCCATCCCAGTACCCCCATACATCAGGTGTTCCCATCACAGTGTTCCCATACATCAGGCTCCCCCATTACAGTGCCCCCTTACATCAGGTTCCTCTATCACAGTTCCCATATACATCAGGTGTCTCCATCGCAGTGTCCCCTTACATCCAGTGTCCTCATCACAGTGTCCCCATACATCAGGTTCCCCCATCACAGTGCCCAACTTCATCAGGTTTCCCCATCACAGTGCCCAAATACACCAGGTTCCCTCATCAGGGCCCCCTTACATCAGGTTCCTCTATAACAGTGCCCTTAAACATCAATTCTCCCCATCACAGTGTCCGTTTACATCCGGTGTCCTCATCAGTGTCCCCATACATCAGGTTCCCCCAGCAAAGTGCCCATACACATCAGGTGTCCCCATCACAGTGTCTCCATACTTCAGGTGTCCCTATTACAGCACCCCCATATATCAGATTCCCCCATCACAGTGTCTCCTTACATCAGGTGTCCCCATCACAGTGTCTCTATACACCAGGTTCCCCATCACAGTGTTCCCATACATAGGTGTCCCTATCACAGCATCCCCATACATCAGGTGCCTCATCACAGCATCCCCATACATCAGGTGCCTCAACACAACATCCCCATATATCAGGTTCCTCTATCACAGTGCCTATATACTGTACATCAGGTGTTCCCATCACAGTGTTCCCATACATCAGGTTCCCCCATCACAGTGCCCCCTTACATCAGGTTCCTCTATCACAGTGCCCATATACATCAGATATCCCCAATCACAGTGTCTTCTTACATCTGGTGTCTTCATCACAGTGTCCCCATACATCAGGTTCCCCCCTATCACAGTGTCACCTTACATTCGGTGTCCTCATTACAGTGTTCCCATACATCAGGTTCCTGTATCATAGCCCCCTTACATCAGGTTCCCCATCACAGTGTACCCTTCATATCCGTTGTCCTCATCACAGTGTCCCCATACATCAGGTTCCCCCATCACAGTGTCCCCCATACATCAGGTGGTCCTATCACAGCATCCCCATACATCAGGTGCCCCCATCACAGCATCCCCATACACCAGGTTCCTCTATCACAGTGCCCATATACTGTACATCAGGTGTCCCCATCTTAGTGCCCATATACATCAGTTGTCCTCATCACAGTGTTCCCATATATCAAGTTCCCCCATCACAGTGCCTCCTTACATCAGGTTCCTCTATCAGGGTGGCCATATACATCAGGTGTCCCAATCGCAGTGTCTCCTTAGAACCGGTGTCCTCATCACAGTGTCTCCATACATCAGGTTCCCCAATCACAGTGCCCATATACATCAGGTGTCCCCATCACAGTGTCTCCTTACATCCGGAGTCCTCATCACAGTGTTCCCATACATTAGGTTCCCCCATCACAGTGCCATATACATCAGTTGTCCCCATCACAGTGCCCCTTTACATCAGGTTCCCCCATCACAGTGCCCATATAGATCAAGTGGTTCCTATCACAGTGTCACCTTACATCAGGTGTCTCCATCACAATGTCCCCTTACAGCTGGTGTCCCAATCACAGTGTCCTATACACCAGGCCCCCCAATCAAAGTGTCCCCATACATCAGATTTCCCCATCACAGTGTCCCCATACATCAGGTGTCCCCATCACAGTGCCCCTTTACATCAAGTTCCCCCATTATAGTGCCCACATACATCAAGTGGTTCCTATCCCAGTGTCACTTTACATCAGGTGTTTCCATCACAATGTTCCCTTACAGCTGGTGTCCCAATCAGTTTCCTATACACTAGGCTCCCCAATCACAGTGTCCCCATACATCAGATGTCCCCATCATAGTATACTCACACATAAGGTTCCTCCATCACAGCGTCCCCATACTTCAGAATTGTGTCCCCTCTCTCCCACCTTGAATGTACACATCACAAATGCTGTCCCCACCTGCATTGATGCTGACTTCTACTTCCTCTCCTGCACTGAGTCTGAGGTGAGTTCTCGGTCTTAGTGCTGGCTTCCTTCCACCTCATGCGGAGTGGCAGGAGCGGCCAAATCACCAGTGCCCACCCCCCCTTGTCCTGGCCCTGATCATGGGCCCCTCATGCACCCCAGGCCCTTGGGCAGTGCCAAGCTGTAGATCAAAAACGAATTCTCCTGCGCTCTAGGACCCAGGCGGGTGGCGAATAGATGGAACCAGACCTGGAAAAATCGACCACCAATGCATGTATAGTTGTGCAGCTCCAAACAAGGCTGGGGAAGCCCGACCAATACTGCAAAACTAAACAAAAACGAGAAGCGCACCAACCTTGCGCATTACCTCAGTAACCAAAGTTTATTGATTATAAAATGATACTCACAAACAGCGAATGAAATCAGGCATGTAGGTCCTCAGAGGGACTTGAAAGATAAAGAGCCAGCGCGAATCCCATCATGGGGGTGGATACTCAGTACTCTGATGCATTTCGAAGGGCGTCCCTTCTTCATCAGAGCTACTAGCCCTGGCCCTGATCATGGGCCCCTTATGCACCCCAGGCCCTTGGGCAGTGCCAAGCTGTGCCAATTCATAAAGACAAACCTGGTGATTCCACCTTTGAAATGCCCCCTGTATAAATCCAAACTAAGAAAATAGGATAACAGTACCGTTGCACTGCATTACAGGTTGAGCCTCAGTGTTTCTTTAAATTATTAAAACTAAACAGCATCATGACAAACTATACAAGGATGTTATAAATTAGCAACGCGGGTTGTACAGTTTGTAAAAATTATTTGTTGTATAGCTGGTAAAATAAGCCTAGTTGGTCTATTTAATTTACAGAACTATAATTACGCTTAATATTAAGATTTCAAAAATTTAATTTACTTTAATTTTTGTTTCATGAACTAAACAAAGAAAATCTGTTGTGTATAGAAGAAAAACATTGACCCTAGGACAAGAACTGTATTACAACTACAGGTTAAGATACAGGGCACCTTTATGAGGAACAAAAACATTTCTTTCTACTAATGGTAAATACAGCCACATAAACAAAGGCCTAGGAATATTTTGATCTAGTCAATTGATCGAACCGCCTATGGGCAGTTAAGAAGGTTTTTTTATATACAGTCAGGTCCATAAATATTGGGACATCAACACAATTCTAACATTTTTGGCTCTATACACCACCACAATGGATTTGAAATGAAATGAAAATCAACTGCAGACTGTCAGCTTTAATTTGAGGGTATTTACATCCAAATCAGGTGAACGGTGTAGGAATTACTTATGAACAGGAAATGTTATCTTGCTTCCTCTGGACTAAGGCATCTGGAATTAGTTCAAGGTTTAACATTTTGGGCATGTATCTATTTTTCAGACTACTTAAACATGTTAAATGTGGTCTTTAAAGAAGTGACCACGGTTCATGGTAAAGCAGATTAGAACTAATGAAACTACTGTGGCATTACTGCCTGCCAAACACAAACCTTTCTAGTGACAGAGGCTGCCCTGGCACCACCTTGTGAACCCCGCCACGTCAAATTTTGGCATCCCTCACAATAGGAATTTTCAGTTAGAAGTTAAATACTTCCAGAGAAATGCTGGCACTTCTTTCTCCCTGTGGTACTGTTCAATATTTCTCTCACCGACCACTTTATTATATACACCTTGCTAGTGCCAAGAAAATATCACCCACACCAATACACCAGCACCAGCCTGAACCGTTGATACAAGGCTGGATGGTTCCATGCTTTCATGTTATTTATGCCAAATTCTGATCCTACCATCTGAATGTTGCAGCTGAAATCAAGACTCATCAGACTAGGCAACATTTTTCCAACTATTGTCCAATTTTGGTGAGTGAATGCGAATTGTAGCCTCCGTTTCCTGTTCTTAGCTGACAGGAGTGCCGCTGTGGTCTTCTGCTGTTGTAGCGCATCTGCCTCAAGGTTCGACGTTGTGCAGTCAGAGATTGTATTCTGCATACGCTGGTTGTAAT
Organism: Staurois parvus; assembly: GCF_062004578.1. Taxonomy (NCBI): domain Eukaryota; kingdom Metazoa; phylum Chordata; class Amphibia; order Anura; family Ranidae; genus Staurois; species Staurois parvus. Next base: position 17,740,873 of record NW_028317941.1, on the reverse strand, counting down.
GAATAGTTATTTGGGTTACTGTTGCCTTTCTATCATTTCGAACCAGTATGCCCATTCTCCTCTGACCTCTGACATCAGAAAGGCATTTTGTTTGTCCACACAACTGCCACTCACTGGGTATTTTCTCTTTTTTGGACCATTCTCTGTAAACCCTAGAGATGACTGTGTGGGAAAATCCCAGTAGATCAGCAGTTTTTGAAATACACAGACCAGGGGTGGACTGACAACTCATGGGGCCCCCGGGCAATAGGGGATCATGGGGCCCCTCTGTCCTTACCCAAACTCAAAAAAGCCTAACGAAAAAGGTACCAGGGGCATCTCATGGGGCCCCTACTGACCCCACGCCCTCGGGCAGTGCCCAAGTTTCCAAATGGTCAGTCCGCCCCTGACTAAGACCAGCCCCTATGGCACCAACAATCATGCCACATTCAAAATCACTTAAACCCCGTTCCTTCTCCATTCTGATGCTGGGTTTGAACTTCAGCAAGTTGTCTTCACCACGCCTACATGTCTAAATGCATTGAGTTGCTGCTATGTGATTGGCTGATTAGCAATTTGTGTTACCAATTTGTGTTACCAAGCAATTGAACAGGTGTACCTAATAAAGTGTCTGGAGAGTGTATGTATAGAGATAAGTAGTAATATTAATGGTTACTGATGGAAATATAGATGATATTAGCCATATTAGCCATTTCTTTATTTTGACCATGTGCAAAACTGACTGCTACCTTCTTGCCACTTTACTTGGCTTTTTTACTGCTGTTCAGCATGTCTGTCCCTCTATACAAGAACCATGCCTCATCGTTGCCGTTCTTTGGCATCTCAGCCATTGCAGGGGAGACCACCTAGGAGAAGAGAGGGGGCAAAGCTGGGCTAAAAACTAAGAGGTCTAGAACACTGTAGGGCATTTTCAGCATTCCACTGAACTCAGCCAGGCCTGTTGACACAGAAAGATTAGGAGATGAGACGGAACAAAGGGAAGGATAAGGCAGGCTAGTCTAAATAGGAAGCCAAATTGCTAGGGTCATGGTCGGGCACATTCTGCAGGCCGCTGGACTCAGCGTAAGATACAGGAAGAGGTTGTACTGCGGAGATCAGAACCCTAAATGTCCGCTCACACCATCACCCAGGGCACACCCCTTTTATTATGTAATAAATGTGCTGAAAGGGGATGGGTCAGTTGGAACTGAAAGACTGACAATTTTTCCTGTAGATGGGCTTGAGTGCCTTTGCTGTTCACCCCATTTTTAGCTGACTTTTAGGTATGGGTTCAAATTTAACTGAAGAAATGTATATCTATATACTATTTTCCAAGGCTCACATTTGAAACTATTGGAGTCCTTAAATGATCACATCAATGATATATATTAATAAAGTCAAAAGGCTGTAAAAACTAGGCGTTAGGGCAATCAGTCAATGTATTTGGAAAGAGAGGGGAGGAATATATAAATACATAATGACACTCAAGCAATTATTACATTTGACAGCTACAACCATATTATCTGCCTACAGAATCATACTGAAGCTGAACTGGATAAATCTAACAGATTTACTAACTACCACTGAGTCTCCCCCGCTATGAGCACTGAAATATGCATGACTGACACATCCTTTAAGTGTAAGTGCTTTCCTCCAGCTACATGTGTTTCCTGCAAGCAAAACAGAATCACTGCTTTTTTCCAAGATACAGATATAAAAAGATCTGTTTGATTTGATTCTGTCCCTTCTTTCCAATACATTCAAATGTTATTTATTATCACATTATACAGAAAACCTGACCTATAGTAGACCCAATATTAAAAATTAAAATGTACTTAAAGCAGTAATAAACCCCAAAGCAAACATTTATTAAATTGCAGCTTACCAATTCTTAGGCCCCATATACACAGGACACTTGTGAACGATGGAAACTGACTGCTGGAAAATGTAGGTTAACAAATGTTTGTTTAGCCGCGTTTAGAAGCATTTTTTTAAAGATAAGCACAGGAGAACCTCCCAAATGCCCAGAATGCACTGAAAAGTGGTAAATTATTAACTATTTCAGACTGTTTTAGAGAAATACAGAGAGTAGAAGCAGAGAGAGCAGTACGTGTTGAGCTTAGCTTAGGTGTGAGTTGCTCATTAACATATCTTTTGTTTCCAAGGGTGGAGAGGTCTGATCAAATGCATATGCATTTTTGCTGTGTTTTACATAGGACATGTGACTCTAAAGCTGCATAAAAAAATTTTTTCTTTGGTTAAAAAAAAATGCTAAAAAACGCTAATAAACGCAAATGCGAAAAAACACGTCTAAACGCTAATGCAAAAACAAAAATGTATTATACTTATCAATTCTTAGATGTTATGGCTGCATTTGTTTTGATTTTCACCTGGTGATCCTGACAATTAGGCTACTTTCATACTGAAAAACGCACGTGGACTTTACACAGCTAACGTTACCAGCGTTATTAAAAACGCCCAGTGTTCATGGAGCCTTAGATTGTGTGGTTTGCCCAATGCCACACTTACTGCACATGCTCCAGTTTCAGATACCATCCACACCAATCAGTTCCTTGTTTTCTTTTCCAGGCAGCCCATGCGATGGATCATACATACGGGCTTATACACAGGCGGAGATTTACTAAAACTTGTGCACTGAGACTCTGGTGCAGCTGTGCATGACAGCCAATCAGCTTCTAATTTCATATTGTGCAATTAAGCTTTGGAAATAAAACCTGGAAGCTGATTGGATTCTATGCAGAGCTACACCAGATTTTGCACTCTCCAGTTTTAGTAAATGACTCCCAGAGTGTTGATTCACAAGCCCCTTTCTCCTTCCTCCTCCAAGCCACCTACGCCATGTTATTGCACAAAAACAACATACATTTGATGTCAAATAATGATTTATTACATTTTAAGGCTCGGTTCACACTGCCGAGACCCTAATTTCATGTGACTTGCTTACAACTTGCTTGCAATTTCCTTAAGACTTTCTTGCAACTTTTGATTTACCATTGCAGTCTGTGGCACTCAAGTCCCACCAAAATTGCTGAAAAGTAATGTAGTAGATTTTAAAGAGCACATGCACAATCTTGAAAGGAACCCAAGTGGTTTTTTCTTCACCACTGGGGCCCTGTGGTGGCTATATTTGCCACTCACTACAACTTCTGCACAACAGAAGAGTTGAACAGTATACTAAGTACTATGGTTCCCCCACTCTTTACATGCACAAGCACACAGCTAGCAAAGTGGAGAGACTGCTTTACTTCGAGTGTCCATACCAGGAGTATGAATGCAAAACCATCTCTTTCAATCGTTCTGTCCCCACCTCTGGTGTGCCTTGTGTAGCTATGACTTTGACCTCCTTAGTGTAATACTAGGATTATTCAGGACCATTTCACACCTGAACTGCACAGGAACACGTGCCGCTTTCCCATGCATTGCAATTTTGCAGCCCATTCAATTGCATGGTCTTCAAATTGGACCGGAACATAGACAATGCATGCACTACTTTTAAAAATGTGCCACACCAAATCACATGTACTATGCGATTTGGTTCCCAGAAACGCACCATGCCATTAACAATACATTAGCACACGCAGCAGATCACAAGGGCAATGGGTTTGACTGCACAAAATGTGTCTTTCCCTCATGGCATTCTGGTGCGAACTGGGTCTCAGTCAAGTGTGGTAGGAGAGGGGCAGCCTAGGATAACTGGCATGAATTAGCCCTTGGTCAACTGGGGTAGGAGAGGAGCAGCCTAAAATAACTGGCATCAACTGGCCCTTGGTCAACTGCAGTAGGACAGGGGCAGCCTAAGATAACTGGCATGAACTGGCCCTTGGTCAACTGCAGTAGGAAAGGGGCAGCCAAGGATAGCTGGCATGAACTGGCCATTGGTCAACTGCTGTAGGAGAGGGGCAGCCAAGGATAGCTGGCATCAACTGGCCCTTGGTCAACTGCGGTAGGAGAGGGGCAGCCTAGGATAGCTGGCATGAACTGGCCCTTGGTCAACTGCGGTAGGAGAGGGGCAACCAAGGATAACTGGCCTAGCGGGCAAAAAATATAATCCCAGTCTTGGGAAGACCAGCCCAACTACTCTGCTACTGCTGAGGCTAGAAAGGGGGCACTCCCTAAACTTGGGTATACTTTTTGCTGATGAAGTTATGCTACTCCCCAAATGAGACCATATACACCTACGAACAATTACTACAGGAAGAAATGTTGGATTTCTATGCCTACCTTTTTCAATGTAACGGCTGCAATAGTTTCTTCATTTTGTCTTTCTACAATATTATGAAAAACATTTGCCCAATTCTTAAAAGTGTTACTAAACCCAGGACCCTGCATTCACTATATCTGATCTCCCACAGTACACAGAACATGAAAATGCAATTATTTTAGTAAATATAAACTGCTAAATACCTTTTCTCATCAGCAGTTAGAGCAGTCTTGTGACTTCTATCAGTGTCCAACAGAGCACTGGTTAAAGCTTGTAAGAGGTTCTTTCTGCTCTAGGAGGATGCAGAACCCCTGACCTCTGTCTGGACAGTGCTGATTGGCCCTGTGCTGATCACACTCACTCTCCCAAAGAAAAATAAAAACTTCTCTAGCAATACACATCAAACTGAGCATGTGCAGAATGTCTACACACGATATGTCTGGACACTGGAAGAAGGGAAGTATCCGTCAATCAGCCTTTTTACATATTACAGAGTATTAACCCCTTAGGTTCCACAGTGAATATAACAAGCATGCTTTACTGCATATACAGACTGATTTTAATGTTGTGGGCTTAGTAACACTTTGTGTTTTTGTGTGTATGTGTATACATTTGAGAGCATGAAAATGGACTGCCATATATTGATACTTCATGAAATATTAAAGGAGAAGTACAGCCCATAGCTCTTTTGGCTGTACTTCCCCTGTGAATCACAGGAGTGCAGTTCATTCTGAACTCCTGTGACCTGTTTTCAGCTGACAACATGCTGAAGCCTGCTGTCGGCTGTCATCACTCAGCCGGTCCAGGCTGGGGAAAGAACACAACTTTAAAGTCAAGATCCACCCCAGAGTCTAGAGAAGCACTTGGCTCAGCCTCTCAGTGAGTCGCTGAGAGCCTGAGCCAGCCGCTCCTTCCCCCTCCACAGCCCAGCACTCCAGTGAGCGCAGAGGGGGGGGGGCAGAGCAGACAGCAGCGGTGAGAACTCAGCGATCAGTGGTCATGTGATTACTGAGTTTTCACCCTTAGAGCTGGCAGGGAACAGATGCAGCATTGGACCAGGGCTGCATCCACATAGGTAAGTATAATTTAAAAAAAAAAAAAAATAAAACACACTTCTCAAACACAACTTTATTTGCAGAGAGACACCAATTTGGACAGACGCTATGTTTTTTTCCCTACCTGTTTGTTCTTCAAATATTTATATGTGTTCATTCTGGAGGGTAAAGGTGTATACTTTAACTTTACTCCGATCTTTCCATCCTAAGGCCTCCGTTCTTTCCATCCTAAGGCCTCCGTTCTTTCCATCCTAAGGCCTCCGTTCTTTCCATCCTAAGGCCTCCGTTCTTTCCATCCTAAGGCCTCATGCATACAAGATGCTTGCCCATTTTTTCTAGACGCCTTTCCTCCTGACAGCAGCGGAAACACTCAGAAACGTGTGTAAAGGCACGTTAAGAGCTTGGGCGGTAATTCATTTAATTGGCCGGAATAATAATTTATTCTGCCCATTGAAATGAATGAATGCTCCAGTGCCTAGCGTTAACACGCGTTTACACGTGTCAATCATTTTTTCTGGGAGGATTAACAAACAGGGAGGATTCCTCCATCCACCTCACTTGTGTGTGCTGCCCTATGACCCTTAAATGTGCCAATGTAGCTCAAGACCCTTCTCAGTCAGGGAGTGTTGTGTGTTTTTTCAGTGCGCGTTTTGTCGCACTTGTAGCGTGTTTTGCGTGTTTTAGAAATGTGCTGCAAAAATGTATTGTGCATGCCTCTACATAAGTGAATGCAAATGCGCATTTTCAAGACATATTATGTGTGGGTTGCCGCATGTTCAGAATTGCGCAGATGTGAATGCAACCTCATTGTTAATGACACTCCAATCATTGTTAGCAGTGTTTTGCAGCACGGAATAGTGCACTGAAAAAAATGCATGGCACTCCATGACTCAAAAGCTTCTTGAGCTACTTTGGGGAATTTGTCGCTCACAGGGCTGTCCTACGCATGACGTGCGTTTATGCAGTGAGCTGGAACATTCATTTCCGCTATGCTCAGGTGTGAATGGAAAGTGCGTGGTTTTTAGACAACAAGGATAACATCGGAGGGGAGGTGACGGTTAAAAATAACCAACTGATCTCATTAAGGTTGCATAGGAATCACTTTTTATCTAATGCTATTGCAACTTCTGTGAGGTCTATGGGACTGAATTTGCACTAAAGTCGCACCAAAGCAGTGCAGGAACCTTTTCCAAAATTGACCTGTGTTGAGTCGCACTGATTAGAATGGGCACCATTGAAAACAATGTGATTTCCCTTGTCATGAGATTCTGACTCAAGTCACATCAGAAGTCCCACTGGTATGAACCAGGCCCTTATGTTACTACAATAAAAACGAATACTTTCTATCAAATTGAGTGTGTGTTTATTTACACATTGTGCTTCATAGATTTCAGGCAGCACAGTGGCTAAATGGTTAGCACTTCCACCTAACAGTACTAGGGTAATTGGTTTGAATCCCAACCATGGCATCACCCGCCTGGAGTATGCATGTTCTCCCTGTGCCTGTGTGGGTTTCCTCCGGGTACTCCAGTTTCCTCCCACACTCCAAAGACATGCTGATAGGTTAATTGGCTCCTGTCTAAATTGGCCCTAGTATGTATGTATGAATGTGAATTAGGGACCTTAGATTGTATGCCCCTTGAGGGTTAGGGACTGATGTAAATAAGTACCAGAAATAAATAATGCCTAGGATGTTAAAACCAGTCAGTCACGTAACATTATTATTAAGTCATAAAGGGAAGGAAGGACATCCATAGAGGAGCAGAAGGGAGAAGAACATTGCTCAAATTTAATTCTCTCACATTCCTTTCCAAAATAAATAAAGCCTCCTCTTTGCAATTATTCCCATTCTTGCACATTCACTCCAAATAAATCCTACTCCTAGGGAATGCAAACACATACATGCACAATGCCTCATTCACACAATCAATGCCTGCGCAGTGTGAGGGCCATGTTCCATACACCTCGTGCAGGCAGCCCCATTGATGTCAATTAGGATGCAGCGATTGTATCTGTGTGGGTTCAAGTACATGGACCTGAACGCAGACAGTGTCAATTTGGCGACACGCATGTCATATTGGAAGCAAAGGCAGTGGCCACAAAATTTGAACATCGCAACTGGCGTCAATGGGACTGCCTGCATGGGGTTGCACAGAACACCTGTGCAGGTAAACATGGCTCTCACATGGGGTACGCATTGATAAGCTCTGTGTGAATGAGGCCTGAAGCATGAATTGGGATCCCAGAATCAAACTGCAACATCCTAATCATTCATTCTTAACCCTACATGAATATGTTCCGCCATATTTTTTTGAATTCTAATATGCACAAAACCATGCTTACATATATACTACTCATATATAATGCAGGTCACATTCATTATGTCCATTGTAAATATTTAAAGCCCCTAGGCACAGAGAAAAGCTTTAGAGACATTACTTGGATGTAATGAAGTATGTCCCACAATGTGCAGGCAGCTCGATCCTATAAAAATCTTCTATACAGGGTTCCTGTCTCTGAACTTCCAGCACTGCAGGGATTAAAGTGGTAGTAAAATTTCCTTTTTCAAAAATTGCTGACAGACAGGATATTTATGACAGAAGAGATCGGTCTCTTCTGTCATAAATGCCTCGTCCTGACTGTCAGCCGTTATGTACACTGAGCTGCGCATGTGCAGCTCAGAAAACATTTACAGTCCTGATCTGTGCCGCCGCCATGTGAGTCACATGATAGCGGCCCGGTGAATCAAGCAGTCGCAGGCACAGAACCCGGAAGGAAGACCAAGCAAAGATGGAAGCACCCGGGACCCGCCAGATTGATTACACTGCAGCGCTGGAGGGCTCGGTTTGACAGGTAAGTATGCCATGATGTGCTAATATGCTGTGCAAACTAGTACATTATGGCATAACCCACCTGGGGGGCCCTTAAAAGCAGAACTGATAGTGGAATTTACTACTGCTTTAATAGCTTCAAGTCATAGGAAAGAACAATAGTCTAAGGCAGGGTTTCTCAACCAGGGTTCCTCCAGAGGTTGAAGCCAAAGAACAAAGGTATACCGCTCAGGCAAACAATCCAGATCAATCCACAACAGGTGCAGGCTCTGGCTCGCCACCACACAGCATGCAATAGGAAGAATGGTCAGCCGCACACCGGAGGATAGATGAATATAGTGTGTATTTATTGATCCATAGGACATACAAAACACCAGGACATGAATACAGGACCTGTTAACGCGTTTGTGTGTCCTATGGATCAATAAATATACACTATATTCATCTATCCTCCGGTGTGTGTCTGACCCTTCTTCCTATTTCCTCCAGAGGTTGTCAGGGGTTCCTTGAGCAATGAGCAATTTTTGTTCCCACTGACACCATTGATCTTTTTAGCAATCTGTAAGGGGTTAATTCTTCCCATTAATCACAAGTGTAAGGAGCATTCTTACCTCTGACTATCACACTAATGTTAAATAATATAAAGTGCAGCGCTAAACCTACAATCCCATATATAATAGTGAATATATATGAAAGTGCTAAAAAATCTGTGCAAAATATATATCTGTGCAATATATAATATACAATCCAGCACTAAACTCAAAATCCTCAATATAATTATAAATATATAAATATATACTAAAACGTGTAAATAAATAATAAAGTACAACGCGTGTATTCCCACCGGGAATATTAAAAGTGTTCAAAGTGATGACAATAAATAATATAAAATCACTGCAAATATATATTCAAAATAAGTCCATATGAGAAATAGTGTCCAAAGAAACAAACAAAGAAACTCTCAATCTTCATGCATGTGATCACAAGTGTCCACACTGTGTGAATCCAAACAGTGGCTACAGTGGCCCCTCACCTCCTTGCATAGACCCCACAGGGTCAGCTTGCCTTAAGAAAAAACACCACTCTGATGAATCACCGGATCCTCCCCAGACTCATATATTCTCTCAGCAGCCTCCTCCTCGGTTCATATATAGATAAAAACTCACATAGTGTAAAACTGTATTTATTCCATATACTGTATATATATTAAAAATGCCCACTCACATTTAAATCTTCAATTACAGGCTTCTATACCTCATGCTATGAATGTCCTGCATGGGTATTACATATAGGGGTTTCCAAATATGGCCGCCACGCCGGAAATTACGTCACCGCGCTCCCAGAATCCTCCTCGCGTACCTACGCGTTGCGTCACGATAAACACGTGACTTCCTCAGGGAGCCACCATGGAATTTGAATGATCGGACATGTTGGAAATTTTTTGAAAAACAAACATATTTCTAGTCAATGATGGGAGAATCATGTGAGAAATATAATCGTAAAAGAAACAAGCATGAGCTGTGACCTGGAAAGAAAAGAAAATTCTTGGCCATGAAAATTCTTTTCTGTAGCAACATGTGAACTTGAAGGCTTGGTTGGTCGAATTTCAAAAATCAATGGTGGTACCAGCGGATTACAAAACGCACAAAATTTCCAATTTTCTAAAGAAATATAATTCGGAATTCGACCCATGTATGGCCTGCATAAGGCTTCGGACAGAATAGCAGAGAAAATGGTCCGACGGGGATCCACCCACCTCCTCTGTTCATTGTTTTTACTGCATGTAACACAACCTGTGAACGACAGAGAAAATCATATCATTCAAGTGAATCTCCCTCATTTACTGATCATGTTACATGGAGGAGGAGGAGGAAAGAGGGGGGCGGGTCACGATCGGACCATCTTCACTGCTATTCTGCCTGAGGACCTAAAGCTAAAAACCTCCATAGTTCCAAAGGTTCAGAGACAGGAAGAGGACCGGCATCACTAAATAGAAGATTTCTACAGGACCAAGCTGGTAAGTAATGTCACTACAGCTGCAAAGTTGTTGTTTTTTTTAACTTTTACACAGGTAAGCTTATAATAAAGCTTACCAGTAGGTAAAATATATATCTCCTAAACGTCTACCGTTTAGGAGATATTCCAGAGAGCAGCAGCCGCAGACATCACCGAGCTGTGTGCTGTGTCCAGGGATCATGTGCGGGAGTGACATCATCGCAGATCAGCCAGTCAAATGGCAGGAGCCCATAAACCCAGAAGAAGGACCGGATGAAGTTGGAAGCTCTGTCAGCGGTGACAGCGCGCCGCTGAAGGGCTCATTTTAAGGTACGTATAGAATAATTTGCTAGTATGCGATGCATACTAACACATTATGATATTACCTTGCAGGGAGAAATCATTTTTTTTTTAAGAGACTTTACTACCCCTTTAAAATTCAACTTTAAGGTCAGTTGTTTCCAGATTCAAAACCAGTCCTCTCTGTTGCTGCTGTAGGCACTGTGGAGCAAATCATCTTCACATTTTGCAGCACTGAAGTTATTCAAGTTGGATCTCAGCACTCTGCTACCCCTCTGCCAATGCACCTGCTTGGTTCTGCATTAGAGATATGGAGACTGCCATTCAATGCTGGGAGAGGAACAGAAAGAACCAACCTGATGCAATGAAACTGAAAATGTTTCTGATGTAAAATTTATGGATGGATTACTCTGCAGTGCCTGCAGCTACAGAAGTCAGCAAGGACTTGCTTAATTCTTTTACCATCACCACCCAATGCCATGCATTGGTGACGCAAAGTTTTTTACACACACAGAAATCTGTCAAGCCAACTGTCAGATGGAAGTGACTGGGTAGCTGAAAAGCTGCTCAATCACTTCTACACACCCCTGTAAGTACCAGACCCTCAACCACGTGCACATGCCCGACCATGTTTCCTGGGCCTGGGTATCTAATTACTGGGCACAACCTCATCTGTTAAAAGTTTACCAAAAATTGTATAATATATTTCATCCATGTGCCCTAAAATTAGCTTTAGTGTACTTTTTATTCAAATAAAATTATAATCTATTCTTAGGTAAAAGAATATATATCCTACTGAACTGAGCCCATTACAAGAAGTGGTTGTTACAGATATATTTTCAAACATCAACACTTTTTCTTCAATAGCTGAAATAAACTATATGTGACTGGTTGTTCTATAAAAACAGTACAAAACTGCTTGCTTCTATTTTCAAGTCTGCTCTAAAACATGACAGCCACAATCTATCAACTGCTCTAGGCAATGGCCCAGGTTATCTGTCCACGGCTTGTATACATGATTGGTGAGGCTATTGACTGCTGGTGTTTTCTGCTGCTTTTCCTGAAAAACGAAATAAAACTGCTGATTATAACAGGGGGACCAGATTTGTATCAAATCACCCCAAAGATATATTAAGGTGCAAAATAAGACCATAAACTAAATTATTAAAAAATTCAAAAGCCACCTACAATATATTATAGACATTGCACAGTCCACATGTGCTTATCTGCTGCTTCTCTACTAATAGGAAACATGAACTTTTATTATACAGAAAAGACATGTAGCTTAACCATAGATGCAGGTACAAACGTATAAACACTGCTATCTACTGGTTGAAGAATATATCTCTACTGAATACTGATGCACTTGTTGTACAAAAATACATAAACAACACCCCCATTCAACAACTACTCCTTATATTAGTCCCATTTCAGATTTCAGTTCTATAAATCTGTTTCAGTTCAGTAGGAGATTTCATCTCTTCTTCAGCAGCTCTGATCCACTTTTGTTTCTCATGGGGTGGATGTTTTTGCATCTTATCCCATGAGTCTGGCTCTGATTTTAATGCTACATGAGCAACATAGGATTTCCTGATTGAAGCCTCTTGTGGCCTGGTTTCTTCTTTTACAGTATTTGGATTGTCTGCCTTAATTTCTATTTCTTTGTCACTTTGTTGCTTATCTTAATGTGACACTGTTGTGGAATTTCCCTCAGTTTGAAGTGTTTGTGTTAGTTCATGAAATTTTAAGCACACTGAAATTTCATTGACAATTACACTTCCACTGATGGTTACCTTATTTGTGTTTTGGTGTAGAATTCTGTATCCCTTTTGAGATTCACTGTACCCCACAAGTACACCTTCCTTTAAGCAAGCATCCAATTTTTTATGTTTTTCTTGTAGGATATGCACATAGGCTTTGCTTTCAAATTTTTTTTAGATGTTTCATATTCAGGGCTTTTTCATTCAACAGATCATATGGAGTTTTCCCAGTTGATTTTCCTGGTATTTGATTTTGTAGATAACACAGGGTCATAAGCATAACATGGCTCTTCCACTCTCACATAGAGTACGGGTTATTTTTTCTGCAACTCTGTATTGTTCTGGGTTGTATGGCACAGTAGATTGTAATATTATGCCATGCTTTCTGATAATGACCTGTGTGTTATCACCTGTATATTCATCGCCATTGTCTGTGCGCAAAACACTCAGCATTTTACCAGATTTGTTGCTTACTTGAGCCAAATACTGTTTCTCTGGTATTCGCTATTGTTGTGCAACAGATATAATGTAGTATACCTGGAGTAGTGTATAAAATTGAGAAAATACCTTTTTTCCTGGAGTCTGTTTCTCCATTGGACCGCAAAAATCTAAATGATTTAAGTCCAGAGGATTTTAAGCGATCTGCTAAGCGATCCCGTGTCATGTGCAGTATGGAGGAGCACTGTTATGACAGGAGGGGGAGAGCATAGCTCACACCTCCTATAAGTTTGTGGGGGGGGGGGGTGGATGGAACTTATGGAACTTATAGATGAAGGAATTGTACTGTGAGGGAGGGGGGAGGGTAAGAATCATTTGTGCTTGGGGGGGGAGGGGGGAATGAGAGGTTTGTGGATGAGGGGAGACAGGGAGGGCCTTTTGTGCTGGGAAGGGTCATTTCTTGTTTTTTCGTGTCTTCTTTTGGGGGGGGGGGCAGATTATTGGTAAGAGAAGGAATGGGGGAAATATCTACTGGGGGGGGATTGATGCTAGCAGAGGGAGGGGGGATTTTAGTTAAGACGCTGAATTGGCAGGGGGAATTGACCCCCTGTACCATGCCCTACTGACCCCTATCCTCCATCCCGCTGACCCTTGTCCTCCTTCCTCCTGACCCCTGTCCTCTGTCCTGCTTATCCAGTCCTCACCCTGCTCACTCCTGTACACTGCCCCACTGTTCTCTGTCCTGATGACTCCATCCTCCATCCGGCTGAACCCATTCTCTGTTCTGCTGACCCCTTGTCCTCCATCCCACTGACTGCCTGTCCTCTGTCCTGCTGACCCCATCTTCCATCCTGCTGAATCCGTCCTTTGTCCTGCTGATCCCTGTCCTCCGTCCTGCTGACCCCCTGTCCTCCGTCCTGCTGATTTCTGTACACTGCCCTTCTGACCACTGTACATTGCCCTTCTGACCCCCTTTCCAGTGCACTATTAATCCCTGTCCTCAGCCCTTGTGACCCCACTTTTCTGCCATACTGACTCCAGTCCTCTGCCCTGCTGACCACTGTCCTCAGTCCTGCTAACCTCCTTTACACTGCCCTGCAAACCTTTCTCCTCTGCTGTGCTGATCCCTGTCCTCCACCCTGCTGACCCCTGTACACTGCCCTGCTGACCCCTGTAAACGTCCCTACTGACCCATCTGCCCTGATAACCCTTGCTCTCCACCCAGCTGACCCCTGTCCTCTGCCCTGCTGACCCCTGTGCACTGCTCTACTGACTCTTGTACACTTCCCTGCTGACCTCTCATCCTTTACTCTGATGACGTCCTGCACACTGCCCTGGTGACTCTTTGCCCTATGCCCTGTTGCCCACTGTACACTGCCCTACAAACTAATGGCCTGTGTACACTGCCCTGGAAACAGCTGACCCTATCCTCTATATAAAGAATAAACAGGTGGTGCACACACCTAGTACATTATCCAAGGTTTATTCAAATGTATAAAGGATAAGAACAGAAAATACCCTATCCTCTGCCCTGCTGATCCTCTGTACACTTCCTTACTTATTCCTATATGCTGACCTATACACCTTGCATCCTCTGCCCCACTGACATTTTTTACTACACCCCCACATCAGACAGGCTAGATCCAGCCCTGCCTCCATCACCCACCAGAGAACAGTGATTTAATTATGATTTGCAGTAATCAGACTAATATCAGACAGGCAATTCTGCAGCTAGAGACCAAATTCCAGCAGCATTATCGCTAAAAAAGCTTGCCTGTCTGTCCCTATGGAATCTCTCCCTCTGTAGCCTGATGTGAAAAAATGTCGCTTTGTCACTTTTTCCTGAATTCGTGATCATTAGCAACAAGAATTTCATCATGCTGCCTCAGCTACAGAAAAGCTAATTCCTAAGGGAAAAACAAGCAACCTGTTAGTTACCCTGCTGTTGGTGATTTCAACAAATTGCCAGTGGCAGAGTTGGCCATCTGACATCAGCTTTAGTCACTTTCAATTGGACTTGTTCTGTAAGAAATCCAGTGAAATGTGGTTAACTCCAACTAGGTATACCATGACCTTAATAACGAGAGCCTTCACAGGCATTTCACTATTTGGCGTAGGCAGGGGCGGACTGTCCATTTGGAAACTCGGGCACTGCCCGAGGGCCCAGGGTCAGTAGGGGGCCCCATGAAATGCCCCTGGTACTTTTTTCATAGGTTTTTTGAGTTTGGGCAAGGACACAGGGGCCCCATGATCCCCTATTGCCCAGGGGCCCCATGAGTTGTCAGTCCGCCCCTGGGTGTAGGGCTCATTCTAAAGGAAATGAAAGCATTGTTACTGCTCACTCCAGCAAATAACATTCCAGCTAACATGATTTTCTCATTAGTTTCAGTTTTTAAAGGAGTCACAAAAACTAAATAAACAGACCTATTTTTGAATATTGAACTTAAGAATCGTTTTAAATGAAGCTGAGAATCCTTATGAGGCAAAAACATTGGACAGTCACAGATGAGAACTACATACAGTGCAGGGTGGTTAAAATTGTATGAAGCTGGATGAAGAGTCCATCCTTGAAAGGCTCTTTTATATAAATTCAATTCAAGGTTGCTCTTTTATCCCGTTTTATCAAAGATCAGAGTAACAAAAACATCTGAAGAAACAAACACAGAATCTGGGTTAGGAGGATCCATTAAAATGAAATTCTATTTGATTAAACTGAATTCTGTTTTATTATTCTCCTTATGCTGTGCCTTTTAATGGCTTCTTATCTACCAGATGCAAGCTGATGGTGAAGTAAAGTTACTGCAGAATGATTTTATAGAGGAGTGCTGGAAGGACCAGATAGTGGCTGGTGACTGTCACCTCCTGAAGTGATAATGCATTAGAACATCAGTGGCTCTGTCTGAACTGCTTAGTAGTCAGAAGAGAGCAGTGTTATTAGGGAATTGGTGTATTGTACATGGCAATTGTTAGTACCGATGAGAATAATCAAAACATTACTAGTAGTCTAGGAGTTAGGGCAACTGACAATTGAATATATGAAGATGAAATATGGTGTGCTTTACTAATTTTCCATCTTTAAGATTGTAGGTTGTAACGAGCAGGGCCCTCTCATTCCTCCTGCATTCAATTGTATTGTAACTGTACTGTTTTTCCTCACGTTGTAAAGCGCTGCACAAACTGTTGGCGCTATGTAAATCCTGTATAATATTATTATTATTAATAATAATAATAATAATAATAATAATGGACGTCTAAATTGACTAAATTGCACAAACTGTTGGCACTATGTAAATCCTGTATAATATTATTATTATTATTATTATTATTATTATTATTAATAATAATAATAATAATAATAATGGACGTCTAAATTGACTAAATTGCACAAACTGTTGGCGCTATGTAAATCCTGTATAATATTATTATTATTAATAATAATAATAATAATAATAATAATAATGGACGTCTAAATTGACTAAATTGCACAAACTGTTGGCGCTATGTTAATCCTGTATAATATTATTATTAATAATAATAATAATAATAATTATGGGCATCTAAATTGACTAAATTGCACAAACTGTTGGCGCTATGTAAATCCTGTATAATATTATTAATAATAATAATAATAATTATGGACATCTAGATTGACTAAATTGCACAAACTGTTGGCGCTATGTAAATCCTGTATAATATTATTATTAATAATAATAATAATTATGGCTATCTAAATTGACAAAATGGAAAATTATTATAAGAATGGCTTCCTCTAAATGTGCATATGCTCAATGTGGATGTATTTTCATTGTGCTTCACAACACCTTCATGATCACAAGTTCACTGCAGGTACCACCAGTGGTGTATTTAAGTTTTGTGCTGCCCTAGGCAACACGGAAATTGGACGTGCCCCCGAGGGAGCCTTCCACTAACAACCCCCCCCATCGGCAACTCTGGCCATCCACAGGAAAAACAGCTGGGCTCTGCATAAACCATCAAGCAGCCCACAGCCTCTCTCGGATCTCAACTGGTCTCCATTATGTCCCTTCTTACGGGGGGCAGTGCTGCCCATCTAAAAAATGCCGCCCTAGGTAAATGCCTTGTTTGCCTTGTGGTAAATATACCCCTGGGTACCACATAATTGGATATGTAAGGCCCCTTTCACATGGGTGGCTTCTGTTCTAATCAGCAGAGGATCTGTGAGCTGATCCCCTCCTGATTAGAGCAGAGCAGGGTGGATGACAGGTCCTTGTCTGCTCAGTTTCAGTACAGGGGACACGGACAGACCCCACTTTGCTCTATGGGCAGCGTGAGCACATGAACTCCCCTGTCCGTTTATACCCGACTGCCTACGATTCTGTCTAATCAAACAGAAAAGGACACAGTCCTCCTCCTCTTTTTTAGTGGACCTGATCAGACCCAGAGACAGATGAGTGTAAATGGCACAAGTCCATAGGAATACCTGACCTTCCAATCAGGTTGGCCTGAAAAACTGACAGATGGAACTGATCGGATCGCTGGTGTAAAAGGGTCCTAATAGTGTCACTGCACATGATATGAACCAGCCCACCAATTAATTCACTTTCTAACCCTACCACTTAAAATCTAAGTGCAATTCTCTTGGCCTCTAGTATTTAGCTCTCAAACAAGCTTTGTCTGCAAATTATCTACAATGGATCAGCAGCTTTAGGGCTCATGTACACTGCAGCTCCTAAACTGACGTTCAGGAGCTGTTCAGTGTTTTTTTAAGCAGCCCCGGAACTCTCCCTAATGTTTTCCTATGTGTCCATGTACACATACAGTTGCAAGAAAAAGTATGTGAACCCCTTGGGATTACGTGGAGTTTTGCATGAATTGGGCATAAAATGTGCTCTGAACGTCATCTAAGTCACAGCAATAAAAGAACACAGTCTGCTGAACATAATACTACACAAACATTAGATGTTGCCATGATTTAATTGCACATAACATGTAAACATTCATAGTGCAGGGAGGAAAAAATATGTGAGGCCCTAGCTTAATGACTTCTCCCAGAGCTAATTGGAGCCAGGAGTGAGCCAACCTTGACTCCAATCAGTGTGATAATATTGGATGTGTTGCTGACAGCTGTCCTGCCCTTAAAAAACACACACCTGTTTTGGGTTCACTGGTTTCAAGAAGCACTGTCTGATGTGAACCATGCCTCGCAGAAAAGAGCTCTCAGAAGACCTACGATCAAGAATTGTTGACTTGCATGAAGCTGGAAAGGGTTACAAAAGTATCTCCAAAAGCCTTGATGTTCATGTGTCCACGGTAAGACAGACTGTCTACAAATGGAGAAAGTTTAGCACTGTTGCTACTTTCACTAGGCGTGGTCGTCCTGTAAAAATGACTGCAAGCACAGCGCAGAATGCTGCACGAGGTAAAGAAGAATCCCAGAGTGTCAGCTAAAGACCTACAGAAATCTCTGGCACATGCTAACATTTTTGTTGACACATCTACAATAAGGAAAACATTAAACAAGAATGGAGTACATGGGAGGACACCACGGAGGAAGCCATTGCTGTCCAAAAAGAATATTGCAGCACGTTTGAAGTTTGCAAAAGAGCACCTGGATGTTCCACAGCACTACTGGCAAAATATACTGTGGACAGATGAAACCAAGATTGAGTTGTGTACAGTCATTTACAGGCAGTTGAGTTTACAGTCGTTTTTTTGAACGCACCAAACTTGCGTTCAGGAGTAGATTTTACCGGCGTTTCAAACGCCAAATTCTTGTAAATACGTGTAAATGCTTGTAAACATGGTTAACCGTGTTTGTAAGCATTTGCGTTTAAAAGTGTTTTTTAACTGTTCCATGTCCATATGCTGTCCAGAGCCTTTTTTCATAATCAGAAATGCATGCAAATTGTTTTCCATGTATTCAAATGGACCCAGTATACCAGCGAAGTCAGTTCCAGGTTTTGTGTGAAGCAAAAAATGGTAGAACGTGCTGCTTTATGCTCATAATGGGATCCATAATGAATACAACCAGAAAAGACAGGTCATCTCAACACATACTGCTCTCTCTGCTTCTGCTCTATCTATTCCTCTGAAAATGTCTGAAATAGTAAATTTTTTACTATTTTTCAGTGCATACTGGGCATTTGGGAAGCTCTCCTGAGATTATCTTTTAAAAATGCTTCTAAATTCAAATGCACACAAACGTTCATAAACGCGCATAAACGTGGTATGCAAACGCGGTTACACTGACGGTTTTTAACCTATGTTCTCCAGCAGTCAGTTTCCATCGTTCAGAAGAGTTTTCCAAACGCCCCATGTACATGAGCCCTTAAAGTGAACCTATTCCATGAGCATGGTAGTACCTTTATAATCTGTGCCATTGGCTGTTCCAAGTGCACTCCTCCCCTTTTCACAACATGTTCTTCCAATAGCCCGTACACAGGACAAGAAAACTGCATTTCCATAAAAGGAACAATCGGCTGATTATGAGTGTTAGTGTAGTGCTTTCGACAGCTGATTCAGACTTTTCGGGCGAAAAAAACTGAGGGTACAAGCTAGAAAGTTTTTATCGTACGTCAAAACAATGTCTGATTTTCGTTTCAATGTGCGCAGTAATCTTATGGAAATAATGGCATAGAAAAAAATGCACATGATCCAAAGCATAGAACAGCCTTACACTTCCTCTTCTACTATGCAAGTATGTAGCTAAGTTTGCCTACAGTTCGGCCTTTTCTTACAAGTCAATACCATTCCGACTATATCATGATATGCACTCTCGTGGAAAATCGAACAATCGGTAGCACACATGCTCTTATAGTGTGTACTAGGATTAAAGCAAGCCATAGATGAATCGATTTTCTTTCTTTCCACCACAGAAATACAGTCAGTGTTGATGGGGAACCCCTCATGTGGAGCTATTGTGTTCTGCCAGAAGGGGGGCATGTGTAGCCTTCCTGGCTGGGAGAACACAATGATTACTGCTAGCAGCTATACAGTGAAGAACAAACGTATTTGAACACCCTGTGATTTTACAAGTTCTTCCACTTAGAAATTCACATTGTAGGTGCATTCCCACTCTGAGAGACAGAATTAAGAAAAAAATTCAGGAAATCACATTGTATGATTTTTAAAGAATGTATTTGTCTTGCACTGCTGAACAAAAGTATTTGAACACCCAAGAAACAGCAAGAATTCTGACTCTCAAAGACCTGTTACTGTGCCTTTAAAAAGTCCACCTCTACTCCACTCATTAATCTAACTTAGTAGCACCTGTCTTTGCTCTTTAAAGACACCTGTCCACCCCACAGTCAGTCAGACGCCAACTACTACCGTGGGCAAGACCAAAGAGCTGTCAAAAGACACCAGAGACAAAATTGTGGACCTCCACAAGGCTGGAAAGGGCTACGGGGCAAATGCCAAGCAGCTTGGTGAAAATAGATCAACTGTTGGAGCAATTGTTAGAAAATGGAAGAGGCTAAAGACGACTGTCAGTCTCCCTCGGACTGGGGCTCCATGCAAGATCTCACCTCGTGGGGTATCACTGATGATAAGAAAGGTGAGGAATCAGCCCAGAACTACAAGGGAGGAGCTGGTCAATGACATGTAGAGAGCTGGGACCACATTTTCAAAGGTCACTGTCGGTAGAACACTACGCCATCATGGTTTCAAATCATGCATTGCACGGAAGGTTCCCCTGCTCAAGTCATCACATGTCCAGGCCCGTCTGTAGTTTGCCAATGACCATCTGGATGAACCTGAGGAGGCATGGGAGAAAGTCATGTGGTCAGATGAGACCAAATTAGGACTTTTTGGTCTAGACTTCACTCGTTGTGTTTGGAGGAAAAAGAAGGATGAGTTGCATCCCAAGAACACCATCCTTACTGTGAAGCATGGTAACATCATGCTTTGGGGGTGCTTTTCTGTGAAGGGGAGAGGACGACTGCACTGTATTAAGGAGAAGATGAATGGGGCCATTTATTGTGAGATTTTGAGCAACAACCTCCTTCCCTCAGTCAGAGCATTGAAGATGGGTCGTGGCTGGGTCTTCCAACATGACAACGACCCGAAGCACACAGCCAGGATAACCAAGGAGTGGCTCCGTAAGAAGCATATCAAGGTTCTGGAGTAGCCTAGCCAGTCTCCAGACCTAAATCCAATAGAACATCTTTAGAGGGAGCTGAAACTCCGTGTTGCTCAGCGACAGCCCTGAAACCTGACAGATCTAGAGGAGATCTGTGCGGAGGAGTGGGCCAAAATCCCTGTTGCAGTGTGTGCAAACCTGGTCAAGAACTACAGGAAACGTTTGGCCTCTGTAATTGCAAACAAAGGCTTCTGTACCAAATATTAACACTGATTTTCTCAGGTGTTCAAATATTTATGTTCAGCAGTGCAAGACAAATAAATTCTTTAAAAATCATACAATGTGATTTCCTGAATTTTTTTTTAAATTCTGTCTCTCAGAGTGGGAATGCACCTAGAATGTGAATTTCAGACCCCTCCATGATTTCTAAGTGGGAGAACTTGCAAAATCACAGGGTGTTCAAATACTTCTGTTCCTCACTGTAGCAGCAGTAATCGCATTCTAAAAATCCAACAGGGTTGGGTACATTCAGCTTGTCTATTGCTGTATCGAATCTTGCTCAGTCCCTGCTGAACTGGCTGAGATTCAATCCATCTATGGCTGGCTTAAGTCAGGCCATATTCTTGTCACAGGCTAAATGGGAGAAACCAAGTGAATCTAGTATAGCCAGCTTTACAGATTGTAACTGATAGGCAAATTAAGATTTCCTACTAAAGACTGGTAAAGCAATGGAGAGATGTCAAACTTGTGGGCTTTAATCTTCCTTATACCTAGGGAGAAGCTAGATGGTAGCACCCAATGGGGAATAACTGGGTCTCATTAAATAGGAGCAAAATATTTGCTTCCTGTTTATGTACCGGTGAATTTTTTCAAGCTAATAATTTCATATTTAATCACTTCAGCTCCAGAATATTAACCCCCCTTCATGACCAGACCATCTTTTGCTATATAGCACTGCATTATTTTAACTGACAATTGCGCAGTCATGCAATGCTGTACATAAATCAAATTTATCTCATTTTTTTCCCCACAAATAGTGCTTTCTTTTTGTGGTTTTTGATCATCACTGGATTTTTTTTTTTTTTTTTTAATGAAAAAAAAACAAAATGTAAAAAAAAGCACAATGTTTTTTACTTTCTGCCATAAAACATATCCAATAAAAAAATTTAAAAAATCTAATTTCTTAATAAATTTAGGCCTAAATGTTTTCTGCTATATATTTTTGGTAAAAAAATATTCCAATCAGCGTATATTAATTGGTTTGTGCAAAAGTCATAGCGTCTACATGGTCGATATACTGGAATTCTTTTTTTTTTAATACCAGTAATGGCAGTGATTAGTAACTTATAGTAGGACTGAGATACTGCGGCGGACAGTCTGACACTAACTGACACTTTGTGAAAATCAGTGGCACTAATACAGTGATCAGTGCTAAAAATATACATTGTCGTTGTATTAATGACACTGGCTGGGAAGGGGTTAAACATCTAGGGCGATCAAAGGGTTAACTGTTTGCCTAGCTACGTGTCTTGTGTACAAAGTAAGGTGTTTTTACTAGGTAATCTGCTAGATTTTCTTTCCCTACATTGCAGGGAAAGAAAATCTAGCAGATCGCTGCTGACAGGACACAGCTCTGCATTGTTAACATAAACAGAGCTGTGTCCTGTCACTCTCCTCAATGATCAACGAGTGTTGGCGCTCATCCACCTATTTATCGACTTCTGCTGTGTCTAATAACAGCAGAAGCAGTGCGCCTGTGGCAAATGCGCGCCCCCTACGGCAGAAGTGCAAAATCGCATTTATTTATGTGATTTTGCACAGAACGTCCACCCTGTAGCAGTAAGGCTGCTTTCACACTGAGGAGTTTTTTAAGCGTTTTTGCGTTATAAAAAGCACCTGAAAAGCTCAAGAAAACTGCTTCCCTGTGTATGTGAATGTATATCTATGTATGTTTTCACACTGAGGCGTTGCACTTGCGGTGCTGTGTAAAAACTCCTGCTTGCAGCATCTTTGGGACATGTTTGGGGAGTGAAAAACAAGTCCCAAAAAAGCCTCTTCCCATTGAAATCAATGGAAAACGCCTGAAAAGCGCCCTAAAAATGCCTCTAAGATCTGGTGCAGTTTTTAGGTCACGTCCTTTAAAAACTGCCCAGAAAGCGCAGAAAAAGAGCGGTAAAAACGCCTATGCATTTTTTCTGTATTTTTGCGGCTGAGCAGTGTGAAAGTAGCCTAAATCTGCTATAGAGTAGATGACAAGTGGTTAACAGCAGTTTTTGTAAACATTGTCAAAGGAAAGGACTGCTTTAATGTTCAATTCAACATTCAGTTTAAATAACCTAATTACATTCCAGTCGCATCATAACAAAAGATGTGCAAAGTCTTTTTTTAGAGTGTAGCCACATTATGAGTAGAAAATCCAGCCCATCGCCAGCATTCTGAAAAGAAGTACCCTTGTTCTCTGTGGTGCTGCATTGATGAACAAGTAGGTGCTATGCCCAGAGATAATCCCCACGGAGGTTGAATGTCGGTGCTCCGGCTGTGTGTGTCTTCCCGGCACAGATGCAACTGAATGATGAGGATTGGTAAAGCCGCAGTATAGCCGACACTCATCTACCCGAATAAAAAGGCTGCATACCTAATAGGATAACCTCAAAAATATTTCATTATGCACCAAAGACAGTAATGAACCATCGGAGACATGATGATCCTGCATGACAGAGGACACTACCCCCCCCCAGAGATTTTGAGAGGGGACCCTCAAGAATGGACCAAGGATGGAAATAGTCCACTGGGACCAACCTACCCCTAACCCTCCAGGATCCAACCCTGTACACAACCCTCCCCACCGAACACTCCCAACCCCCAACACCCCAACAGGGACCCACAAGACACCCCTTCCCTTGATGGAGGACCCTCCCATCCCACCACCCCCCTCACTAAGAGGAGCTGAGGGAGTTAATACCAGCCCACTGACACCCCCAACCCCCTAACACCCACTAGATGGAAATGTATGCCATCTACACACACCAGGGGCTCCTGGATATACTAAACCACACAAAGAGAATATGATGTACACTGCTAAATGGCAGCCATATAATGCATGAGCGTAAGGCAATGAAATGAATTGCAAACAAATAAGGCCAGTGTGGCCATGGCCGCTGGCCAGAGAGGATAACACAGTATGAAGTCACTATACAGGGCGATAGCCTCAAAGTCCATTCAAGACATGATGTGAGTAACCTCTTGTATAGCCAGAGCCAGATAGATGGGGGCAATATAGGAAATAATGCAGTAAAGGGCAATCCATGAATGTGCTGTAGGAAAGTGGATGACACTAATGTAGCCTGCTGAAATGGATCGATTGTCAGCCAAGCAAAGTATAACAAACATGGAGTTTAGCAGTGTACAACATATTTAGTATGTTAAACCATATGTGGTTTAGTATATCCAGGAGCCCCCGGTGTGTGTGATTGGCATACACTTCCATCTAGCGAGTGTTGGGGGGTTGGGAGTGTCAGTCAACTGGTATTATCTCCCTCAGCTCCTCTCTCTCCCTTAGTGTGGGGGGTGGTGGGATGGGAGGGTCCTCCATCTAAGGAAGGGATGTCTTGTGGGTCCCTGTGGGGGTGTTGGGGGGTTGGGAGTATTCAGTGGGGTGGGTTGTGTACAGGGTTGGATCCTGGAGGGTTTGGGGTAGATTGGTCCCAGTGGACTATTTCCATCCTTGGTCCATTCTTGAGTCCTCTGTCATACAGGATTGTCATGTCTCTGATGGCTCATTACTGTCTATGGTGCATAATAAAACTTTTTTAAGGTTAGCCTATTAGGTGTGCAGCCTTTTTTCTTCCTCGTTTTTTTATTTTGAAAGCTGGTTAGGTAGCACCCTTCCAGACACTGTGGTAGCACCTCTATTTTCAGATATTGTGTGTGAACTCCCCAGAATTTCCTATTTCCCTTTTCCTTAGTTTTTGATATTTGAAATCAAACTGTTAGATTTTGCATAATTTTTGTTTTGATGCACCTAAAATGTATTTAGCTCATTTAAGCTGCAAATTCAGTTTAGCTCTAGCTAAAATATTATACAAAATGCAAAGTGAGTAAACAGGACGATTTAGAAAATAATTCATTTTACTCTAGCTCATCTGATTTAGTAAATCAACCCTATGACATACGTTCAAGTAAGTCATAGATTTACTATTTTTATAGAACCTCTTTTTATAAAAATTATATGTATGAGTTGTCAGTCCATAGCGGACAAATCTTTATAAACATGCTGAATAATATGGATTATATATTTGGTGACTTGAGCTACCATAACAAATCATCTCAAAGGTTCCACATCGATATCATAAATGTCATTTAAGCAATCCATGTGGAATATTTACAGTTTCTGCTTTCTGGTTTCATTTTGTCATACATCTGTACAGCAAAGGCGCCCCGATGCCCTCTGAGATTGCTGATAAAATTGGTGAGAATGTTCCTATTTATTGGATAACGTGAAAAGGAAAATGAGACAGACAGCAATAAGCAACTATGAGTACAGTATAATGACAACGCCAAGGTAGGAGTTTGCTGATATGCGTAATGCACACCGGCAGAAAAAGTGCTGCTTTTAGCTTTTTTTTATAAATGTCAGTGGTAAATTATTTGCTTCAACCCTCTGGCTGCTACTTCTGCTGGACAGCTTGGTCTTATAAAGGAAGTTTAAATATAACAGACTTACTGGCCTGATCACCGGGTGAAAATAAAAGAAAAAAGTCTATCAAAAAACGAATGCAGCCATCACATCTAAGAATTGCTGTGCTGCAATTTTATACATTTTTGTTTTGTGGTTATTACTGCTTTAAGCATACATTTCTTTATTACTTTTTGTTATTTATTTCTTTACAGCAGCAAAAAAGTGGCTGACGTAAGTTTATGTGGAATCTTTATAATAGAATCTTGCTGTTTTATCAGGTTATTAGCTGTTTGCGAGAAAAAAATATTTGTTTAATTTTAAACTAAGAAGAAATGAAAGTAAACTTTGCATATATATAATTTCCTTCTTTAATTGCTTTACAGTGAATCCTCATTGATGCTGTCACCGTTTCTCTGTATGCGCCCCAGTGGGGCCTATTAGCCA
Organism: Staurois parvus; assembly: GCF_062004578.1. Lineage (NCBI taxonomy): Eukaryota > Metazoa > Chordata > Amphibia > Anura > Ranidae > Staurois > Staurois parvus. The sequence goes on along the minus strand of NW_028317941.1, from coordinate 17,715,112 downwards.
CATTCTACAAACTAGAAAAAGAGTATGCTACTCGTTCTGAATAAGTAGAAATTAAAACCGTGCACAGTCAAAAATAAAAAAAGCAATTAAAGTATAATTATTAAAGCACTATTCTAGAGAACAAAGACAGCCCTTTGATCTATCAGAAGTACTCTCTTATTTAATGCAATAATTTATAATATACAGTAAGCAGGGAATGACACAAAAAGGGCTATATAAATGTCATAAGTCAAAAACTCCTACTGCAAAGGTTTAGTAAGTTACAAATTTCTGTTTCTGAAATTATCTTAGTGAACTGTTTCTGGAGGTGCTAGATTTTCCACTATGCATTTTTCCAGTTCTTGCTACTTACTCATTCACTACAGAAATTATTTTCAGATATATTGTATTATCTTTAAATATATTTCAGGAATCCCCAATTCTCTTCAACCAATCCGCAAGTCAAAAGAGAAGCATGGGATTTTTTTATTTTTCAAAATCATATTTACCTAGGTGAATGCACCATCAATCCGATGCTGCATCTGTACCCTGCTGGCTCTAAAGCTGAGAACTGAGCGATCAAACACTGCTGATCACTCAGTTCTCCCTGCCACTCTAAGCAGAGGGCAGGGACTGTCAGTCTCCAGCTCTCTGCTCTGCCCCTCCAGTGCTCACTGGAGAGCTGTGCTGTGGAGGGTGTTTAGGGTATAGAGGGGACGGGAGCGACTGGCTCAGGCTCTCAACGGCTCCTGGATGGATCTCGATCAAATGGTCATGATCTTTCCCCAGCTTGCATTAGCTCTGTGACATCAGCCGATTGGGCTTTAGCCTACTGTCAGCTGAAAATGAGTTACAGGGGTGCAGAACTAACTGCACTCCTGTGATACACAGGAGTGGCTGTACTTCTCCTTTAATATATTCTTGACTAGGACAGAACAGATGTGACCGAACCCTTGTACTAAAGACTGCTATGCCCCATCCAACCATGTTATGTTATACCTTTAATCAGACCACACAGAGATCTGGAGTGAAAATTGGCATTAGCAACTATTTATTAACATACAGTATAACCAAAGTTTAACAAACTTTCTTTTAAAACAGAAACATATTAAAGGTTGCTGGTCTTCGAAGGCACCAAAACCAAACTCAAATTTCGTATTTACAGAAACACTTAAAGATCCCCAGCCACATACAGTATTACAAAAAAAATCTCCAGCCACAACACTAGCTTGGGGATGATCACAACTCTCTGCAGAGACCTCCATGTCCCAATTTCCCAGCTAACCCACAGTTAACTGGAATTCAACAGAGGAAACCATGCCAAAGATGGCCTCCTAGCATCTAATAGTAAAGTAATTATTTAACACCCCCAAAGACCCAAACTGCCAGGCCACTATGACCTCCAAAGCAGATCAAGGAAAAAACATCAGAGTGGGAGAGTGGGAAGTTCCATCTCCTTCAGCTGACTCCAATTCTCTCTTCTGTTTGCTTGGCACATTTGAAGCCCCTCCTGCATCTTTAATACCACCAATCCCAGTGAGTAAACTCATATCTCCTAAACTGTTAACCAAGGTAACCCTGCCTCCCCTGTTCCCCCACGCATGCCTGCCTCTTCATCTTTTTTTTTTGTTGGGGCCTATCTTGACTAGGGCACAACTGATGTCATAGAACCCTTGTACTAAAGCCTGCTATTCCCCATCCACCCATCTTATGTTATACCTTTAATAATCAGACCACATACCAATCTGCAGTAAAAATTGGTCATAGCAATTAATTTAAAACAGAAACGTATTAAAGGTTGCTGATCTTTGAAGGCACCAAAACCAAACTCAAATTCTTTATCTTGAAACGCTTAAAGATCCCCCAGCCACACTACACATCGGCTCAGGGGCAAACACAACTCTCCACAGAGATCTAAATGTTCCAGACTCCTGACTAGCTCACAGTTAACTGGATTTCAATAGAGGAAACCATACCAAAGATGGGCTCCTAGCATCTAAACCCTTACACTTGTGCATCCCTCCAAACCTTCAATACACTCTGTAACCCATCCTGCAGCCCCAGAAACAACATACTGTATCTGGGCTGACAGAATTGGGATGCACACCATCACTCAGAAGATATTGTCCCCTCCAAACCCTCAATACACAGTGTAACCCATCCAATAGAAGCAGGAACCACATATCTGTGACAACAGCGTAGAGATGCATGCCATCACCTCGAAGATACTACTGAATACAGTGCTATGGGGCACACAAGCATGCTTGCTCCCAAGCTGTGTGTGTCTATGGAGCTGGCTTCATAGACAAACACAGTGTGTCTCAGTCCTGACCTGCAGAAGGGTGTAGGAGAGCCAAATGCAAATTATTAGCCATGGGCTGAATGCATGGAAGAGAACATGGGATACGGAAATGATCAAAGAGGCCTATCTCCAACAACTGGGCGGCCACCAGGTGTGGATACATACTTAGAAAAGGCCACATCCTTTCCACCTTTTCATCCTTTGTCCCTTTTGCTCATAGCATCTCTGGTGCATCCTTTCCCTTGCTTGTAACAGCAGTACAGTGTGGAAGCCTCCCTGCAACCCCCTCTCCCCCTCCCGCACACACACACAACCAGAGCATTTGTGTTTGAATTGACAACTGCTTCCAAATCTGCATGCTCCATCACTGAATTGCAGGCAATACCCCTTCCATTTAGTAGTTGGTTGCCCTATGCCATTAAAACTCCCAGGCTCCCCCTTGGAAAATATGGTGTATAGTCCCAGATCAACATCATCAACTTCATTCATAGGCTGATATCTTTTTGATCCCAGTGCAGTGACAGCCCTATAACTTTCCATTGGAAAAATTGTTCACTATAGCGAAGCCATGCCACTCCTTCATAAACCCCATGAGCCTTGCTAATGGCAACTAGATGGCAAACATATACCAAGGGATGTCCAATCTGGGTGTTGGGCAGGCAGTTTTTTTTACCCTTTAGCCCTGCTGCGGGCAAGCAGCAGGGCTCACCTGTTAAGTGGAAGCATTCCACACAGCCCACAGTGCCAGCCTCTCACCCCTGCCCGCTGTATGTCCCGGGCTCCTCTTGCCCATCTGCGGGCCCGGGACCAGTTTGGTGGCTGCCGGCAGGTATATGGGAGGGAGGAGAGCAGACACATCCGTTCCCCTCCCCTTCTGTCCTAACCCGGAAGTGATGTGACATCACTTCCAGGTCCACGTTGACAGATTCCTGGCCATCGAGGCCGGGAAAGAATGTAATGCGGTGCAATGTGCACTGCATTACATTCAGTGTAGCACAGGGGAGACAGGCAGGGTCTTTTAGACCCTGGATGTCTCACAAAAGAGAACCTGTCACTAAAATCATCACATAGGGGACTTTTTGTCCCCTACGTGATAAAAAAAAGTTAAAAAGAAAAAATTTTTATGTTTAAAAAATTAAAGTTACACCCGAGCATATAACCCCCCCAAAATGTTTCAAGGCCTCCCACCCCCACATATTTACGCACATACAAATGTAAAAGCACATGCTGTGGCGCCTACGCAAGAAAATGACAATTGCGATACACATGTTACATATCGCCACGCACGCCAGAATGAGAGTAATAATTCTACCACCAGACCTCCTCCGTAACACTAAACTGATGACATATGAGGGGCGCTAAAAGAGTAACCTATAAAAAATATAAGGCACTAAAGTTTGTCACCATTTCACGAGTACACACGAATTTAAGGTTTGATATGTTGGGTATTTATTTACTCGATGCAACCTCGTCTTTCATATTTCAAATTTATTTTAATTTTTTAAGTTATTGCTTTTTGTGCCCTAAATCTAACTTAAGTGTATTTTTTACTGAAATTTTGCATTTCCTAGACATTTGTGATAATATCGTGTGACAAATTGGAACTGCCACTATTTTATTCTCTAGGGTCTCTGATTTAAAAAAAATATACAGTTGTGTTTAAAATAATAGCAGTGTGTTTAAAAAAGTGAATAAAGCTCAAAGTCTTTCTAACAGCTTTTATTTCCATACACACAAATGCATTGGGAACACTACACATTCTATTCCAAATCAAAACATGAAGAAAAATATATCAAATTTGTGTTGTTCCTCTAAAAAAATTGAAGAAATGTGAATATTAGACTGTTCAAAAAAATAGCAGTGTTTGTATTCTTCCTTACAAACACTCACATTCACTATATAAACTGAAAAACTTTGAAGATTTTGCTTTCCTTTGAATCACTTAATTAATATTTAGTTGTATAAGCACTGTTTCTGAGAACTGCTGTACATCTGTGTTGCATGGAGTCAACCGACTTCTGGCACCTGTGAACAGGTATTCCAGCCCAGAATGATTGGACTACATTCCACAGTTCTTCTCTATTTCTTGGTTTTGCCTCAGAAACTGCATTTTTGATGTCACCCCACAAGTTTTCAATTGGATTAAGATCCGGGGATCGGGCTGGCCACTCCATAACGTCAATCTTGTTGGTCTGGAACCAAGATGTTGCACGTTTACTGGTGTGTTTTGGGTCGGTGTCTTGTTGGAACACCCATTTCAAGGGCATTTCCTCTTCAGCATAAGGCAGCATAACCTCTTCAACTATTCTGATGTATTCAAACTGATCCATGATCCCTGGTATGCGATAAATAGGCCCAACAACGTAGTATGAGAAACATCCCCATATCATGATGCTTGCGCAACCATGCTTCACTGTCTTCACAGTGTACTGTGGCTTGAATTTAGTGTTTGGGGGTCGTCTGACAAACTGTCTCCGGCCACTAGACTCAAAAAGAACAATCTTAATTTTATCAGTCCACAAAATGTTGTGCCATTTCTCTTTAGGCCAGTCAATGTGCAAATTGTAACCTCTTCAGCAGATGTCTTTTTTTCAACAGTGGGACTTTGCGGGGGCTTCTTGCAGATAGCTTGGCTTCACATAGGCGTCTTCTAATTGTAACAGTACTCACAGGTAACTTTAGACCTTCTTTGATCTTCCTGGAGCTGATTGTTGGCTGAGTCCTTGCCATTTTGGCTATTCTTCTATCCATTCGAATGGGAGTTTTTCGATTTCTTCCAAGTCTTTCAGGTTTTGGTTGCCATTTTAAAGCATTTGCAATCATTTTAGCTGAGCAGCCTATCAATTTCTTCACTTCTTTATATGTTTCCCCTCTCCAATCAACTTTTTAATCAAGGTACACTGTTCTTCTGAACAATATCTGGAACGACCCATTTTCCTCAGAATTTCAGAGAGAAATGCACTGTAACCAGCATGTACAACATTTGCTGCCTTCCTTCCTTAAATAAGGGCAATAATTGCCACCTGTTTTTCAAAGAATGAAGGACCTCACTAATAGAACTCCACACTGCTATTATTTTGAACATGCCCCTTTCAATTAGTGATTCAATTACACAGAATCAGCAGCATGCATGTCATGACTGTTGGGTCTGTTGGATTTCTATTACTCTACTACACCTGCTAGTAAATTATTTGCCATGTAGAAATATCATTTCTACCAAAAACAGTGATTGATCAGGTTAGTGATGTCTGACTGCTATTATTTTGAACACAACTGTATCATATTTTGGAGTATTGTGTAATCTTCAGGCCTTAAATGATTTTTTAAACGTGCAAAAAATGCAAAAACGGCTCTGGCAGCGAAAGGGATAAAGGATAAGCTTGACACTCTCCTTTCCTGTCGAGGACCTAATCAGTGCTCATTACATTGCAAGGTCTCTCCCCTCCCTGCTAGTCCCTGGGAGCAGTGCTGGAGACAAGCAGGGAGGGGAGGAGGAGACAAACAGCACAATGTTACGAATATTAACCGTTTAATTCACCATAAAGCCCTTTTTTGATTTTAAAAGCCCCAAACATTACCTAAAGCAGATTTAAATATGGTTTTGGTACGATGTATTTTTTTTATCAGGACAAGTAGATTGTCATGAAGGACAAGTAGATTGAGGCACCAATTTAATCCCTGGACAAGTAGTTTTTTTCAAAAATTTCCATACCCCTGATACCTCATTGACTTTCCTGGAATCCTTTGTTATGCCTGGCTTGTCTGCCACTGGCGATGCTGGAGTGCACGGAGTCTCCGATATTGGCGCTGCTTCAGACACTGACTGTGACACGAGCCCGGGCCCTGACACAGGCGAAACAGCATCAACCTTAGACCCATACGTGGTTGAAGATGCACAAGTGCTGCAGGGCTGACTGGAAAATTTTTTTCCAGTAAGCCCGTGCATGAAAAGTCAGTCATTGAATCGACTTCTCAAAAACTGGAACGGCCACTGATTGATTAACATTTGCTGGCTAAATTTTGATCAGTCTATGGCCAGCTTCACCCTCTTTATTTATCCTTGTGGCTACTGTTAGTGAGATAGAAGGTGTGCGAATTCAAATTTCTACAGCTTTAACTGGAACAAGAAGTGGGGATAATTTTCCATTGGGAACACCTGCTCTGATGATAACTGTATAAAGCTGCTTATAGATGGATGAAAATTTGGACAGTTCAGCAGGGACCTAATGAATTTTGATCCATCTATGGCTGTTCCCACTCATCAAAACTCAACCTAGCTATCGACTTCTTTTGAATCGGACTGTTGGAAATTTTTTTTTGATCAGCCAGCTGCATCAACTGATCAGTGTATTCTGACAGAGGAGTCCTATTGTCAGAATACAATGGCACAGAGGGGAGGATTCCTCCATCCACCTCGCATGTGTGGATGAGGGAATCCGTTAATTTTTTTTGATCATTCCTTTGGCTGACTGAAAAAAATGAGGCATTTTTGATAAATAATATATTCAAGGATAACAAATTCAAGAGCATGTGTGGTAAATAAAAAGAAAAGAGAAATTCAGCCTAGCCATGAGACTGTGTTGAAAGGTCATTCATTCTGAAGCCTAGATCAGGCATAGTCTGATGTTGTAAGCCTGTACTTCACAAGTGACCATATATGGTACAACCATGTGATTCCAATACTGCACAGTGGAGGTGAGCATTAGTTCCCAAAGTTTCAAAAAGGTGAAAAAGGTAAACCACATTTTCTTGCAGGTACATTAGGCAACAGTCAAGGACATGAAACCTTGCAAGAAAGAATCCAGCCCAGGTCTTTAGATGTCAACTTGGATGGGAATGATGCAGACCTGCATGAACAATAGAGTGGGATAACAGGGATGTCCATGGTTGAGGAAGGGCATGGGCCCTGGGGGGGATCAATAGGCAACAGGAAGGTTAAAACAGAATGTGCACAAATGTGAAACTGGACGTGGAATACAGGCAATAAGTAAATGGCTCTACAAGAATGGAACTGAGCTCAGCAGAAAGGTACAGTACAATGTGAGATATACTCAGTCTGGTGTAGAGTCATGGAATGCTGCAAAGGAAAAGAAAGTTAGTTCCATCAGTGAATGAGTCTTGGGATGACACCAGAGAGGATCTTCAAGGAGGAGGTGACAACGGTTGTGGAGGAGCCCAGTTTCTGCCTGGAGAAGTTGTAGACATATTAGACTTGTATAAATGCAGATTCTTGGTGCAGACCTAAGCTTTGGAGAATGATGTAAGCTCAGGGGTCTTGCCTTGATGCACAAAAGTGAATGTAATGGGAAGTATAATTTCCATTACCAGTTTCATTGGATTGTAGGAATTGCCAGGAACGATTTTATCCTCTTAAGGATTTTCACTGGTGAACAATCAGGGAATAGCTCTGCCTCTTGTGCAGCTTGCAGGAGACTTTTTTTTACTTTTAATAATGTACCAGACTATAAAGTCCTTCAGAGAGTCTTCCAAGTTGTGTGCTGCCAGAGCTCAAAGGATGCAATCAGGTTCTAAGTGATCCATTTGTAGCTCTAGGGCCAGCACCTGGAACAAGACAATTACTGACTGCAGGTTCAAGATGGTCTCAGGCAGGAACTGGAGATGGAAGTTGGAGTGGCTATTGCAGGTTTCACAGTCTCTACCTGTGATCACAGTGCTGCATTTTCATTCTTGAGGGCTTCCATTTCCTTCTTGTAGAGGTGCATTTTAGATGTCTTAGATTTGGCATGTTGGTTGGTGAGTTTCATAGACATCTTGTGAAAGGACTTTTGTAGCATGACCTCAAACCGAGTTAAGAGGTCAGGGGTAGCAAGTACAGTATGCCCAGGATCAGGCTATCTGTGCCTCAGCTGAGTCATCAGAGTTTTGGTGTGACTCTACATATTCTCTAGCAGAGTGCCACCTTGCCTGTTCTCTCAAGGGTCTTGCATATAGTTTTTTGGGCCAGGTTTGTTCCTTTTCTTTGCCCTCTAAAATATCATTCTGAATATCAGCCAAATGAACAAGATACTGTTAACATGTAGAGTGGTGTTGTAAATATTTGGCTGAAATTTGCATCAGTAGGGCAAATCCCCCCAGATGATGCAGGGTTCAGTCACATGCATCTAGGTGACTACTCGCATGTATTCCCCAATAATTGCTTTTTAAATGACTGCTAATGTGTGGAAATGGTGTTTGTTTAGCAACTTGGTTTCTAGCCATTAACTGTGCATTGAGAGCTATTAGAAAAAGACTAATTACCATTCACAATACCATTCAAGCTGTGTATTGATTTGAAACATGTAATTTGCTAAATATTATTACACCATAAGTAGATATTACAATTGACAATATAATGCTTATGGATATAAACATGATTTAGTTAGGAGAACTAGTGATGTTAAAGAGATACTTTCACTATTCCCATTATAGACCCACTGAAACTTAGCTTGCCGGCATTACCCCACCAATCCTCCTGCTTCCTTAAAGTGTTACTAAACCCACAACAGTAAAATCAGTCTGTATAGCAGTAATGCATGCTTGTTATACTCACTGTGGAACCTAGCGGGTTAATCTCTGCTTTGTGTAAAAAGACCGTTTGATCCTGACTTCTCTGATCCTCCCCTTCTTCCAGTGCCCCCCTCTTATCTACTGATAAGACATATCGTGTGGAGTCACTCTGCACATGCTCAGTTTGGTGTGTATTGCTAGAGAGGTTTTTTTTCTTTCTTGGGAGAGTGCATCAGCACAGGGCCAATCAGCACTGTCCAGACAGATGTCAGGGGTTCTGCATCCTCCTAGAGCAGAAAGAAACAGCTTCCTACAAGCTTTAAGCAGTGCTCTGCTGAACACAGATAGAAGTCACAAGAATGCTCTAACTGCTGATGGGAAAAGGTATTTAGCAGTTTATATTTACTAAAATAATTGCGTTTCCATGTTCTGTGTACTGTGGGAGAGCATCCACAGTGAATGCAAGGTCCTGGGTTTAGTAACACTTTAACTGACAAAAATACATAATGCTTCTAGTCTGGGCATAGGACCTCTCTCCACTTGTGACAGTGCTTGGGTCCAGTAGCCCGAGCACTGTGACATGATCAAGGGACTGCTCTCCCTTTCACTTGCATCAGCTAATACTGGGGACTTTAGTGATAAGTGATAAGGGGAGTATAATTAGGTTTGGAGGAAAGGCCCTTTGCACCGTATTTCTGGATTTGGAAGGATAGTAAAAAAAACTACTATGGAGAAACTGAAACTGGCAATCTGATAAGTCTGGAATTTCCCAGAAAGACTTTTACACCTTACCTAACAACTGTGATCATGCTGATTTAGGGAAATGTCAGACAGTCTCTCACCCCCGGTTCACATATACGCGGCCATGCGGGACGCGTTTTGCACGGGCACGAGAGCCCGTTCATTTGAATTGACTCCCATGCCCAAGACACACAGGGAAGATGTCCCTGCACTTCTTTTGAAAATGCAGCCCACATGGGAACCTCGGTTCCCAGTATGGTTGCATTTTTCCAGTGTGGCCGGCGTGCCATTAGAAATAATAGCACCCGCACGTGGGCCCGCATTTCTCTGCGTGGGTCGGCTGCACGGATTTTTGTGCGGATCCGCAGTGGCACCACCCGCACAGATGTGAACCTAGGGTTAAGGCTCGCTGCCAATACCCTCATACTCAGCTTTTCCGTGATTGCATGTCACTTCCTTGGTCTGGCAGAGCTCTTCTGAAATACCTGGAACCTTCAAGTATGGGAGAGCTTTCAATGTCCAACCAGGATGCTGGTATGAACACGTGAGGAAGAGGGTAACATCCTCAATACTATGTAAACTTCCAGCTCCAACGAAGGAGCAAAGTGGTGGAATTGTATGGGAAAGGAGAGTATCAAAGGGGGGGGGGGTGCTTTCAAGAGACTCTGTGAGTCACTGGGAAAAAATGCTCTTTAAGCAAACAATAAATTATAAATAAAATACATTACACATAATAACAAATACATGGCAGCATCATATTGGGTTCTGTTATCTATGGGGCTGATTTAAAAGGAAAGTGTCAATCACTATCAGATTGATGTCATATTATTACTCAACACCACGGCCTGCATTTTCCACTTCAATACTAAACTACAAGATGTGTGGATCCTATGGTGTCCAATGGAACTGGTAGGAGGGACAAATTTTGAACAGTCATATGACCCAAAACGCCACACAATTTTTCCCCGCCCATTCATTATAAAAGTATTAGAAACACTAATACTAAATACAAAGCAAATTAGAAACACTATCAATTTTTAATACTGTGTGTGCCTTCCTCGCACTTACTGACTGGTGATCGAATCATTTGGACAGGAAGTAAATGAAAATCTCCAGTAAGGTCAAGTACAAGATAACAATAAAAATCTAACACAAGTTCTAAATCTATTATTATTCTATCTATTAGAATAATTGTTTTTATTTCTGTCAGTGTCCCCACCAGAGAAATTTCCCCTTAAATCTCTGCTCAGAGCGGAGCGGAGAACTGAGTGATCAGCTGTGTTTGATCGCTTATTTTTCACTTCAGAGCGGCGAGGGATTGGATGCTCCATTCACCTAGGTAAGCATAAATGTTTTTTCTATAAAGTCTATTCTTGTCTTTTAAGGACCAAATTTTTTTTCTTTATTTATGACCTTATTGCAGACTCTGTTTGCTAGCTATTCATTCAACTGACTTCCAGGAAACAACAGTTCCAAAAGTTACTAATAATTCAGGAAGTTTCACAGACAGAACTTCAATAAAGGTTCTCCAGCAAAATATTTACCCAGCCAGCAACACAACAGTAGCCTAGATTTACACTCTTAATTAAAACATAAAATACATCAGATTAAAAAAAAAAAAATTATTATATACTATACCATACTGGTAAAGCCCATAACCAGGAATTACAAAAAAATTACTCTTGTAGTCGGCTCCCTAGCACTACAAGGGTGAAATGCTCATTAAATTAAAATGAAAGGCAAAAACTTTTTTTTGTTTTGGACACAGTGGAGATGGATTAGAACACATTATGATTTCTTGCTCCAGAACAACATACTTAAAGAGGCGCTAGGAACTTTTAGACTTGCAAGTGTAGTAAGATGAAATAAAAAGCCAAACAAGCTGAATAGCTCTGGTGAGGCGACTTCACAATAGGAAGATTTCTCTTGATGGACACTCCGACAGTAGTTCAAGCCATAGTAATACAGAGAGCAATGCCAGACCAAAATGGGATAAAAGAGTCCAAGATAATTTTAATTGTTGGTAAAAAAAAGTTATCTAGAAAAAGCCAACGTGTTTCAAGGGGCAACACCTTTCTCCCTTCATCAAGGCTCAACAAGAGATACAATTGGAAGGATAGTAATTTCACAGATCTATATTAGAATCAGTATTAAAATCTCTACACAAATTAACAACTTGTTAACAACTTTCTCAGCAGTTGCTGAGCAGACATTGTTCCCTCTTGGTTCATCCAAGTTTTATCCTGTGTTGAGCCCTGATGAAGGGGAAGTGGTTTTGCCCCGGAAACACATTGGCTGTTTTTATATGACCTTATTTATATCCAACAATTAAAATTATCTTGGACTTTTTTTATCCAGTTTTGGTCTGGCACTCCTTTCTCTATGTCTAAAGTTTGTACTGCTGTCTGTGTTCCCACTAGGGAGATTCTCCCTGTCCATTTGTTATGTTTATTATTATCACTAAAAGTGAAATTTCCAAATTATGGGTTGTTGCCAGAACATTTGTAGATACATTCCAAAGTGGCCACAAGTTCTGGTGACATCCAGGGATTCCCTAACTTTGACCGAATTTCCTGTCACTTCCTGGATTGGCTATGGGATAGGAAATAAAGGGACATCTCCACAATGGGACACAGAGAGCAAAAAAAATTTTGACAGGGGTTATACCCTCCCTTTCTCTATCCAAAATGAAAAACATTTTGCCTTTACTTCTACTTTGACACTTGGGGATGAGGAATAAAATATAATGTTTAGCTCATTTCTTGTTCTGGCAAGTTCCCTCAATCTGTGTGACTGGTCCCCCAAATCCTCTTCCAGAAGATGCTCCAGCTGGCAGTCACACATTGACGTCATCAAGTACAATGCAGGGCCAATAGCCTTTGCATTGTATGGGATGATGGTGAGGGTAGGTACTGCCCACACATTAGAGTGGAAGAGAGCACCACAGCCTGCAAGAGCTAGTATAAGGTAAGTATCATAGCGTATTCCTTATCAATTAGAGCAGGTGTGTCAAACTGGCAGCCCTCCAGCTGTTGCGAAACTACAAGTCCCATATTGCCCCTGCCTTTGGGAATCATGCTTGTAACTTTCAGTCTTGCAATGCCTCATGGGACTTGTAGTTTGGCAACAGCTAGAGGGCCACCAGTTTGACACGCATTCCCTAGAGAAAACAAACATTTGCCCATTGCACTGAAAGTATAACTAAAGGCAAAACCATTTTTTTAAGTTTTGGATAGAGTGGAGAAGGGTTAGAACACCTAATATGTTTTTATTGCTGTCTGTGCCCCCATTAGGGTAATTTGCCCTCTTGATTTGTCCTATTTACTGTAATTGAAAGTGAAAGAAACCCCAAATTTTGGGCTGTCCCCAGAAAAGTAGTAGTGGAGAAATCTTCCAATGGAAGACACTAGCTCTTGGAGACCTGGGGGTCCCCAAGGAATTCCGTTAAATTGTAGGGATTTCCTCACACTTCCTGATTGGCTATGGAACAGGAAGTGAAGGTAAATCTCCACAATGGGACACAGATGGTGAAAAATAAACTGACAGGGCTAGCCCTCCCTTGCTCTAGCCCTTACTCTGGGGCAGCACAGTGGCTAAATGGTTAGCACTTCTGCCTGACAGTACTAGGGTCACTGGTTCAAATCCCAACCCTATCATCACCTGACTGGAGTTTGCATGTTCTCCCTGTGCCTGCATGGGTTTCCTCCCATACTCCAAAAACATGCTGGGAGGCTAACTGGCTCCAGTCTTAATTGGCCCTAGTATGTGTACATATGAATGTAAGTTAGGGACTTTAGATTGTACACCCCTTGAGGGCTAGGGACTGATGTGAATGTACAATATATATGTAAAGCACTGCATAAATTGACAGCGCTATATACTGTAAGTACCTGTAATAATCCAAAATGAAAAAAAAAAGTTTTGCCTATAGTTCTGTCTGAAGGGGACATAACTGCAAGAATATTTTAAAATTCCTGGAAATAAGCTTTATAAATATACAGTTATTCAAAATATACTTATTACTGTAGTTCTGAAGGAGACAGAGTTAATGAAGAGACAAATGGTTAATTTACCGTATCCTAAAGGGAAGCATCAAATCTAAATGCCTCTGTGGAGTGAGGAATGAAACTAGCGACATAGTGAAGATTAATTGAAATTGAGTCTCGGTTAATAATATGGAGTAGAATTTTCTCTGCATGTGATCTTGAAGATGCATTGCCTTGCATGCTAGGTTCAATCCCTATTAAAGTCAATTTGAATGATTAGAAAAGATAGGGTTTTATTATAGTGATCCTTCCATCCATTCTTAACAAAAGGACACACCACAGATGCATTCTATTACCATTACTAACCAAAAATCTTTTACTGTGCCTCTTTCTGATTTCATTTTCACTGGGAGCTGATGTAAATATTTCTAAAAAAAATTGGACAATTAATATCATTTTAACCAGAGATTCTTTCATAAAACCAGTAGAGATGGGTTCACTTTGAGGGCTTGTTCACATCAGAATGCTGTGCGGGAAACCCATGTTCTGCGCGCATTTCCTGCCTCGTGTTCAAAGCACACTAGGTGTGTGATCTGCTTGGCGTGTCAATGTATTGCTACAGACACCCCAAATGCAGATTGCAAACGCAGTACAGTACGTTTTTTAAAAAGTAGTGCACATACTACTTTTGGTGTGATCCAGTGCAATTTCAGCCCATGCAAATGAATGGGCTGAAAATCGCACTGTACTGAATCGTGCAAGAACACAGACTGCGTTCCTGTGCAATTCAGTATGCAGTTAGGTGTGGATCCAAGCCCATGAACAAAAATTTATAGTATTGCCAGTTACCAGTCCTTAGATAGTGCAGGTATGAACCTGCTCTAAAGGTGAAATTGAACCTCTTGACGCTGACAGCACTGGGCTTTTTTCTGTGGGGCTGCTAATTTGCGTACCTGTCCTTCTGCTGGGAATGCGCCACACGCACAAAGACCGTGGTGTCACTGAGAGCCCCGGGTCCTGTTCTAATGATCTCTGATTGGCTATCACAGTGATCAGTCACTGTGAAGCCCGCCCCCCCTTGTTTTATCTCTCTGAATGGAGGAGAGAGATACATTGTATCTCTCTCTGTCCTTTCAGAGAGGAAAAAACAACTGTGTGTAAAAAAATCAATCAATCAATAAATATAATAATAACATATAAACAAAAATACCTAGATCAAGGTTTGATCTAGGTCTGTGCCAGGGTTAGTGTTTGGGTCAAGTTCAGGGTCAAAGCTCAGGGTCAGTTTAAAAAAAAAAATTAATATCGGTGTCAGTGGCAGAATAAAAAAAAAAAGAGCAAATTGTGCACTAATGTTTCTGGGCTGTACAATGGGTACAAACAACATCTAACATACACACATGTGGTATTGCTGCAAATGTCAGGAGCAGGAGAAATTATTTTGGGTTGTTCTTTGATGGTAGGTTATGGTAGTAGCAAGAAACACAGCTAAATTTAAAAAAATGTTTTTTTTTTACTATTTTGGACCAGTTTTCCTTTGGTAATAAAACAAAAATCAGCAGATATCCATTACCATTTACAACCAAATGAAAGCCCAATTTGTCCTGAAAAAAAAAAAGGTATAATCCACCTGGATGCACAAAGTAGTTGTGATCTGTATGTTTTTGCTAACACATGTCAAAGTTGCAAAATTGTGCTTAGGCGTTAATATTTGTTGACTGGAGTTCTGCTTTAAGTTGTCAGAGATTGGGCTCATGGAAGGCATGTTTGCTAAGTAGTTGGTCCTGAGAAAGGACTCCACTTTGATTTGCAGGCTTTTATTGAATTTGGCCATAAATCTTCAAATCTAAAACTTATTGCATTTTGTTTCCATCATTTCTACAAATACACTGTGGCATAATAATAAAAATCACTCAGCGACAATATGCTGTTGAAATATTGAACCTACACACTCACAATAGTGCCACAAGTTCACAGGTTAGGGTTAAATATAGTACAAATTTTTAACAGGACGAATGATTTTTGAGATAACATTCATACCGTACTTAAAAAAAAGATTTTTAACTTAAGCTGGTCATATGCTGGTAGATTTTCATATGAACATTCGTACAAAAAATCTCATCAGCACATACTGTATAATGCCATCAAAGACTTGACAAATGTAGTTTAAAAGCACTTTAAAAGTTAATTTGATTTGAACATTCCATTTTGAAAAGAATGGGCATGATTCCTGAATGAAAACTGCATTCAATGTTAGATCTTTGTTCCTTAAAGAAAAATTTTCCACCCTGTTCCCTGTTTTTTTTTTATCACTATGGTCAAAAACGATTATTGATTTGACCCCATTAACTTTTGCAAAGTTGAACGAATGTTCCAGAAAAATTCCCAAAAATTAATGTCTGCTGGCAAGCTATAAATAAGGTCATGTAGCCCCATGCAAAAAGACCTTTCTTTCAAAAGATATATATATATTACAGAGCTAAACGGGTTAACTGCTCATTTTTGTCCTCCGATCCTCCCAGCTCAAGACCGGTCCGGCACCCCCCCCCCCCCGCTCGTGCTCCAGCGTTCTGAACTGGTGAAGGTTCCTGACGTCATCAAGCCCAGAGCAGGCTCCATAGACCAGGAGCAGTCCACCATTGGACTGTGAGATCGCCGTTTTCTGGTGGAATGAAGGATTGGGTGAGTATAGGCTTTCTCCTCACCTCTAGACAAAACATGTGGCTGACCGATTCAACTTTTTTATTGCCAGGAGTTGGGCTATAAGCATCAGGAAGATTCCTATAAATTATCAATAACCTAAAGCACGTTTAATGTATGGACAAATGTTCCTAAAGGCAATTGTATTAATATAAATGAATATTTTAAGAGTCAAAGGAAATTATGTGAATGTCCATGTCTTGTCCCTATGAAATAATCCCATTGGTATCTTACTGAAAAGTTAATTTTATCCACAACAGTGTGATGATTGGGGTGCCACCATTGTAGGTTACTAATTATCAAATCCCTACGTTCATCATACTAATAATTACATATTAAAGTTGAACTTCAGCCTAAGTCCTCATGCACACTAGACATTTTTACAGCTGCTTTTGACATTTTTTTTCTACAGCCAGTAAACTCCCCAACATGTTATCCTATGTGTCCATACACACATAGACTGTAATCAATGTTTTTTGGCAGGGATGTTTTTTGGCTGGAAAACCCCCCAGAACTAGTGGGTTTCTAGAGGAGTTTCCTAGCTGTAAAAATGCTCTAAGGCTGAAAAATGCAGCAAAACGTGGTAAAACACCACAAACCGGCATTTTTGGATGTTTGTTTTACCACAAAAAAATTTTTTTGTAGAAAAAAATTGGGAAAAAACACAAATGCGAAAAAACGCGGGAAAAATGCTGCTAAATGCAGCAAAACGGTAAAAAAAAGCTGAAAAACTCACATTTTTAACGTGACTTTACACAGCTAACGTTACCAGCGTTATCAAAACACCCAGTGTGCATGGTCCCTTAAAGAGAAGCTCTGGTTTAGCACCTCCTTCCTTTCTCCTCTCTTTTTGCTAAAACTAGGTACCCGCTCTCACGTCTGCTCCGACTGCCTAGGCCAGGGGTGTTCAAACTATGGCCCTCTAGGTGTTGAGGAACTGCAAGTCCCATGAGGCCTTGCAAGACATCCACAGGCAAGACACCCAGAAGCAGAGGCATGATGGGACATGTAGTACTTCAACAGTTGGAGGGCCATAGTTTGGACACCCCTGGCCTAGGCTATCAGAGCGGAGGTCCTTCCCCCCCCCCCCCCCCCGCCTGTAACCTTCTGGGACACGTCACAGGTCTCAGGAGGCTGCAGAACCATTCATACAGTGAAGTGTGGCTCATGCATGCCCAATGGGAAGCTGCAAGGGGTCACACCCAGCTTCCCTTAGTAAACATGCCGGTGCAATGGACCTGAAGACTGGTGAAGAATCAGCCCATGTGGGGACACAGGCCCAGCTGAGAACATTGCTGGATTCCTGGGCAGGAAAGTGTCCTTTTTTTAAAAGTCAGCAGCTACAGTAATTGCAGTAGTTTTATTTATTTTTTTTGTTTTTTAGGACTGAAAATCCTATTTAAGATTTACGGTTTTGATCAGAGATTTTGGCTGATAAGTCTTTTGCAGCAAAATAATTTGAAAAATCAAAGAAACTAATCATGTCTCAAAAAGTAAAAGAAATTAAAGCGTACCTATGGTTAAAATTCAAAATGATATGTTCATTTCCACATTGTATTTCAATTATTTCTAGCCTACTATTTACAACTTCCTGTCCACCCACAGTACATTTAGTGCGGGCGATCAGCATGGGCAGGCTGGATGATGTACATGCATGTCATCCAGCCTTTTCTGGGTGCAGCTCTGGTACTGGATGTCATGTAATCACTATGACTGCTAAACAAACTCTCATGAATGGATTTCCATTCATGAACTACCGAGGTGGTGAGAGGAGGAGTTTCAGGAGGCAGTACAGGAATCACTGATTGCAGGCAGCAAGGTACCATGGGACATGTAGTTCTTAGACATTAAAAGTAAACAGCAGTGGAGAAGCTAGTAGGGAATCCAGGAAACTGATGAAAGTGATGGCCGCAGACAGGCAGCACTTTCAACATGAAAGGAGATTGTTTATATAAGTTCTTAGTGGATTGTCCAATGTAATTATTTTTTTGTATTGCTATGTTGATGTTATAAAATTAAAGTGTATGCTACCTTTCAAAACCAGAACGCAGATCCGTGCCCATTTCCCACACCGCATCCAAAACAAACTGAGTGTGTGATCTGCCACAAATGTCAGTGTATTTCTAATGACAACCCAAATGCAGTGCCTTTGCCTGCACCGGACCGCAGTGCTACCTAATCGCATGGTACTGTAGTACTAATTTTTGTACTTGTAAAACAGATATACTAAAACACTTTAAATGGTATATTTAACAGAGCAAAAGGGAGCAAATAAGAGAAATGTATTGTGTTTGTATACATACACATTATACAGTATATGACTTCACTTTGTTCCACATTGCCTCCTCTTAACGTTTGTTAATTTAATATCATTTATTTGGGTTAAGCTACATTTCTCATATTTCATGCTCTGTTTGCACTGTGCAGACAATTTAATTTTCAAGAATTGAAATGATTTGGGAGTCAGCTCATTTACTCATGCAGAAAGTAGTCTGACTTCTCTGCCAACGTAAAATAAAGGGTAATTTGAGGTCTTCAGCTGGAAAAAAAAAAGAAGCTAAACCTAAAATGCTAACGTCATTTTACTAGTGACCCATGTAACATAACATCTATTCATGCAGTTTACATACCACATGTTCTATATGTTGCCATGCCTTGAAAATTGATCAATCTAGATTGCTATATTTAGGGGGATCATTCATTCACTTGAGACGAATGATATTTCAAAAAAGAGAAAAACTGTTGTCCAAGTACAAAAAAAAAAACCAAACAATAAAAACATTGTGAACCTACTATATAAAAAATGTTTTTTATATATATATATATATATATACCGTATATATATGTTATAGTATTTGCCCCCTTCCTGATTTGTTATTGTTTTTTGCATATTTGTCACACTTAAATGATTCAGATTATCAAACAAATTTTAATATTACACAAAGATAACCTGAGTAAATACAACATGCATGCTGATGAATATTTTCATTTATTAAAGGAAAAAAGCTGTCCAAACTTGCTTGGCCCTATGTAAAAAGTAATTGCCCCCTAAACATAATAACTTGCTGTGCAATCCTTGGTGGCAACAACTGCAATCAAGTGTTTGCGATAACTGGCAATGAGTCTATGATATCAGTTTGGAGGAATTTTGGCCCACTCATCTTTTCAGAATTGTTTTAATACAGCCACGTTGGAGAGTTTTCAAGCATGAATGGCCTGTTTAAAGTGTTACTAAACCCAGGAGCCTGCATTCGCTATATCTGGTCTCCCACAGTACACACAACATGGAAATGCAATTATTTTAGTAAATATAAACTGCTAAATACCTTTTCTCATCAACAGTAGAGCAGTCTTGTGACTTCAGCAGAGCACTGGTAAAGCTTGTAGAAGGAATTTTCTTTCTGCTCTAGGAGGATGTGAACCCCCCGACCCTCTGTCTGGACAGTGCTAATTGGCCCTGTGCTGAACACATGCACTCTCCCAGGGAAAAAAAAAACCTCTCTAGCAATACAGACCAAACTGAGCATGTGCATGTGACCACAGGTTCAGTCTGTATCAGGTGGTCATTTCAACAAGAGGAGGGGCGGAGAAGTCAGGATAAAACAGCTTTTTTACACAATGAAGAGGATTAACCCCTTAGGTTCCACAGTGAGTATAACAAGCATGCTTTACTGCATGTACAGATTGATTTTACTGTTGTGGGTTTAGCAATACTTTAGGTCATGTGACAGCATCTCAATCGGAGTTAAGTCTGGACTTTGACTAGGCCACTCCAAAACCTTAATTCTGTTTTTTTTCAGCTATTTAAGGGTGAACTTGCTGGTGTGTTTCGGATCATTGTCCTGCTGCATAACACAAGTGCACTTCAGGTGGCGAACTGAACAAATTTGGATAATCACAGTTCATTCATGATTTGGCAAGAGGATGAGAGGGGCAATTACTTTTTCACATAGTAAACTTTTTTCCCATAAATCATCATTGAAAAACTGCACTCTATATTTACTCAGGTTATCTTTGTGTAATAATAAAATCTGTTTGATCTAAATCATTTAAGTGAGACAGATATGCAGAAAACAAATTCAGGAAAGGGGCAAATGCTTTTTCACAGAACTGTGTGTATATCTATCTTTCTTTTTATCTATCTATCTATCTATCTATCTATACAGCGGCATACAAAGAAACCAAAACAAATAGGTTCAGGAATGAAGTTATGTGTAATTAAATGGAATGACACAGGGAAAAAGCATTGAACACGCTAACTGACATTTATTTAATACTTCGTACAAAATCCTTTGTTGGTAATGAGAGCTTCAAGATGCCTCCTGTATGGAGAAACTAGTCGCATGCATTGCTCAGGTGTGATTTTGGCCCATTCTTCCACACAAACAGTATTCAAATCTTTAAGGTCCCGTGGGCCTCTTCTGTGAACTCTGAACTTTAGTTCTTTCCATAGATTTTCTATTGGATTCAAGTCAGGTGATTGGCTGGGCCATTATAGCAGCTTTATTTTCTTTCTTTGAAACCAATTGAGAGTTTCCTTGGTTTTGTGTTTGGGATCATTGCCTAGGTGAAATGTCCACCCTCGTTTCATCTTCATCATCCTGGTAAATGGCAGCAGCTTTTTATCAAGAATGTCTTGGTACATTTTTCCATTCATCCTCCCTTCAAGATGCCAGTACCGTATGCTGAAAAACAGCCCCACATCATGTTGTTCCCACCTCCAGACTTCACTGTTGGTATGGTGTTTTTGGGGTGATGTTCAGTGCCATTTGACCTCCAAACATGGTGTGTATTATGGCATCCAAAGAATTCAAGTTTGGTCCAGGGGCGGACTGACAAATCATGGGGCCCCTGGGCAATAGGGGATCATGGGGCCCCTGTTTCCTTGCCCAAACTCAAAAAAGCCCATGAAAAAGGTACCAGGGGCATCTCATGGGGTCCCCTACTGACCCCGGGCCCTTGGGCAGTGCCCGAGTTTCCAAATGGTCAGTCTGCCCCTGGTTTGGTCTCATCTGACCAGACTATATTCTCCCAGTATTTCACAGACTTGTCTAAATGTTGTGCAGCAAACTTGAAACGAGCTTCAACATGCTTTTTCTCCAGCAATGGAGTCTTGCATGGTGATCATGCATACAGGCCACGTTGGTTGAGTGCATTACTTATTGTTTTCTTTGAAACAATTGTACTTGCTAATTCCAGGTCTTTCTGAAGCTCTCTACAAGTGCTCTTTGGCTCTTGGGCAACTCTTCTGATAATTCTTTTCATTCCTCTATCATAAATCTTGTGAGGAGCACCTGGTCATGGCCGGTTTATGGTGAAATTATGTTTTTTTCCACTTCCGATTCTGGCCCCGATAGTGCTCACTGGAACATGCAGAAGTTTAGAAACCCTTCTGTAACCAATGCCATCAGTATGTTTTGCAACAATAAGGTTGGGAAGGTCTTGAGAGAGGTCTTTGCTTTAACCTATCATGAGATGTTTTTGTGTGACACCTTGGTAATGAGACACGTTTTTATAGGCCTTCCGTTGAGACTGAACCAGCTGATACAAGTTTGAACTGGCAAGGAGCAGGATTGCTTTTTAATTACTGATAGATTTCAGCAGGTGTCTTGGTTTTCCATGCTTTTTTGCATCTCCCTTTCTTCATGTGTTCAATACTTTTTCCCTGTATCATTCCATTTTATTAAATATAACTTAATTTCTGAACTTATTTGTTTTGGTTTCTGTGTATGTATAGATTGCATGAGTTGTTGTCGACATATGGTGCAAATTTCATGTCAATAGCACCTTTAGAAATATATTTCTAAAGACTTTAGAATTGGCTAGGTCAAAGAGATGGAGGAACTGGTACATATCAGCAGGGAAACTATGCTGTCACATATTGAGAAATGAACCATTTGGTTTCTTTTTAAAGATTCAGATTTATCTCTCCCTTCCACCAGTATACAATACTGCCAAGAAATGCCCCCATACCCACCCTCTTTTTTTTTTGTTATGTCTTGTTATCAGACCTATATTGTGTCTGTATACACCATTACCCCTGTGATTTCTTTCTCTCCCCAATATACAGACTACAGCTACAACTTAGTTATATTCTTTATTTCTTAACCGTCCCATATAGGCAACCTCTACCCCATGACAGGTCCCCTTTCCATTCACTTCCAAATGGTGTAGAGGGTTATCCATTCCCACCCTGCAAACCGGACTTTATAAAAACCTAAATGGAAACCTGTTCATACATTATAAATGGTTGATTTCTCTACTTATTTACTTAAGGCAACACAGGTGTTCACTTGACTGTTAATTTTTAATGTATATGTAATAGAATGATACTGTGTTGTATGGGCTTTTTTTTTCTCGGAAAATAGGTGCAGTAACTCCCCCCTTCTGAATCACATTTTGTTTATACCCCTACCCACCTCCAAGCACCGTCCCTTGATTCATGAAACCCACAGTACTGCTCCTTATAAAGAATACACAGCCAAGTATCGTTTTGAAGTAATTTGTATGGAATGTGTCAATGATAACAAGAAAAGCAGTAAAATAGATCTCCCGCAGCCAGTAGCAACAGACCCCCAGCAACAATAGATCCCCAGCAACAATGGATCCTGGCAACACAATACCACCACAGGAACAATAGACCGCAGCAGAAACAACAGATCCCCCAGAAGCCAGAGTCAATAGACTCTACAGCAGTCAGCAACAACAGACCCCTCTCTCAACAGTAGATCCCTCCCAGCAACAATAGATCCCCAACCAACAACAACAGACCTCCCAAACAACAATAGACCACCATGCAAAAATATATCCCCCTCCAGTGACCATATAAACCACAGCAGCCAACATCAATAGACTTTCCAGCACCTCTTGCCATTACATACATTCAATCCTGGAGGTGCTTTGTTCCCCCAGGTTCCCACTGAAAAAAACCCTGGAGTTGCAGGTCCTCTTGTTATGTTAAGCTACATTGTGTTGAATTCTTTAAACACTTTACAGGAAAAAAAAAACAATAATGAGTGAATAACCCTGAGTGATCAGTATTTACTGCTTATCCTACTTATGTTATCTTGTCAATTCAGAATGGGTTCATTAGTCACAGGTGTAGACTTGCTTCTGTCATTATTCAATATTCTAGGATATGGATGAGGAAGATTCTCTGACCATGAGAGTATCATGCCTCATGAAATTATTATTATTATTATTATTATTATTATACAGTATTTATAAAGCGCCAATAGTTCGCTCAGCACTGTACATTACAGAGGGGAACAGAACATGTGACAGAACAATACCAATACAATGCAAAACATGAGGGGATCAAGGGCCCTGCTCTTTCGAGCTTACAATCTAGCAGATCATTTCATATATGACAGTCTGTAAATCATAACATGTATTACCCTCCAAACCCATAGTATGAAGTCCTAAAGAAGATTCACTATTAATATTATATAAAATATTAAATATTACTACTAGTAATACAAAATATATTTTGTTTGCTTTACATTAGTTTAGATTATTATTTTGCAAAAGACATGGTTTCCTTTGTATAGTTCTGAAAGTACCGTATATATTTTATGTTCAAGGCTTTGCTATTTGTATGCAAATTAAGCATGGCCCCAAGTTTTCATTGCAGAGGCATCTGTTCATTCAGCTTTCCTGTTATCATCTCTGAGCGGTAATGCCCATCTGCTCTAAAAACAACCCAAATGATCCAACATAATAACATGTTGAAAGGAGCATATACAAATATGTTAGCACTGACTACAGGACCATTTATAAAGATCTGAAAAACAGACTCTGTGCCCCAGGATACCAACATGGCAAATGTACAATATGAGTTAGTAACCCCAGAGTTGCTGGGCCCCCAGTAGGGCCCTTGTAGAGAACATCTAAGCTTCACCTGCATCAGGCTGCACCCATCAATGCAAAAGAGCCAAACGCACAAGATCACACTGGGACTGCTGCATGTAGGGGTCAGAGAACCATATAAGCAGCAAGCTTTTTCAGACAGCCTTATAAGAGGTCATCATCACCAGTCCTTATCCCAACACTAGTTGTATGCCTTTTAACATGAGTAGCTCCAGTCTGTTCAACACCGTAGGTACCAAAGGAGACAGTGCAGTCCTTGTGGAGTGGGGTTTATGTGCAATCTGCCTCTGTCACTTTGGACCCCCTAAAGTGTTACTAAACCCACAACAGTAAAATCAGCCTTTATATGCAGTAAAGTATGCTTGGTATACTCACTATGAAACCTAAGAGGTTAATCCTCTGAATTGTGTAAAAAAAACATTTGATCCTTTCTTCTCTGTTCCTCCCCTTTTTCAAGCGACCACCATCCCCAGACTGAACCATAGGCATGCACATGCTCAGTTTGGTGTGTAATTTTTTTGGGGGGGCGGAGAGCATGTGATCAGCACAGGGCCAATCAACACTATCCAGACAGAGGTCAGGGGATATGCATCCTCCTAAAGCACTCCACCTACAAGTTTTAGCTAGTGGTGGGCTGGACACAGATAGAAGTTACAAGACTGCTCTAAGTTCTGATGAGACAAGGTATTCAGCAGTTTATATTTACTAAAATAATTGCATTTCCATGTTGTGTGTACTGTGGGAGACCAGATATAGTGAATGCAGGGTCCTGGGTTTAGTAACACTTTAAGTCCTCATGCACACTTGACAGCGGCTGTTTTGGGCTTTTGACATTTTTTTCTACAACCACTAAACCCCCCAGCATGTTATTCTATGTGTCCATGCACACATAGACTGTAATTGTTTTTTGGCTGGAAAAAACCCCCCAGAACTAGTGGGTTTCTAGAGGAGTTTTTTAGCTGTAAAAACGCTCTAACACTGAAAAACACAGTAAAAAGGCCCAAACCGGCATGTTTGGAAGTGTTTGGACCAAAAAAAAAGCTAAAACCCGCAAAACAGAAAAACGCTGCTAAACGCCAATGTAAAAACGCTAAAAAAAGGTGAAAAACTCAAGTTTTTAATGTGACTTTACACAGCTAGCATTATCAAAACGTCCAGTGTGCATGAGGGCTAACAGAGAAGTGGAAGCAAAGCTCCAAGACAGGGAAATTGAGGACTTTACTTGAAACACAACAGAGCTATTTGTAGGCAACTTATGCTATCTGCATTTAAGCAGCTAAAGCCTAGTACACATGATCAGAAAATCGTACAAAAATACCGCTTTCAAAGTGATTGTACGGTTATCTATTTGCTAGTACACCGTTTTTGTCCAAAATTATTCATAGGGACAAGCAGGAAAATTTTCATGTACGATACTAGATCGTACGATTTTCATTTAATCAGTACAGCTTTCTTTCAAAAATACAAAACAAATAAAATACAATACATTATATCACTTCGCAATTTGTATTCTGTCATACAAGAATTATTGTAATTTCCTTAACTTCTTTATTTTTGATATGATACTAGCATGCAAAAAAAAAAAAAAGGATGATCAATTGTCCGATATTCTCATCGTGTGTACAGGGCTTTAAAGGGTTAGTTCACCTTTACCAAAAAACTGCCTATGCAGATAAGGGGTGTCTGTAAATAACAACTAACTGTGCAACTGTGACTAAAGTTGAACAATGCCCTTGCTATAGGTGTAGGCCATTTTCATACCTCTTGGAGCCTGACTTTGCTACATTTCATGCAGAAAGGATAGAAAGCAAATGGATGGCATCACCGAGAGTTGATGGATTGACCAGTAGAGGATTTTCAGGGAACATACTAGACCGGAAGTGACAAATACAGACAGAAATAAAAATGCTTCCTTCAGTAGAGTTGGGGAAGGTTAGAACCCCTGTTCCCTTTTTATATTCCCTGTCCTTGCTGTAGATTTTTCCTTACTTCTAGTCATTGTCAGAGGAACAGGAAGTGAAAGTAAATCTCCCTAAAGCTGGCCATAGATGATTCAAATATGGCCAGTTCAGCAAGGAATGGCCGAGATTAGAACCACGTATGGGCAGGATGAATGTACCAGTTTAGCAAGGATACAATCGATCAACTTGGATACAACTAGCCTGTCCGATTTTATAAGCTGTTATCACTAGCGGCTATTATAGTCACTAGTAGTAATCACTGTGTTCTCCCTTCATGGCCGGCTCCCCCCAACCAGGACACGATGGCTCTGCACAATGGCTCACAATGGCTCTGCTGGAGAGATTCCACCATCAACACCAACTGTATTCATGGGGGAATTGAGCAATTTTCTTTCCTGCAACCAAAGAAAATCGCTCCATCTATGGCTGGCTTTACAGGAACATGGATATCCGTCATACATGACATGAGTTCTAACCCTTCCATATTCTATCCAACCTGGAAATAAGCTTTAAGTGCTGCTTTAAACTTTTAAAATACATTTTCTTATTCAAATGAAATTCAGTATTTGTAAGAAGGCAATTATTGCTAATGTCACTATTATCTCTGGAGGTTCTTATACAGAGGATGAGTAAATGGTGAATTCTCTCTGCTCTGCACAGAGACGGATCACATGTGTACCATTTGTCATTTACTGAAGCCTCTCTAACACTGGTAGTTCATTTTCAGCACAAGAAGTCATTCAAATTAATTGATCTCTCACAAGAGAACACTAGAAGCTTCTGGAAACAGATGATACTTGGACTACAGGACGTTACATGATATAAAGAAAAAAAATCAATTAAAAAATCTCTTGAATGAAAGCAATAGTTATGCTATTGTGTTGAAAAACACAGAATATACTGAAATATGGAACAAGCTAGAAAAGGTTTAGCTCAGTGTGCTGTGCTGGGGGGTGCATGAGTGTGCCACAGCATCTTCAAAAATTCTATTAGCACCCCCATCAGCATTCACCTGGTTAGGCTCAGACTGTCTCATTGAGATTCAGTGGATTGACACTAGAAGATCCATTTCAGAGCCTCCTAGACTGTCTTGTCTCCACCTATTCCATTTTACAATGGGTCCGTGGCATGGAGCAGGGTGTCCCTTTTCAGGGCCGATGACAGACAGGCTGCTGAGCAGTGGCATTTCTTGCACCAGGGGACTACCTACAGTTGCATCAATTAAGGAAGTATCCGCTGTATATGGGACTTTAAAGGCAGCACCAATCAATGAGCCAAAACCAAAAAACATAAAATAAAAATTACCATAATTTTATTTCAATTCCATTTAAAAGACAATATAGTAACAATTATGTGATCATAATTGCATGTGGTTGCATACAGAGTCATACATATATTTTACAGTCAAGCATCCGACGCGTTTCGAGATCAATAGACTTCTCTTCTTCAGGGATACAATAGCTGACTATGATATATTATATAATAGGAACCATAATACATATGAACATCCTAAAAACACGTTTTTTACATGACTCTAGCTGCACAGAGGCTGTAGCAGTACAGGTGTGTTTGTGGGGGAGGTTACAGTCATGGAACCCATATTGGGGATGCAGTGGTGAAACAGTGGGGAGGAGGGGGTACAGTGGAGGAACAGATGTGCAGGAGAGGGTTTAGAAGTGAAACACATGTACAGGGGCACAGTAGTGAAAAAGTGGGCAGGAGGTACAGTGAGCTTGCAGCACAGCTACAGAACTGACCTCACTGTGCTCTCTTGCCTAGTGCGGTCAGTTTTTAATAGCAAAGCAGAGGGACTGGCAGGAACACCAGGGATTTCACACAAAGGAAGCAATACAAAGAGAACAAGATCATTTTTCCTACAAGTATAGTAGGCACATATCAGGAATATGAAATGTAGGGTTTACAAATTCTCTAACTCCTGTGCCCATGGGCAGACGTTTCATTATTTCCCACTAGCCAATCAAGGCAGCCAAAAACCCAGCCCCAGAAAAAGCAAAGGAGAAGATGTTAGCATCTGCGAGGAACTGAGGGGGTTAAGTATTTGCAGACTTTTTTTTCTGCTTTAAAGTGTATTTACAACCAAAATATTATTTGTTTTTTTTTTTTAATTATAATAGGGATTGTTTAAAACTCCTGTCAGGTTTTACTCCTATCCAAGGCTCTGTAAGACCCCGGTGTGACTTGGTATGCGATTTGCATGTCATGCGACTTGCAAGCTGCATGCCAAGTCGCACCCTATTGTCCACAATTACAGAGGACATATCGGTGTGGTTTTATCTTGGTCAGATTTCTAAAGTAGTACATCCACTACTTACGGTGCGATTTGCATAGACATCTGTGTCATATGTCTTGCAAATCGTACCTAAAATCGGCATGTCCCCCAACTTTGAAATCGTGCGACTTCACTGTAAGTTGCACGATTTTCAAAGTCGGGCTTGATATGATCGGGGTATAAGAGGGATTCCCCCTCCTTTTTCCGTTCTCAGGCTAATCTTTTACTAGACTAGAAGTGAGGGAAAATCCTAGAAACAGACAATGCAAAAAGTGGAGTTCCAGCCCCCGCCACCTCCCCCTCCAAAAAAAAAAATCAGCAGCTACAAACACTGTGGCTGCTCACTTTTAGTATTAGGGAACTTACCTGTCCATGCATCCAGTGGTATCCTCACCCCAAGCCGATTCTTCAATCAGCTGTCGAGTGCTGATTCTGCCATCTTAACTAAGGGAAACCAGCAGGGAAGCCTTGCAGCTTCACCTCCGGTCTCCTACTGTGCATGTGCAAAGTGCGCTGAGCTTTGTGAATGGGCCGCAGTCCTCTGGGATCTTGGAAGTGTCCCAGAGGGCTGCGGGGGGTGCCGAACTGAGCCGGAATTGGGAGTGAGTACCCGTCAAAACCAGATACCTGCTCCCAACTCCCTCCCAAAAGGTGCCAAATGTGGCAGCTGAGGTGGGGGGGGGGGGTGAGGAGGCAGAAAAGCCTCCACTTTAACTTAAAAAGAAAAAGCATTTTTACTTCTGTTGCTGTTACAGAAATTTCCCATCCTGAGGACAACCCTGTTACTAGACAGGAAGTCTATAGAATTATATCAAAGAAATAGAATTCTAGGATGCATTACTAGAGGGGTCACCAGCAGGAGGAAGGAGGTCCTGCTTCCCCTATAAAGATCTTTAGTTAGACCTCATTTAGAATACTGTGTCCAGTTCTGGAGACCTCCCTTACAAAAAGATATTGAGAAGATAGAACAAGTCCAGAGACGGGTAACAAAAAGGTCTGGGGGATAAAACATATCAACAGCGACTTCAGGAACTTAAGGGAAAAGGGAGACATGATTGAAACCTTTAAATACATCAAGAGGGTAAATAAGGTTCAGGAGGGCAGTATTTTAAACATAAAACCAAAATCAAAAACACGGGGACATGACCTTAAACTAACTGAAGGAAAGTTCAAAACTAACCTTAGAAAGTACTATTTCACTGAAAGAGTAGTTGATGCTTGGAATAAATTTCTAGCAGAGGTAGTGAGCCAGTCAACAGTAAATAGCTTCAAATATGCTTTGGACAAGCATAGATCTAAACTTAGACAAAAAAGCTAGCAAAAAAAACCCCAAAAACAAAAAAAACACACCAGAAAAACCAAAAACAAAAAAAAAACAACCCCCCCCCCCAATAAAAACAAAAAAAAACAACTAAATACGCACAAAAAAATGGGCAGACTCGATGGACCACTGGGTCTTTTTCTGCGATCACTGTTTCATGTTTCTAAGTGACAGCAGTAAAATCTGACAGTTCTAATCCTTCCTCACTCTATCTAAAACTATAAATAAAAAATGTTATAAGAATTTGCAAACTGGAATCTACAGATTTTCATTTGAGGACACAGCTATTGAGAAGGAATTCTGTACACCAGCTTTTATTATATAACATGCTTCCTATGCAATGCTGTGTTTGCTGAGCACTATCTGACAGCTTAAATTGTTTATTTACCCATTTGCTGCCCACCCACAGTACATTTACTGCAAGCGGGTGGCATGGCGAGGCACCCATATATCACGGTGAACTTCCTACTTTTTCGCTGAATGTTCACTGAAACCTGCTTATCGGCTGTAGCTAATCACAGCACAGAATTCTGTTCACAGACACACAGAACTGTGTGTACACAGAACAGCGATTTGGCTGTTTCTTCTCCCTGAAAACCGTGAAGAAAACACAGCCATTGCTGTGAGTAAAAGCAGCACACATTACACATGACACCGCTTCCCAGCCAATGTCATTAGTACAGTGTACAGTATTATCCAGGGGCGTATTTACCACAAGGCAAACAAGGCATTTGCCTAGGGCGGCATTTTTCAGGGGGGCAGCGGCATTTTTCAGGGGGGCAGTGCCGCCCCCTGAAACAAGGTATGGAAGAAGGGACATACGCAGCATGGGGACCAGGTGGGATCTGAGAGAGGCTGCGGGTTGCTTGATGGTGTATGCAGAGCCTGACTCTTGTTCCCGGGGATGTCCGGAGCTGTGAAGGTGAGTGTCTCCTCTCTCACCGGGATGGGGGTGGGGTTGCCAGTGTATGGGATGGCAGTGGTAGTGGAAGGCTCTCGCAGGTGGGGGCTGGGGTGTTGGTCAATGTCAGGCTCTGTTCGTGGGGGAGGGGGGGGGGTTGGTCAGTGTCTCTCCGTGGGGGGGAATGATTTTTGTGTTGCCTAGGGCAGCACGAAACCTAAATACACTACTGGTATTATCACCGATCACTGTATTATTGTCACTAGCGATGTGAGTGTCAGTTAGTGTCCCTCCCAGCCAGTATCAGTTAGTGCCAGACCCAGCGGTATCCTCCCCCCGAGCCGATTCTTCAATCGGCTGTTGGGTGCTGATGTCGCCATCTTGACGAAGGGAAATTGGCCACACTATCACAATAACACTATAATTTGATGATCTCCAACATTACTAGTAAAGTGTCTGTATAGATCAGTATCTTGATCACGCTCAGAACAATACTAGTGTCCTCAAT
Organism: Staurois parvus; assembly: GCF_062004578.1. Taxonomy (NCBI): domain Eukaryota; kingdom Metazoa; phylum Chordata; class Amphibia; order Anura; family Ranidae; genus Staurois; species Staurois parvus. Next base: position 17,684,047 of record NW_028317941.1, on the reverse strand, counting down.
AGTATAGTGTCCCAAAACACGCAGTTTGGTTTTTACCAAAGACATGTAGCAAAATACATTTCGGCCTAAAGTTATGAAGAAATTTGATGTTATTGGATATGTTTTATAACAGAAAGTATTGGTTTTTTTTCAATTTTCTGTATTTTTTCATTTCTATAATAATAATAATAATAATAATAAAAAAAAAAAAGAGTGGTGATTACATACCACCAACTGAAAGCTCTATTTGTGTGAATAAAATGTATATAAATTTCATCTGGGTACAGTACTGCATGAGCAAGCAACTGCCAGTTAACGTAGAACAGTGCTGAATAGCAAAAAATGCCGTGGTCATGAAGGAGGTAAAACCTTCCAGAGGTCAAGTGGTTAAAGATATGGGAGATACAGGGGCGGACTGACAACTCATGGGCCCCCCCGGGCAATAGGGGATCATGGGGCCCCTGTGTCCTTGCCTAAACTCAAAAAAGCCTATGAAAAAGGTACCAGGGGCATCTCATGGGGCCCCCTACTGACCCCGGGCCCTCGGGCAGTGCCCTAGTTTCCAAATGGTCAGTCCACCCCTGGGGAGATACCATTTGAGGGAAGTTGTTAGTCTCATTACTCCACAGCAGGCAAAACCAGTGGGGAAACTCATCCTGTGCATACATACCAGCAGATGACATATTAAAGTGACCCATGTCATTGCTCTTGCTATCCAATTTACTATTACCTGTGCATAGAAGCAGTTATATGCTTTTTTAACTGTTCCCATTTTCATATTTGTGCTTTCCAGCAATCCCTGGATATCAGCTGTAAATTATCTGTAAAAATATTACTTTACCTTCACTGCCAAAACATCCTGTGGGAAAGAATGACATTGGTGTCCGTTTATGACACAGAGAATAGCTGCGATTCAACGGATCTCAGCTATTCTCTGGTCATTCACAGTTTATGACACTCAGGAGATCATGTCAGCCCTTCTCTGGAGATCTGTGTTCTCCCTCCAGATTCTCCAGCCCAGAGCTGGAGAATCAGAGGGACCGAAAACTAAGCAGAGATAATTTACCTCTGCTTAGTAAACTGATCTTTTACTGTAATCTCGAGAGATTATAGTAAAATGAGCCGTTTTTCAGAGTTTGTAGACCGTTCTCCAGCGTTTGGAGACCGTTCTCCCTTCGTTCGGAGAACTGCTTCATAAACTGCATTCACAGGAGAACTGTGTTCTCCGAGAATGCCGGGGAACTGAGCAGCGATCTATTACCGCTGGTCCATAAACGGACACCATTGTTGCTACTTTCTTGATTGACTTATTATTTTTTTCAGTGGCTGATCTCAGCAAATCAGAGTGTCTGCAGCTGCTATCTAGGAACTGTTAGAGAGCTGTGCCATTCGATAGATATCAATAAAAAGACTGCAACAGTCTCCATGCGAGATAGGCATGGGTCACAGAGTTGGACATTTATAACCTCCAACATTGCCAAAACCTTGAAAACAGAAAAGAAAGCTAATACAATGAAAGTAGATATTAATCTACTACTGTTTTTTTTTTACAATGCCTCACTCACACTGTTACATTTCCTATCCGGTTTGAAAAATGAATGCTCCATTAATTAATTTATCTACAACGAATTTCAGTAGCCAGTTTGCTGGTATACTCCAGCACTGCCAATCTAGTTCTAGGTTAAGACTACAGAGAATTAAAACATTTGCATGAAAGAAAGAAAGAAAGGTTAAACATACTGTATTAGCAATCAAGTTGGTATATCAATATGACATTTACAATATATAAAGGGATGCAGGTTTGAAAATTTAGGACCTTTAGCATTGCCAAAAGCTATTAGACAGTTCCAAAGACAACACCTAAGTGATACTTAATGCTTCAGTATATCTCAACTCTGCCAACTATAGCTCTAGGTTTAGGTTCAGGAGCATTAAATGCTTTCTATGAAAGAAATACAAAGTTTAAAGTTGAATAAAATTCAAAAAGTGAAGATCTACTATGTTATAGGGAACATCTAGAAACAGTAGCCCCACAAAATTACCTTTTTCTTGATTTCTTGCTTACACTTCCTTACATTTCCTGCCTTTGACTGCTAGTCTCAGATTTGGAGTGAGAATTGGTAATGTGACCACTGTGCTGCTCGCTGTTCTCCTTGCTGGAGGCTCTGACATGAGGAAAGAAAAGCCCTGCCTCTACCAAGATGGCCACCTCCACAAAGAGACCCTGTGTAGAATTAGGCATTGTGAGTCAGTAATGAAGAAAAGATTAGCTGCAGGAAGACCACATGTAATACTGGTGATTAGACCTTTGCTTCTGCCTGCCTTTTTTTGTGCAAGGCTTCCAGTTTCTATATATCTGGAATATTAATGTGGCTTCAAAATCAATAATACATTTAACCACTTCTCATCCAGCAACATACTGGCACGTCACTGAATGGGAAGGGTGATATCTGCAGCTACATCGATGAATGAGATATCATTTTTTTTCAGGGGGCATTTCCCTTCGCTGTAAATGTAATCTTAGCTATAGAGCTGCTAGATTACTTTTACAGCCATTGGAAGGTGGTCCGCCCCCTCCTGCCACCGCCTTTACCGTGCTCCCCCAAGCGGTTGGAGAACCCGGTAAGGATACCACTAGCTTCATTCACTTCCCCAAACACAGTGAGAGGAACTAATCTTGTCCCTCCCATTGTGAGACATCAGAAAATGGAAGCAACAAGGATTTTGTCATGTCCGGTTTCAGTTCCTTTACCTACAAGCCGTTACTGGCTTATGAAGCAGCAGATCAAACCAATCTCAGTTTGATTTTCTGCTTTGGAGGCCAGAGGAGAGCTCTGGGGTTTCATAGACACCGATCTCTCCATAAAGAGGACCTATCATGGCCCATGTAGTTCATGCCGTGTGCTAGCAATAAAATAGATTAAATAAATAAATAAAAGTACAGTGTACAAATAATAAAAAAAAAATTCAACAAATAGTAAAATAAAACATTTTAAAGCGCCCCTGCCCCCCCTGCTCGCGTGCAAAAGTGAATCCCTCACGCATATGTAAACGGTATGAGGTATCATCACGAATGTCAAAGTGAGAGTAAAAATCCTAGCTCCAGATCTTCTGTGTAACTCTAAATGATAACCTGTACAGGCTTTTAAAAACTTTGCCTATGGAGATTTTTAGGTACCGTAGTTTAGTGCCTTTCCACAAGCGTATGCAATTTTAAAACTTGACTTGTTTGGTATCTATTTATTCGGTGTAATATCATCTTTTATATTTTACCAATAGATTTGGTATTATATTTGTGTCTTTGTGCATGTAAATTCATTAAAGTGTATTTTTTCCAAAACATTTCCATTTGAATAATCTCTGCGCAAATATAGCGTGACATAAAAATATTCAACATCCACCATTTTTTTCTCTAGGGACTCTGGTTAATAATATATAATCTTTGGGGGTTTTAAGTAGCTTTCTAGCAAAAAAAAAAATAAAAAAATGTTTGTTTACATGTAGGAGAGGAATGTCAGAATTGACCATGACTGGAAGGTGTTAAAATAGACAAAATATGCAATTACAAAATGTAAAAAGTCGATCAGTGCAATTCCTATTCCTTTCTGTACAGGGTATTAGACTTCTCAACTTGCTGTGTGTTCTGTGGCCAATGTTTGAATAAACCTCTGGCCAGTATTTAAGTTCTACAGTTGTAGCTTTTGTTGGCTGTTTGAAAAGGGTGGTTACCAAATGTATATTCAACATACCATATCTTTTACATTGACTATATTCACAGTTAACATTATGGAGCACATCACTTTTCTGCAACTACACCCCAACACAAACTCGTCACAATAGAAAAGATAAGACTGCAAACAGCACAGGGTACAGGACATCACTGGATTTCTAGGAGGATCAACAAACATTCTTTAACTTATCTAACACATATAACAAAGCATTGTCAATTGTATATTTAACATAGGCTAAGTTCACAATAGGGCAGTCTCTGAAATGTGATCTGTGGTGTATAGCTTTTCTACAGACTGATATTCTGTTATTTTCTACAGACTGAGATTCCAGGCACTCAGGAAGTGATCTTGCCACCTCCTGAATGGCTGTTTTTTAATTGTATTTCACTTGCTAAACAGCCATTTAAGTGAGACTAAGAAGTCCCAACTGTGGCCACAGTAATTGGTTACTGGTTGTGGTGCAGTCCCATGGACCTGCATGCGCGACTTTGACAGCTTGTGCTGCCTTTTAACTCAACAAACCCTATAAAATTTGCCATGGCATGTGTACAACCTTCCCCAGCTTTCATATTAGGTTTTAGATGGATGGTCAGGGGAGTGGTAAAATGTGACTCAATCACCTGTTTTTACTGCCCCCTGGCTTCCCATGTGAAAGAGACCTAAAATGAAGCAACTAAGAGAAGTTCATTATTAGGATTAACATAGCAAAGATGGAAATAGTTAACATTTCTATCAGCATTATATTTCTGTGACTCCATTGGGGAGAACTAGCTTCACTTCCTGCCCCTGTGACACTCATACAAGAAATAAAGGGAACGTCAGCAGGACAGGAAGACATGAACAACAATAAAAACATTCTAGAGACTTTAACCTCTCCTCCCTCTATTTAAAATTTATTTTTCTTTTTGTAGTGAGAGATTTCTCATCAGTTCTTGTACTCACAGGAAATAAAATGACCTCTCTCCAACTGAGATGCAGACGGCAATTTAAAGCTGTCAGAGGATCTAACCCTTTCCCACTCAATGTATATTAAAATAATAATTAAAAAAAATTTGGCTGAAGTTTGGCTTTAAGACCACATTCATAGAGTTGTGAATAATAATTTACAGTATACCCTGAATGGTCTTTCACTGTAAATTATGTGTTCCAAGGTTCAGTTTTGGAACCATTGCTTTTCAACATTTTTTTGTGTTTACAAGTGATAAAAGCTATTTAGTGGCACCAACAAATGCAAATATAAAATAAAGGGTGGTGGTGAAGGGGGGGGGTTTAAACTGGGTGACCCAATGATAGAGGAGGATACCCATTATCCTAGTATCAAATATCATACAAGTATCATAAAAAAGTGCATTTTGACTTGAATATCTAGTAAGGTCTGTCATCTCTATGACCAGTCCAGAAGGAATGGATGCAGAAGGAATTATCGAGAATGGGTAGGGATACAGCTGAGCTACAACATAATCATAAACCTGAATGTGCTGTGGGGTGTAGGATTACACAAAAAGCCCATAGGTCCAAAAATATCAGTGGCAGTTACTCAATTAGAATAAAGTGATCTCTGTAATATATAAAGGAAACAGCAGAGGGCGGTGACTAAGTGTAGTATATAGGAAACGACAAGTGGCAACTCACAAGGTGAATGTTGAGCCTCAGTTTGTCTTCAGAAGCTAGCAGATGCCACTGTCAGGAGCTGTGTAGAACACCAAAAATGAAACTGGAAATCCTGGAGCTCATTGATTGCACAAGACTAGAAGTGTTGTCACACCTGGGAGGGTCACAACGTGGAGAGTGTGGCTGCATGTTTTGGAGTGTAACCACTCATTTTTGAAGCTTCTTGAGCTTCCTGGCTTCTGAAGACACAATGAGGATCAACAGCTAACCGCACTGGGCGGATGACATGCTCTTATCCTTATGCAGCTTGTGAGTTACCATTTGTTATTTTTAATAAGGTCTTTTCCAATATGCTGCTAACCCTCCCTCTCTATCCTTCTCTTTGAGACCCACTGCATCCGGCTATTCTCTCCAACCTCTCTGAGGATTGCAGCGATCTATCGGCCTCCTGGACCCGTGTCCCGCTTTCTTGACGACTTTGCCGCCTGGCTACCCTTCGTTCTCTCTTCTGAGCTACCCACTATTATTCTTGGAGACTTCAACATCCCTATCAACATCAATAACCCAGCTACATCCCAACTCTTCCACATAACTTCTTCTTTTGCACTAGCACAGTGCATACAGTCCTCCACTCACTCTGACGGGAACACTCTTGACCTTGTCTTCTCTCACCTTTGCACTCCCTGCAACCTCACAAACACCCCCTTTCCTCTCTCCAATCACAACCTCATCACCTTCTCCGTCTCCTTGTCCTCAAACACCTATCTCTCCAAATGGCAAACAATTACCAGCAGAAACCTCCGGAACTGAAACCCTGCTCCCTTCCACTCTGCAACTGACCAACTTTACGACAGCATCCATCCCCTGTCCTGCCCTGGCCTAGCCACTACTGTCTACAACTCGCTTTCAGCTGTTCTAGACTCGCTCGCACCCCCAACAACACAAAGCATTAGGCCCTGACCGCTACAATCCTGGCAGACCGACCACACCAGAAACCTCAAACGACAAAGTCATGCGCTGGAACGACTATGGCATAAAACCAAATCCCAACAAGCGTTCACCCGCTATAAATCTGCCTTCTTAATGTACACTTCCTCCCTTCACACTGCCAAACAAGCCTACTTTATTACCCTCATTAATATCTTCTCCTCCAGTCCCCGCCGGCTCTTCTCCACTTTTAACTCTCTACTTTCTCCGCCTCCACCTCCACCCAGTACCTCACTTACCGCCCACGAGATTGCTAACCACTTCAAAAACAAGATTGATGCAATTCGTAGGGACTTCACCACTGCTCAGACACCCACCCCACTTAGCACTCCTCACACAATAACCCCCTCAACACTTTGTTCCCTTGACCTCACTACCACCGAAGAGGTCACTAAGATTTTCTCCGAAGCCCGCCTCACCACCTGCCCCCTGGACCCTGTCCCCTCACAACTCCTGCGGTCCCCCTCCTCTTCCATCCTATGCTCCCTCACTCACATCTTCAATCTTTTCCTCTCCACCGGTACTTCCCCTCACCTCTAAAGCATGCGCACATCACTCCCATACTTAAGAAACCCTCCCTGGACCCCACCGACCTGAACAACTTAAGACCCATCTCCCTACTGCCATTTACCTCTAAACTCCTAGAACGCTTAGTCTACAATCGCCTGAGCTCCCATCTCACCGACAACACCCTTCTCGACCCTTTACAGTCCGGCTTCCGCTCCCTACTCTCCACTGAAACTGCCCTACTTAAACTCACCAATGACCTACTAACCTCCAAAACCAATGGCCACTATACTATACTCCTACTACTTGACCTCTCTGTGGATTTTGACACGGTTGACCACCCCCTCCTCCTCAAAAAACTGCACTCTCTTGGCCTCAGAGACTCCGCTCTCTCCTGGTTCTCCTCCTATCTATTGCAGCGCTCCTTCAGTGTTACCTATAACGCTGCCACCTCCCCTTCACTCCCTCTCTCTGTTGGAGTCCCTCAAGGTTCTGTCCTCGAACCCCTCCTCTTCTCCATCTACACCTCCTCCCTTGGTCAATTGATAAACTCCCATGGTTTCAACTACCATCTCTATGCCAACGACACACAAATCTATCTCTCTACCCCTCACCTCACTCCCTTAGTCTCCAATCGCATCACCAGCCTACTAAGTGACATATTGGACTGGATGTCACTCCACTTCCTCAAACTCAACCTTTCCAAAACTAAGCTCCTAGTATTCCCCCCAGCCCGTGCCCCCCCCCCCCGACTTTTCCATCAAGATCAACAATACTATCATCAGTCCCACCCCTCACGCCAGGGTACTAGGTGTAATCCTAGACTCCAATCTGTCCTTTCAGCCCCAGGTCCAACCGCTGACAAACTCATGTAGACTTCACCTCCTCAACATCTCCAAGATATGACCGTTCCTAACCTCGGAAACCACTAAGCAACTCATTCACTCCCTTATTATATCACGCCTTGACTACTGTAACTCCCTTCTCACTGGCCTACCTCATCGCAGGCTATCCCCACTCCAGTCCATCATGAATGCTGCTGCCAGACTCATTCACCTTACTAATCGCTCTGTATATGCCACCCCTCTCTGCCTATCCCTCCACTGGCTTCCAATTGCCCAACAAAAAAAATTCAAAACACTAACACTGATGTATAAAGCCGTTCATAACACTGCCCCTAATTACATCACCGACCTTGTCTCTAAATACCACCCAAACCGTACTCTCCGCTCCTCGCAAGACCTCCTACTCTCTAGCTCCCTTGTCTCCTCCTCCCATGCTCGTCTCCAGGATTTCTCAAGGGCTTCACCCATCCTCTGGAACTCCCTACCCCAATCTATCAGGCTACCGCCTACTCTGCTCACCTTTAGGCGCACTCTGAAAACCCATCTCTTCAGGGAAGCCTACCCCGACTCCAGCTAAATACTGGTATCCTCTACTCTTCCTACCACTCCATCCCCCACAGCTAATTACCTCTTGTACCACTATCCCCTCCCTCCTAGATTGTAAGCTCCAAGGAGCAGGGCCCTCTATTCCATTTTGTATTGAACTGTATTGTTACTGTACTGTCTCCCTCCATAATGTAAAGCGCTGAGCAAACTGTCGGCGCTATATAAGTCCTGTATAATAATAATAATAATTTGATGCCCGCTACTGTTTTCTTTTTAGGAAGAAATGGATGGAATCTGACATCACAAAAAGTGCATTTGGAACTGAATATCTAGCAAAGTCTATCAATTCTACGGATGGTCAAAAAGGAATGTACAGAATGTGATAATATCAGAAAAAGTGCATTTGGACTTTAATATCTAGTAAGATCTATCATCTCCATGAATGGTTAGGAAGGAGTGGATGGAATATGATATCATAAAAAAGTACATTTTGACCTGAATATTGAGTAAGATTTATCATCGCTATCGATGGTCAAAAAAGAATGGATAGAATGTGATAATATCAGAAAAAAGCACATTTTTACCTTAATATCTACTCCATCTAGGTCTATCATCTCCATGAATAGTCAGAATGGAATGGATGGAATCTGATATAAAAACAAAAGCGCACTTTGACCTGAATATGTAGTTAGGGCTATCATCTTGGACAGAAAGGAATGGATAAAAAGTCATAATATCAGAAAAGGGCACATTTTGGCTTGTATATCTAGCAAGGTCTATCATCTCTTTGGATGGTTAGGAAGGAGTGAATGGAATGTGATATCATGAAAAGTGCATATTGATCCAAGTGAAAATCCTAGTGAGGTCTATCATCTCTGGTGAGTTCAATACGGCACAAAAGTTTCTCTGATCAAGGAGGTGGAAGTCAGTAAGGAAGACGCTCATATTGCAGTCAGAAGTGATGTTTCAATCCATGGATACCTAGTAACATTCCCAATGGTTTTCACAGAAAACAGAGGATTTGAAGATTTGAATAGTTGGCAATAAGGGTTCATTCACACAGAAATCTATGGCCATTTTCCATGTCTAGCATAAATTTCCCAACGCTTGAGAGGAGCCTGGCATACAAATGAATGGCTGTACATGGTCATACTCCTTTAAAACGTAATGCTTCTTTGAATCCACGTTTACCTGCTCAGATGTATTTCTAAAATGCCAAGCTTCCACTTTTGGGAAATATGAAGGATGCACCTGCAACTCCCCAGACGTATGAAAGCATGAAATTTAGACTAGGCATATAAAATTTTAGTTTCCATGTGCATGAGTTTTTTGGACTTTTATTTGCTATTGGCTATTTATTATTTGTGTTTTTTATATGAAGGTACGAATATATGTTTGGCTATATAAGGGCAACATATGTATCAAAAATGTTTTTTTATAGATGATAGCTTTTATTGAATTAATGTGACTGTGGTTGTTGTTAGGTATAATACACCAAGCCCCAGGCTTGTGCCGAACCTTATCTACTCTGTCCTGCCCCAAGACATTCCTATTTGCCCATCACTATAATGGGCTGTTTTGCTTACTAAAGACTAGATTTTCTTTTGTTCAGCCCACAGGTTGATTACTTACCTCATCCATCATACTTACCTCATTCCTGACTATGGAGAATTTCCTTTATCTATGTGACTAGTCCAGCGCTGAGTCCTCCCTAAGGCATGTTGTGTCCATGTCAGTATTCATCTCCTCACATACAATACAGGGTCAATAGCCTTGTACTGTATGTATGCCTGGAGCTTTAGAAAGATGAGAAAAGCACTGGAGCGAAGGATAAGTAGGTAACACACCTAATGCCTGCACCCCTAGAGTAAACAAGAATTTATCCCTTGCAGTATGGAGGAGCCCACTGCAAAGATAGTGTGTGTCTTATTCCCAGAGTTTAGCTTTAGGTTATATAACCCTAAGGAGCCATTTGAAGCCCACTGCACCTTCAAAAACCACCAAAATCACCTTAATTTCATCATCTCCACTAAATCCAATAGATTTAGAAAATTGCAAAATGGAAAAATCTTGCCAAAACCTCATGGCATTTCACTAAATTGAAAATTCTCATATTGGGCCATCTGCAGCTTCCACCAAAAACTGAATTACTATTATACAGGACTTATATTGTGCCACATGTTTGTGCAGCACTTTACAATCCAAAGGGAGACAGTACAGTTACAATACAATAAAATACAAGAGGCTAAAAGGGCTTTGCTCACAAGAGTTTACAATCTAATAGGATGGGGAAAGTGGTACAAAAAGTGATAACTATGGGTGATGAGCTGATGGAATAGATACAAGTTCAGTTAGTTGCAGGTGTGATAGGCTTCCTTGAAGAGATGAGTTTTCAGGGATCGCCTAAAAGTAGGCAGAGTGGGAGAAATCTGGATAGACTGATAAACTTTTGGATGTCTGACCCTACTTACAATGATTTTAGTGGCACAGTTTAGATACTGAAAACTAGCAGTGTAGTTATAACCTGAACATGTAAAAATTGGAAACCCTAACAGCCATTTTCAGCCAGGAATCCATGGAACTCTAGGGAACTTTCAGAGGTTGTCAGGGGTTCCTTAAGCTGTGGCGGATTCACCTTCTATGTGATGGTGCTTGCACGGTTTTGTGGCCAATGCCAATTGGCATGAGACCAATTATCTTTTCAGATTTCTGCAAGGTTGGCATTCTCACCACCACCATTTGCCATTGGCTTCCAATAAAATGGTTTTGGTAAAGGGTTCCAAAAGACCTGAAAACTATTTTATGGGTTGCTCTGGGCTAAGGAGGTTGAGCAAGGCTGCCCTAACAGATAGTTCTGCAGTAGTCCTTGACATGGAAGATCTATTTGCTTATAGAAGACAATTTTTTTCACAATGACGAGTCACCAAACTGACAAACCACTGACAAATCCGGAAACTGACCACAATTCCCGACAAGACAAACTTTGATATCAGCAGAACCTCCACCAACTTAATGTGCAATCAATATGACAAATGATGATTTACAAGCCAGTGGTCACTGCTCACTCATTAGGCTTGCCATGAATTGATGGAAGATCTATTTGCTTATAGAAAATTTTGTTTGCAATAACAAGACACCGAACTGGCAAACCACTGACAAAACTGGAAACTGACCACACATCCCAACAAGACAAACTTTTATATCATCAGCAGAATCTCCACCAACTTAATGTGCAATCAATATGACAAATGATGATTTACAAGCCAGTGGTCACTGCTCACTCATTAGGCTTGCCATGGATTGATGGAAGATCTATTTGCTTATAGAACACAATTTTTTTCGCAATGACAAGACACCGAACCGGCAAACAACTGACAAAACCGGAAACTGACCACACATCCCAACAAGACAAACTTTCATATCATCAGCAGAATCTCCACCAACTTAATGTGCAATCAATATGACAAATGATGATTTACAAGCCAGTGGTCACTGCTCACTCATTAGGCTTGCCATGGATTGATGGAAGATCTATTTGCTTATAGAAGACAATTTTTTTTGCAATGACAAGACACCGAACCGGCAAACCACTGACAAAACTGGAAACTGACCACACATCCCAACAAGACAAACTTTTATATCATCAGCAGAATCTCCACCAACTTAATGTGCAATCAATATGACAAATGATGATTTACAAGCCAGTGGTCACTGCTCACTCATTAGGCTTGCCATGGATTGATGGAAGATCTATTTGCTTATAGAAGACAATTTTTTTTGCAATGACAAGACACCAAACCGGCAAACCACTGACAAAACTGGAAACTGACCACACATCCCAACAAGACAAACTTTTATATCATCAGCAGAATCTCCACCAACTTAATGTGCAATCAATATGACAAATGATGATTTACAAGCCAGTGGTCACTGCTCACTCATTAGGCTTGCCATGGATTGATGGAAGATCTATTTGCTTATAGAAGACTATTTTTTTTCGCAATGACAAGACACCGAACCGGCAAACCACTGACAAATCCGGAAACTGACCACACATCCCAAAAAGACAAACTTTCATATCATCAGCAGAATCTCCACCAACTTAATGTGCAATCAATATGACAAATGATGATTTACAAGCCAGTGGTCACTGCTCACTCATTAGGCTTGCCATGGATTGATGTCAGAGAGAGAGAAGACAAAGAAGAGGTCTCCACCTGCCCATGACACTGACCTGGCTGCCAATCCATCTCAGTTTGACAGATGTGTGGATCTAGAAAGGCAGTGATCTAGGGGCAGAGGAAAGGGGAGATCCTGATTTCTTCTGTGCAGTGACATATACAGTGATGGCACAGAATAAACCTCTACTTATCAGGTTAGGGTCAGGGCTCCCAGGCACAGGACCCATAAAAGAACTGCAAGCAGATCAGAAGCATGGTGTTCTCATAGGATATCTAGCAGTGATAAGTGCATAGGCGAGCACTTACCTGTCAGAGGACAGCTGAGCACACAGGATCCCCCTTAGTTTATCAGTGTGTGCGCATCCCTGCTCGTCCAGCTGATGTACTGCAGCCAGAGAGGGGAACCGAGACCCCGTGATCAGCCCGAGCCGAAGACGTCATAGGGCTTCGCTGCTTCAGCCTTCTACTCGGCTAAAGCCAGCTCCTTGCGCCATCTAATGGCAGCTTTGGTGAACAGCAGCATAGACTTCAGATTTTTTTTTTTTTTAGATATGTACAGTGGGGAAAATAATTAGTTGATCCCCTGCAGATTTTGTAAGTTTTCCCACTTACAAAGAAATGAAGAGTCTATAATTTTTATCATAGGTGTATTTTAAATGATAGAGACAGAATCTCAATCAAAAATCCAGAAAAAACACATGATACAAATGTTATAAATTGAGTTGCAGTTCAGTGCGTAAAATAAGTATTTGATCCGCAAGCAAAACATGACTTAGTACTTGGTGGAGAAACCCTTGTTGGTAAGCATAGAGGTAAGAGGTTTCCTGTAGTTGGTTACCAGGTTTGCACACATCTCAGGAGGGATCTTGGTCCACTCTTCTTTACAGATCTTCTCTAATTCCTTAAGGTTTCTTGGCTGTCACTTGGCAACTCAAAGTTTCAGCTCCTTCCATAAAGTTCCTATAGGATTAAGGTCTGGAGACTGGCTAGGCCACTCCAGGACCTTAATGTGCTTCTTCTTGAGCCACTCCTTTGGTGCCTTGGCCGTGGGTTTTGGGCATGGGCGGACTGACCATTTGGAAACTCAGGCACTGCACAAGGGCCCGGGGTCTGTAGGGGTCCCCATGACATGCCCCTGGTACCTTTTTCATAGGCTTTTTTTGAGCTTGGGCAAGGACAGAGGGACCCCATGATCCCCTATTGCCCGGGGGCCCCATGAGTTGTCAGTCCACCCCTGGTTTTGGGTCATTGTCATGCTGGAACACCCATCCACGACCCATCTTCAGTGTTCTGGCTGAAGGAAGAAGGATCTCATCCAAGATTTTACAATACATGGCCCCGTCCATTGGCCCTTCAGTGCGGCAAAGTCCGCCTGTACCTTTAGCAGACAACCAGTCCCAAAGCATAATGTTTCAACCTCCATGCTTGACTGTAGGGATGGTATTCTTAGGGTCATAGTCAGCATTTTTCTTCCTCCAAACACGACTAGTTGAGTTAATGCCAAAGAGCTGAATCTTGGTCTCATATAACCAAAGCACTTTCTCCCAATTCTTCTCTGAATCATTTAAATGTTCATTGGCAAACTTCAGATGGGCCTGTACATGTGCCTTCCCGAGGAGAGGGACCTTGCAGGTGCTGCAGGATTTCAATCCATGGCGGCGTATTGTGTTACTAATGGTTTGCTTGGTGACTGTGGTCCCAACTGCCTTGAGATCATTCGCAAGCTCCTCCTGTGTAGTTCTTGGCTGATCCCTCGCTTTTCTCATGATCATCCTTACCCCATGAGTCGAAACCTTGCATGGAGCTCCAGACTGAGGGCGTCTGATGGTTATTTGTATTTCTTCCATTTGTGAATCATCGTTCCAACATTTGTCTCATTCTCACCAAGCTTCTTGCTGATGGTCTTGTAGCTCATTCCAGCCTTGTGCAGGTCTACACGTTTGTCCCTGATGTCCTTTGACAGCTCTTTGGTCTTTGGCACATGGCATTGAGGTTTGAATGGAAGAGATTCTGTGGACAGGTGCATTTTATACACATAACCTCTTGTTGTTAGGAGCACCTTATTAAATTGACAGGACTAATCTGTGTACCACATGAGCACATAGCCAGTATGTGGGAGCCAGAATTATTGTTGGTAGGGGGATCAAATACTTATTTTACACCACTGAACTGCAACTCCATTTATAACTTTTGTACCATGTATTTTTTCTGGATTTTTTGTTGATATTCTGTCTCTATAATTTAAAATACACCTATGATAAAAATTATAGACCCTTCATTTCTTTGTAAGTGAGCAAATTTACAAAATTTGCAGGGGATCAATTAATTATTTCCCCCACTCTACAGATCAGTTGTAAATAGATGTATTTAAAGTGCTTGTTACCCAAAAATGTAAAAGTTGTGTTAAACCCAAAACCAAATATATTGCAGCTTACCAATCATTAGATGTGGTAGCTGCATTATTTTTTTTAGGCTTTTCCCCTTTGTGTTTACCTGATGTTTACCTGATGAACTGGCCAGTAACACCTCCTGTACTAGAGTACCCCCACTCTGGATGAAAGAGCACAGGGGCAACTTTGGACAGCAGCATTGTCAGTCTGGGTGGAGGGTAGTGTTAGATGTACTAGCAAAATTTGATACCCTAACAAATTGAAGCCAAACTCCAGATCACAGTTGCAGCAAACAGTTTTGTTCCTTTTAGGATAAAGACGTTTATATATAAATAAAAGGTTGATCATTTTAAGCACCGCTGTCACTGCTAAATGGTATGTCTCAACCCTTTACCTGATTCGTCTGAAGGACAGAATATTCTGTTGAAAAATAACAAACTTAACCAGATTTCACCAGGTGAAATTAAGGGAAAGAAAGATTAAGGGCTCATTTACACCATGGTGGAGAGACGTCAGTTTTTCTGCACGTGTTCTGCAAGGGCACAACAAAATCTATTGTTCTCTATGTCCCCTGTTCACACCACAACAATAGTATCACACACAGGAATCTGCAACATGTATCAAATTCATTCAAGCATGCACGAAAACTGATGTAAACCAATGTCTCTGCAAGTGAAATCTGCACATCAGTTTGCATCAATTTTTCTGCATGTAATGCCCTCCAGGTTAGCCAGATTGTCTAAAAAGAAAAAAAAGAAACAGCCTAAGGCTGGGTAGCAGCCTGGGATGAGTCAGCCTGTAAGTGAGGCAGGAGTTCACCTCAGGACAGGTAGGAGGCTATAACAAGTCAGGGAATCTGTAGCTCTCCCACCTCTTCAGAAACCTGAGAGCTTTCTACAGCAGGGAAGAAGAGGGGAGGAGGTGCAGCTCTGCAGGTTTGAGGGACCTTGGCCAATCCCTTGGCAGCAGGCTGAGCATGGTGACCAGGGCAACCCTTAAATATGAGAGAGCCTGGGGAGCAGTAGTCAGTGTAGAGTGGAAGATGGAGTGAGGAGGACTGGAGCATGGAGCCTTGGAGGGGGCCCCAGGGAGGAGAGCCTACCTACAGGCTGGTACTGGATGGGAGAATCTGCACTTCCACATCATCTCCAAGGGAGGACAACCTGTGTATCAAGGAAGGAGCCAGCCCAGTGTAAGGCCTAAAGGCAGGCACCAACCCACTAAGCTAACTGGAGAGGACAGTGTGCACCCCTTGGGCCAGGTAAGGGGAGAGGGCAGTCAGGTGCAAACCCCAACTAGGTTCTCATCTGGAACTGTTATAAATTGACAACTCTTGGGCCCCCTTGCTCAGGGATACCCTTAGGCAGCTGGGTGAAGAGGAGGAATCATCTGGGGTCTGAGGAGGTACACCAAAGAGCCTCCAATGCTCGTTAAAAAGAGACTGTTGCTAAAGTAGTACTAAACCCAAAAACAAAAATGCCATCTCTTGCACCTTTCAATCCTTAAATATGATGGATGCAATCTTTTTTGGCTTTTTTCCACTTTATTTTAACCTGGTGATCAGGCCAGTAACACACACGTGAATTATTTACTAAAACTGCATGGTGCTAAATCTGGTGCAGCTCTGGATAGAAACCAATCAGCTTCCATGTTTTACTGTGAAATCGTAATTGAACAAACTGAAGTTAGAAGCTGCTTTGCTACCATGCACAACTACACCAGATTATGCGTGCTCCTGTATTAGTAAATCTACCCCACTTGTCTACTTTGCCAAGAAGGAGCAATGGTGACACGTTTGTTAGTCTGTGGAGAGGGAAGTGTTAGATGGACTAGAAGATTTAGATGGACATTTAAAGCAGAACTCAAATTACACTTTTTAAGTACTTATATGTTTTTCCTTTCCGGATAAAGAATTTACATAAATGAATACAAGCTGGTTATTGTAGGCACCCCTGTCAGTGTTAAATGGTTTGTCTTAAAACTCTAACTGCCTCTTTCCTGACCAGCTTGGGGAAAGGACTATTATCAAGGATAGTTATAGTTAGGCTTTTGTAATGCTACAAATAAACTATGCACATGTGTGTTTGCTATACTTGTTGTCGACAACCTTTGTCTCAACTGGAGCACAGCCAATCAGCTTTTAAGGCTCCATGCACACTAGGGCATTAAAAAACGCCCAGAAAACGCTGGATAAGAAACCCTAATATGAGTATTTTTTTTCCAGTGTTCCATTTTTGTGCCGGCTTTTTGCAGACATTTAGTAATGTATAGATGGTTGTAAAGGAGCCAGTTTCCCGCTTTCTGTTCTTAACAACCTATGACTCATCAGCTGTCAGCAGAGTTTCCCGCTGACAGGTGAATGTAAGCAAAAAAATACAATTTGAGAAAAATAACAGTGTGGGTGCCCCCCCCCCCAATCTAATCCCAATTTAATCTAGTACCAGGCCCCTTGAGTCAACCAGTCAGCTTCTGTCTATCATTTTTCCATACACAGCTTAGAAAATTAAAATTTTGGCTCCATGCAATGGTACCAGCTGAGACGTCTCAGACAGTTTTTATTACTTCCCTCCAATGTGTTTACATAAAATTAATTTGAAGCACTCCATTTAATTTTGGTGTCATTGTAGACTGTGCTTCCTCCAAATCTATTTGTTGGAGGGTGACCTGCTCCATTTGGAAGATTTCACTCAGCTTTCTTAACATTAAAGCTAAACTCAGGGAAAAAGAAAAAAAAACATACCCTTGCAGTGAGGCTGTATGATCTAAATCAGGGGTCCTCAAACTATGGCCCGCGGGCCACATGCGGCCCGCCAAGGACATTTTGCGGCCCGCCGGCAGGGGCGTATTTGCCGCCAAGGACATTTTGCGGCCCGCCGGCAGGGGCGTATTTGCCGCGAGGAAGGGACACTAAGTACAGGGGCGGGCAGGGGGCTGCTGTATCTTACCTGGCTCCGTGTCCCAGTCCCACGATGATCCAGTCCAGGATGATCCTGCTCCTTCATTCACTCCGGCCACTCCCTCATTCAATGTTTCCGCTACCGCTTGGCTCCGCCTCCTCCCCGGGAGGGCGCCAGGACTGTAGCTCAGGAAAGGCACACAGGCGGCCAATCACCTGCGAGGAGGTGGAGTAGAGCGGCCCCGCGAACATCGAGTGAGGGAGAGGCCGGAGTGAAGAATGACAGCTGACAGGTAAGTGTGCCGTGCAGATGGTGCTGCTGCAACCAGGTATGCTGGCTGCAGCAGCACCATGCTGGAACAGGGATCAGCAAGTTAAGTGTCATTGGTGTCAGTGGGAGGAATAGTGCCCCATCATTGGTGTCACTGATACTAATAATAGGGCATTATTCCTCCCACTGACACCAACGATGGGGCACTATTCCTCCCCCCCACTGACACCAATGATGGGGCACTATTCCTCCCCCCACTGACACCAACGATGGGGCACTATTCCTCCCCCCACTGACACCAACGATGGAACACTATTCCTTCCCCCACTGACACCAAAGATGGGGTACTATTCCTTCCACTGACACCAATGTTGGGACACTATCCCCCCCCCCACTGGCACCAATGATGGGACACTATTCCCCCCCACTGACACCAATGAGGTACTATTCCTCCCACTGACACCTAAGATGGGGCACTATTCTTCCCACTGACATCAATGATGGGACACTATTCCTCCCACTGATATCAATGATGGAATACTATTCCTCCCACTGACACCAATGTTGGGACACTATCCCCTTCCTCCACTGACACCAATGACGGGACAATATTCCCCCCCCCACACTGACACCAACGATGGGGCACTATTCCTCCCCACACTGACACCAACAAAGGGGCACTATTCCTCCCCCCACTGACACTAATGATGGGGCACTATTCCTCCCACTGACACCATTGATGGGACACAATTCCTCCCACTGACACCAATGATGGGGCATGATTCTTCCCACTGACACCAATGATGGGGCACGTTTCTTCCCACTGACACCAATGATGGGGCACTATTCCTCCCACTGACGCTAATGATGGGGCACGATTCTTCCCACTGACACCAATGATGGGGCACTATTCCTCCCACTGACACCAATGATGGGGCACTATTTCGCTCCATAAGACACACTTGGGGGGAAATGTCTGTGCGTCTTATGGAGCGGCCAGCCCAGTATTCCCGCTGCCGTTGTATGTCCGTACTCTCTGGTCATCTCCTGTACTATGTCTGCAGTCTCTGGTCATCTCCTGTACTATGTCCGCAGTCTCTGGTCATCTCCTGTACTGTGTCCGCAGACTCTGGTCATCTCATGTACTATGTCCGCAGTCTCTGGTCATCTCCTGTACTGTGTCCGCAGACTCTGGTCATCTCCTGTACTGTGTCCGCAGACTCTGGTCATCTCCTGTACTGTCCGCAGACTCTGGTCATCTCATGTACTGTCTGCAGTCTCTGGTCATCTCCTGTACTATGTCCGCAGTCTCTGGTCATCTCCTGTACTGTGTCCGCAGACTCTGGTCATCTCATGTACTGTCTGCAGTCTCTGGTCATCTCCTGTACTATGTCTGCAGTCACTGGTCATCTCCTGTACTATGTCCGCAGTCTCTGGTCATCTCCTGTACTGTGTCCGCAGTCTCTGGTCATCTCCTGTACTGTGTCCGCAGTCTCTGGTCATCTTCTGTACTGTGTCCGCAGTCTCTGGTCATCTCCTGTACTGTGTCTGCAGTCTCTGGTTATCTCCTGTACTATGTCTGCAGTCTCTGGTCATCTCCTGTACTGTGTCCGCAGTCTCTGGTCATCTCCTGTACTGTGTCCGCAGTCTCTGGTCATCTCCTGTACTGTGTCCGCAGTCTCTGGTCATCTCCTGTACTGTGTCCGCAGTCTCTGGTCATCTCCTGTACTGTGTCCGCAGTCTCTGGTCATCTCCTGTACTGTGTCTGCAGTCTCTGGTTATCTCCTGTACTATGTCTGCAGTCTCTGGTCATCTCCTGTACTATGTCCGCAGTCTCTGGTCATCTCCTGTAGTATGTCCGCAGTCTCTGGTCATCTCCTGTACTGTGTCCGCAGTCTCTGGTCATCTCCTGTACTGTCTGCAGTCTCTGGTCATCTTCTGTACTGTGTCTGCAGTCTCTGGTCATCTCCTGTACTGTGTCCGCAGTCTCTGGTCATCTCCTGTACTGTCTGCAGTCTCTGGTCATCTCCTGTACTGTGTCCGCAGTCTCTGGTCATCTCCTGTACTGTCTGCAGTCTCTGGTCATCTCCTGTACTGTGTCTGCAGTCTCTGGTCATCTCCTGTACTGTGTTCGCATTTGTTCATAGTTTTTTTTTTTAAACTATAGTCCGGCCCTCCAACGGTCTGAGGGACAGTGAACTGGCCCCCTGTTTAAAAAGTTTGAGGACCCCTGGTCTAAATGTATGTTTAGTCTGGGGTGCAGGGATAAGCTGCATTACATACCCTAGTTCTGGCCCAAAACAGGCTCCAGCGCTGTCATCAAGCCCAAGGCTGGGAACTTTCCCTTGGCGTCATCAACTATGGATTGAGGGACTATGACAAAGCCTTAAATAAGGAAACTAATACACTTTATTTCTTCAACCCTAGAATAAAGTGTTGTAAATACCAAACGTTTTAAAGTTTTGAATAGGGAGTGGGTGGAGGCTTGTCACCAGGGGCGGACTGACCATTTGGAAACTAGGGCACTGTCCGAGGGCCCGGGGTCAGTAGGGGGCCCCATGAGATGCCTCTGGTACCTTTTTCATAGGCTTTTTTGAGTTTGGGTAAGGACACAGGGGCCCCATGATCCCCTATTGCCCGGGGGCCCCATGAGTTGTCAGTCCGCCCCTGCTTGTCACTCATCCCTGTCGATCATCTCTTCATTACTGAACATATTGGCAACCATGTGGCATCTGCACAGGGTAGGAGACAAGAGAAACTATCTAATTATACCGAAAGCGGCTTGTGCTGGCTACTGGGTCTGTTGAAGTGGACTTTGATTTACAAATGCTTAATACACTTCTTGCGGTACTTGTCTGTTAATTCACCGGATTTATTTATATATATATATATATATATATATTTGTGATATATTTAAATAAAACATATAATATATATATATATATATATATATATATATATATAAATAAATAAATCCGGTGAATTAACAGACAAGTACCCTTCTTGCCACCAGTTTTAGAATTCCTTCTTTATGCATCATATACAAGATGGACTGTGGTGATATGTATCATTGTAGAAGAAGATGAAAGAAAGAGCGCACAAACCTTGCGCATTACCTCAATAAATAGCGACTAATTTTATTATTAAGGAAATATACTCACAAAGTGATGGTATAACAGGCATAAGTAACCATAATCCAAACAGGGTTACAGGTAAATCCAAAAGGGGGGGGAATGAAGGCTAACGTGTTTCGAAGTGTGCAACTTCGAAACCCGTTACTAACGCCCGTTTGATCTGAGTCTTTGAGCGCAGGAGATAATGGATCTTTGGTGATATGTATCATACCTTGCACAACTTATCAATGTCCTAAAGAAATAGAGAGTTTTATTATTTATATATGTATAGTAGCTAACTAGTTCTCTTTAAAGTGAAAGTATGCAAGAAATATTGTCCTTTAGCCAACATTCGTCACGTCCCTGGATTCTCTGAACCATGGCCACACTAATGAGCAAGCAGGCCTCGACTTCACTCTTTTTCAAAGCTCTGATAGACTCTCCAGCCTTTCCATTATCGATATAGGCACCTTTTGATTGGCTACCGAAAGTGCCCAATTAGACAGTGGGATGGCAGGGTTTGCTAAAGCTCACATCCTACTTTCTCATTAGTGTATCTGGTCTTGAAAAATCTGGTGCACACAAAGGAACATTGCCTCAAGATAAAAAGTAAACACTTGGGTGTCTACCATTAAAAATATTACAAGATTTTCTTTTCAGGTTTCCTTTAATAAGGCATTATAAAGAGGAATGCAAAGTTCATTAATGATAGCCAACATATTTCAGATCAGTTAAAAATGAGTTTTCACTGGTTCACAAAGGTTACAACACTTTGAATATTGATCCCTGCCTTACTAAATAAGCTCATTGATCTTTTTAAATTGATGTGGTGTTTACTCTGACCATAAACATTTTATCACGACTGGGGGGATAATTGCTACAAGAAACTATGGTAGAAAGGTAAGATCTTCTGTTAACTCAAAAAGGCATGACTTGTTAACATGTAAATTGATAGTAAAAAAAGAACAAAGAAAAAAGTCTTTCAGTAAATGAATAATTTAAGATACCAATCTTCACAGACTGTTGCTAGGGAAGAAAGGAATACTAATAAGGCCTTTAGAAATGTTTTAGGGTGTTTAAATTAGCTGTCACTAACAACTAAATTATTATTATTATTATTATACAGGATTTACAGTCAGGTCCATAAATATTGGGACATCAACACAATTCTAACATTTTTGGCTTTATACACCACCACAATGGATTTGAAATGAAACAAACAAGATGTGCTTTAACTGCAGACTGTCAGCTTTAATTTGAGGGTATTTACATCCAAATTAGGTGAACGGTGTAGGAATTACAACAGTTTGCATATGTGCCTCTTACTTTTTAAGGGACCAAAAGTAATGGGACAATTGGCTTATCAGCTGTTCCATGGCCAGGTGTGTGTTATTCCCTCATTATCCCAATTACAATGAGCAGATAAAAGGTCCAGAGTTCATTTCAAGTGTGCTATTTGCATTTGGAATCTGTTGCTGTCAACTCTCAAGATGAGATCCAAAGAGCTGTCACTATCAGTGAAGCAAGCCATCATTAGGCTGAAAAAACAAAACAAACCCATCAGAGAGATAGCAAAAACATTAGGCATGGCCAAAACAACTGTTTGGAACATTCTTAAAAAGAAGGAACGCACCGGTGAGCTCAGCAACACCAAAAAACCTGGAAGACCACGGAAAACAACTGTGGTGGATAACCAAAGAATTCTTTCCCTGGTGAAGAAAACACCCTTCACAACAGTTGGCCAGATCAAGAACACTCTCCAGGAGGTAGATGTATATGTGTCAAAGTCAACAATCAAGAGAAGACTTCACCAGAGTGAATACAGAGGGTTCACCACAAGATGGAAACCATTGGTGAGCCTCAAAAACAGGAAGGCCAGATTAGAGTTTGCCAAACGACATGTAAAAAAGCCTTCACAGTTCTCGAACAACATCCTATGGACAGATGAGACCAAGATCAACTTGTACCAGAGTGATGGAAAGAGAAGAGTATGGAGAAGGAAAGGAACTGCTCATGATCCTAAGCATACCACCTCATCAGTGAAGCATGGTGGTGGTAGTGTCATGGCGTGGGCATGTATGGCTGCCAATGGGACTGGTTCTCTTGTATTTATTGATGATGTGACTGCTGACAAAAGCAGCAGGATGAATTCTGAAGTGTTTCGGGCAATATTATCTACTCATTTTCAGCCAAATGCTTCACAACTCATTGGACGCCGCTTCACAGTGCAGATGGACAATGACCCAAAGCAGACTGCAAAAGCAACCAAAGAGTTTTTTAAGGGAAAGAAGTGGAATGTTATGCAATGGCCAAGTCAATCACCTGACCTGAATCCGGTTGAGCATGCATTTCACTTGCTGAAGACAAAACTGAAGGGAAAATGCCCCAAGAACAAGCAGGAACTGAAGACAGTTGCAGAAGAGGCCTGGCAGAGCATCACCAGGGATGAAACCCAGCGTCTGGTGATGTCTATGCGTTCCACACTTCAGGCTGTAATTGACTGCAAAGGATTTGCAACCAAGTATTAAAAAGTGAAAGTTTGATTTATGATTATTATTCTGTCCCATTACTTCTGGTCCCTTGTCAAGTGGGAGGCACATATGCAAAGTGTTGTCATTCCTACACTGTTCACCTGATTTGGATGTAAATACCCTCAAATTAAAGCTGACAGTCTGCAGTTAAAGCACATCTTGTTTGTTTCATTTCAAATCCATTGTGGTGGTGTATAGAGCCAAAAATGTTAGAATTGTGTCGATGTCCCAATATTTATGGACCTGACTGTATATAGCGCCAACAGTTTGCTCAGCGCTTTACAATATAAAGGGAAACAATACAGAAACGATACAGTTCAAAACAAGAGGGTTAGGAGGGCCCTGCTCCTTGGAGCTTACAATCTAAGAGGGAGGGGCTGGTGGTACAAAAGGTAGTAACTGTGGGGGATGAACTGATAGAAGATTCGGTTATTAGCTGAAGGCGGGATAGGCTTCCCTGAAGAGATAGGTTTTCAGAGATCGTCTAAAAGTGGGCAGAGTATGCGATACTCGAATTGTTAAGGTATATTTTCCTACATTTACTATTACATTTCCCCTTCATTTAATGGTTGGGAGAATATTAATTATTATTTACTTATACCATAGTAAAAAATAATATGAAAATCAGGAACAAAGCTGGAACAGCAAAATTTTTATATGTGATACACTTGATTGTCTTTTTGTTGATCCAAGCAGTCAAGTGTTAGTGAACCAACATTGTCCATCTGAAGCACAGTTTATGTGCTGGGGGGTGTTGTTCCCATATTTGTGCCAGGCCTTCTGTTAGTTCCTCACGGCTGTTCCTGCTGCTTTCTTGGATCTTTGTTCTTTCCACAGTCATATCCTGAGTTCTGGCTCATGTAGACTGCATTTATTTCCTGCAGTGAGCTGTTCACTTGAGGAGTGGGGAGGAGTATGCAAGATCTTCCCCTTGCCATCACAGTAACAATGCTGAGTGTAGGGGTGCAAACCCATGCACCCCTACACTCTATAATGCATCATCAAAACCAAAAGGAGAAGGAAATGTGAATTTTAAAATGCTGGTTTGGGCAAAATGTCCAGCCACCTCAGTAAAGCAGTGCATATTTTCCCCCTTCTACATTAAGCCTGAGAAGACATAAAAAGGAGGATGTTCCCTTACAAATAAGCCCAACTTGCCATAATATAATTAAATAATAGGAATATATATTATTTTCCCTCACATGACCACATGCAATACAGCTTAAACTGTAGCAGAAGAACACACACATCCTCAGGGAAAATGAGGAGAACATTTCCTGCACACAGTGTAAAAAGCCTGATAGTCCACAACAAATGAGTCATCAGAGATGCCATTAGGTAAAGCTGCCACAGCTCTGGTCCTGATAACTCCACAGAGAGTCCCTAGAAATCTGTCCTAACCCAAAAAAGACCTGTAGTTAATAGAACACAGATGGGTCATCACCAGGGGCGGACTGACAACACATGGGGCCCCAAGGCAATAGGGGATTATGGGGGCCCTGTGTCCTTGCCCACACTCAAAAAAGTCTATAAAAAGGTACCAGGGGCATTTCATGGGGCCTTCAAAAAAGGGGATTTTGTGAAAATCCCCTTTTTTGTGAATATACCGCGGGTTCCAGCCCCTTCTTGGCGCTTGTGCTGCTCACACTTGCCTCATGGCATGTGAAGATGGCTTCCTTCTTGTGGGTCAGCGTGCGTTCCACCTAATGCGCATGACCGGAAGTGACGTATCTGACGTATGACGTCAACGCGTTTCGCCGATGGGCGTATCTCACTCAGCTTCGTCAGGACCAATGAAACAACTGCATTTCAATTTCCTATTTATAGTGGGTAAAGACCCACCCATTTATGCAAAGAAAACCAGGGCGAATGCCCATATGTCATATTTATATATGTGTAATAAAGCATAATTTTTGGAAATTTTTCTGAATGTCACGTTCTGTTCATAATGTAGCCGCTTTTTCTGTGAATTTCTTTTCACAAAATCCCCTTTTTTTGAATGCCTCTTTTGGCTACTGAATGGAGACCAAACATTGGGTGACATGATAATTCATTTGACAACCTCTTAATAACTATCTTTAATACATGCGTCTTTTGGGTTCTTATGGACCTGTTCTTATAGAGGTTATTTGACTTTGGTAATTTGGTTTGCCATTGCCTCAGTTTATGAGTGTTTTATTTTTTAGACGGTTGGAGCGCATTGAGTGGAGAGGCTTGTATTCATGGCATTTATACCGGGAGAGGAGGTAGAGTTGGAAATGCATCGAGCCTTTGTAGCAGAAGGCCCAAATCCAATGAAGATGAGGATATTAAAATTAAGTTCAGGGAACATAAAAAGCTTGTTATTAAACGTCTTAATCGGAAATGGGATGTATGCTTCTTGGAAGCTTATATTAGACAGAGTATTATCCCACGTGGTTTGAGAAGCAAGGTAGTTCCAGCTGAACATTTACATAATGAAAGGTTTTTGGAGAAATGGAAAGTGCTGTGTATAGAACATGGGATTAATGGTATGAAACTCATTGTCGAGGAGGAAAAATTACAACTTGAAGAATTGGATCAGGCTATTAGTAAAAGTGCATTAGATTTAGATCCCTTCAAAAATCAGGAGAACTTTGAAAAATATAATGAACAACTGAAAAAGGAAGTTGAAAAAGTACAAAAAAATCTTAGAACTACTAAACAAACTAAATTTAGACGTGATCTAAAAGATTGGGAAACAGGTGAGATATTTGATCTCACTACAAAAAGAAGTAGAAGTCGATCTAAACGAAGAGTATTTCGCTCACATTCTAGATCAATGGGAGAAACCATGTCCAGTGAAAGTGACTCTGAAAATCTTGGAAAATCTGTCTCTTTTTTAGACCAACAAAATGGAGAACCTCCTCATATCCATCAATCACAGATGGGAAGAGGATCCAAAAAGAAAGTAGAGGAATCCTTAAAAAACAAACATCAGGAGGACAAGGGCAGAACAAGAAGTCAAAGGAGGTAGTAGAAGAGAATATCCATGACAATACGGTAATCAATTTGGCTAATTTTCCACTCAGAAAGGAACATATTTCTTTATTGAACAAAGGTATGTCCTTCTCACCAGTGACCCCCATGGACGAGTTCGAGGTATTTAAAGATGTTAACTTATTTCTAAGAAAAGTTTTCTTGAGAATGATACATGGTAATCCCACTATTTTGGAGGACATGGCCTCTGACCCGTCCATTGAGGATCGCAAGATGCTAGATATGTTGATATCTCTCATAGAGGAAAATGAGGATGGTGATGAGAGTGCAATAGACCTGGACAATTCCAATAATATAAATAGGAAGATTGATCTGAATATTAGATCGACAAAAATGCCGAAAATTCGCTCCAATATGAGGATCTCGACATTTCTAGATTTTGTTGCTGATGACCTTAAAAATCTTGAGTGGAAAATGCCAATTGGTGATAATCTTACCAAAAAAGAAAGAAAAGCTCTTAAAGAACTAAAAGAGACCAAAGATATTGTTATTAAGAGAAGCGATAAAGGGGGTAATGTAGTGATTTTGAATGAACAAAACTATGTCAGGGAGGTGAAGCGCTTATTGAGTGATTCATCCACATATAGGAAAGTGACTGTGAATCCTTTCCATATGGTGGTAAAAAAACTAAATTCCATCTTAATACTAGGAAAAGAAGTGGGTTTGTTAACTAAAAAAGAATATGACTATCTGAGAACTGAAGAATTTAATCACCCTACTTTTTACATTATCCCTAAAATACATAAAAATCAAGAAAATCCTCCAGGTAGACCTATTGTTTCAGCCATTAATGGTCCCCTAGATAAAATAGGGAAATATATAGATTTGTTCCTTAAAGATATGGTTCCTAATCTCCCCTCCTATGTAAGGGACACTAAAGATGTGTTGGCTAAGATTGAAAACATGATCATTAATGATAACTCCATTCTAGTGGGAATAGATGTGGAATCACTTTACACCTCTATCCCACATGAATGTGGTGTGAGATCAGTCTCTTATTTTCTTGATAAAACATATCCTACTTTGGGAGGACAGAACGAATTTATTAGTGAGTTATTGGAGTTTGCATTAAAACATAACTTTTTTCAATTTAACAATACCTTTTATCAACAAACTAGAGGTACCAGTATGGGAGCACCGTGGGCTCCAGCCTACGCATGTCTCCACTTGGGGTTTTGGGAGGAGCAGGTTGTCTTCAGATCATCAAGATTTCTTGCTAATGTCCAGATCTGGTTAAGATATATAGATGATGTGTTCCTTGTGTGGCGAGGAACATCTGAGGAATTAAAACTATTTTTGGGAGAGTTAAATCAGAACTCCTTCAACATTGGACTCACGTATATATTTGATGAAAGATGTATTTCTTTTCTGGATCTGGAGATTAGACTTGAGAATGGAAGACTCCTTACAAAGACATATAGAAAACCTACTGCTGCCAACACCCTACTAGAGGCAAGAAGCTATCATCCACGTTCACTGATTTCAGGGATTCCAGTGGGACAGTTTTTGAGATGTCGGAGAAATTGCTCAAACATCAATGACTTTAGAATGGAGGCTCAGGAACTCTATAGAAGATTTAGAGAAAGGGGATATTCCCACTCCCAAATTAGAAATGCTCGGAGACGGGCATATCAAACTGACCGCAAGGACTTATTATCTCCTAAAAAGGATGTAAAGGCTAAACCGAGTGATCAACCTGTTAGAATGATAACCCAATTTGGAGCCCAATGGCAAGATGTAAAATTGATATTAGAAAAACATTGGAAGATTCTAACTCAATGTCCTAGGTTGAGTAAGATTGTAGGTGAGCGCCCCCAGATGGTAGCAAGAAGAGCACCAAATCTTGGTGACCTCCTTATTCATTCAGATTATCAACCATTAAAACAAACAACATGGTTAAAATCACGTACCAAGGGGATGTTTAAATGTGGAAAATGTCAAATCTGCAAATATGTGGACCGTACGGATTCCTTTTATGACTCAGGAAATAACACTCATTATAAGATTCAGAGTCTCATAAACTGCTCCACAGTGAGAGTATTATATATCTTAACCTGTCCCTGTAAAAAGATGTATGTTGGTAAGACTAAAAGACAACTCAAAGTACGAATAGGTGAACATCTTAGAGATATTAGATCAAATGACCCTGACAGTAATCTTGCCCAACATTATGCCAAATATCATGGAGGTAAACTGGACGGTACAAAAGTAAAAGGTTTCTATGCACTGCACTTCCCACAAAGGAGAGGTGATTTTGACAGAGAACTGCTTAAAAAGGAGAAACATTGGATATATAAACTTGATACACTGTACCCTAAGGGGTTAAATGTGGAATGTGACCTCCAAGTGTTTTTGGAAAAATAGGTTTATAGGACTATGTACCTGCTTATTGCCATGCGGTGGGCAATTTACGGCATTTTTTTGTCTTTATAAAGGGTTGGACTTTAGATTAAATAACCCCAAAATAAACCTATATATATTGGGAATATTAACAAAAGTATGGATGATCTTATGGTATGAGCTTCAATATAGCTCTAAAAAATGTAAAAGGATTGATTGTCTGGTTAATTGTCCCTTAGTACCTCCTCTTTTTGAATAATAACCACACCATAGGATGGTTGCCTGAGAATTGGGGTATTTTTGTTGAAATGACCCTTATGAGAACTCTCAGGTTATATTGCCATCTTGTGGTGTCTTTTGGTAATTTATATTGTCTCCTAAAAAACCTGATTCAATGAATAGAATTGTTGATTCTCTGATTTATATCGCCATCTTCTGGTTAAAATGTGATAAAAGCCTTAATTGACTGGTATATTTAATTCATGATCTTTTGATCAATATATGCATTGTCAAAATTGCCAAGCCTCTCCCCTCTCTGTGATCTCCAGCCGTCTGTCTTTTTAATTATATTCAACAAAGACCAGCAGCTGTGCTAAGTATTTAGCCCCCCCTTTTTTTCTTCCATTAGGAACAATTGCAGGTTAGCTTCTTTGCATAAATGGGTGGGTCTTTACCCACTATAAATAAGAAATTGAAATGCAGTTGTTTCATTGGTCCTGACGAAGCTGAGTGAGATACGCCCATCGGCGAAACGCGTTGACGTCATACGTCAGATACGTCACTTCCGGTCATGCGCATTAGGTGGAACGCACGCTGATCCACAAGGAGGAAGCCATCTTCACATGCCATGAGGCAAGTGTGAGCAGCACAAGCGCCAAGAAGGGGCTGGAACCCGCGGCATATCGGCGGATGTCAGCGGTGGTTCCTAGGCCTTTGTGGCCGTGTATGGCAGTACCCATGAAGGACATCTCTTTCATTCCTAATACCCACAGCACAGGTGGATGGGGACATCATGGTGCGTTGTATAGGATACAGGATATACCACATATATTTCAACAGGCAGAAGATCTTTTGGGATATGTCCTGTTTTCCCTACGAAAGGTGGTGTATAGTCCACATATAGTGGTGAAGATACCATTTCAAGCAGAGTGCTGCTTTTTGCATCTTTTCTTCCACCCTGGGAATAAATGGGGCATATTTTCATTCAAGAGCTCTAGGATACAGCTGTTTATATTACAGATGAATGGGCCCCAACCACGTGTGCCGGCACAGGAATGTATTGCATCATATATTTGACATTTATGTCTCCCTCCATACAGGCCTAGGCTTGGTGTTCTCTTTTTGACGCATATTGTGCTTGCTGCATTGCATACATGTGATATTTATATCCATAGTACAATTTTTGGATTCCCTGATTGGGATTCACCATAATGGTATTGTTCTATTTATAATATTCAATATTATGGTATGCCTATGGTATAATTTTTGGATACACCTCTTTTGGGAAGTGTTCACCTATATGTCTGTGCTACAGGGACATTAGACTCTTGCAGTCATTTTTTCTGTTGCACATGCATTTAGACCGGTCCTGGTGTCATTTTATATGGTTTTAGGTCTGTCTGTGTGTATTGTCTCATACTGAGGTGATGGTAAACCAGGGCGAATGCCCATATGTCATATTTATATATGTGTAATAAAGCATAATTTTTGGAAATTTTTCTGAATGTCACGTTCTGTTCATAATGTAGCCGCTTTTTCTGTGAATTTCTTTTCACAAAATCCCCTTTTTTTGAATGCCTCTTTTGGCTACTGAATGGAGACCAAACATTGGGTGACATGATAATTCATTTGACAACCTCTTAATAACTATCTTTAATGCATTTCATGGGGCCCCCTACTGACCCCGGGCCCTCGGGCGGTGCCCGAGTGCTCGAATGGTCAGTCCGCCCCTGGTCATCACTAGGAATGGGGTTTGAGTTAGAAGCTTCCAATGTTCATGTGGACTTTTGGTGAGTGCAGTTCAGCAAACAGGTGAACTAAATAGGTTATTTGCCCACCCGACAAATTTACCCTCCAACTGCATTTGGAAGTCAGTCATTTAGTGGTGGTATTACTACTGCCACTATATGAGAACTTCCAGTTGTGTGGCCGCCTATCTGCTAGCAACTGAGGATCATTAGTTGCTAGGACACTGGTGGGGTGCTTTGTCATTGGTTGTTATAGTGAACCATAAGAATCAATGATGGTATTGAAAAAAACAATAAAATGGGGTTCCCCCCAAAATTCATGCCCTTTGGCAAGGTACCCACCCACCACTTGCTGCCCCCCATATCCCTGGCCAGCCAAGCTGTATGCTTAGATAAAGGAATGGATTTTGAGATGACCCACCTATTTTTTTTATTTCTCTTTTTTTTGTATAAGGTACCCCATTAAAATCCCTTTTGGGGGCCTATGGTATTTTGTTTTGTTTTTTTACAAAGGGTCTACTGAAAATCATTTTCAGACCCTCATTAAAGATAAGGGTCCAGTGTTTATAGGAAAATACTCTTTTTTTCACCCTCTTTACAATAGATACCAGACCGTAATCTAGGATAAGGGTTTGGTATATATGAAGGGATTGTTTACAAGAACAAAGCAGCTGTTGAATTTAATTTAGCAGGTGGCAGTTTATGGTTGAGTCAGTCATGAAGGTAAACCAGAGTTTAGGTTAATCTAAGAGATCTTCAGCTATGTATTATGGGAATAAAAAGGGTGTTAGCCTGCACAAAGAAAACTGTTCTGTAAATATAACAGTTTTGTAATGAGAGATGGGTATATAGACTCCACCGCAACCCAAATAAGGGTAGAGGAAAGGAGGGGAAGAAAGTATAGAAAGAGAAGAGGTAAATGGAAACAGAGGGGAGAGGCTGACTTGAAAAAAAGCTATTACCCTGTTTCCCCAAAAATAAGACAGTGTCTTATATTAATTTTTGCTCCCAAAGATGCGCTAGGTCTTATTTTCAGGGGATGTCTTATTTTTCCATGAAGAAGAATACGGTATACATTTATTGTTAAATGAAAATAAAGGAAATTTATTACCTGTATACGGTACGGTAGTACGGTAGTTGTCAACACAAACCAGACAAACTGTGAATCCTACAGTATCAAGAATTAACTCATTTATTCAATGACAATCATGTCATCATCTTCTGGAACATCATCATAACAATCATCATAACAGGCAGTGTCACCAGAGACAGACCAGCACTCACCACCTTCGCCACGTCCCGTCCGCTCTGATCCTCCTGTTCTTCTACACGCATCTGCGAAAGTCTCCTCCTCTCTCCCACCCCGCGTTCACCGCTCACTCCGACCTCCGCTCCGCATCCACACAGCAGTGACGTCAGGACTCCGCGTAACGTCACTGGTTGCTAGACGCCAGTCTACGGTAAATTAATTTTCATTCCGAGACAGAGCCTAGGGGGGCCTTATTTTCGGGGGGATGCCTTATATTTCACCCAGAAAGAAACCTGTAATTAGGTCTTATTTTCGGAGGATGTTTTATTTTCGGGGAAACACGGTATAATGTACAGTATAAATTAAGAATTTCTGTTGTAAGGACTGTATTTTAAGAGGGTACATATATTAGCCTAGCCTTTAAAGGCACCTGTGGAAGAAAAGTGTATCCCAATGGGCCATTGAACAAGAAAGTGGTCTACAGTGTCCGTATCCAAAGCTAAAAGTTCCTACATTCTCAGGATAACATCAACTGTGCTGACCCAAAGAGGAGGTATAGTGGTCATTTCTCAAAATGTGGGCATAGATTGACATGTTTTCATAATGAAATGTTTAAACAAAATTTGTTGTGTAGTTTTTTAAGGCCTGGACAACTAAACAGAGTACTATTTCAGAAGAATGAGGCAAAGAATCATCATGAATTTTATTAGAAATGCCACATTTTAGCATGGGTGAGATAATGAGGCTTTAACAATGTCGGTCAAACAGATTGGATGATATTTAAGAGTATAATTTAGCCTCCAGAAGAAGGGACCTGTGCAACCCAAAACAAGGTGGATTGGGGCATGATCTGATGAGTCTTAAACCAATTGTGGGCACAGAGGACACATCTAACAAAGATTGGAAAATGAGTAATATGAGTTAAATAATAATCTATCCTACTGAAGTGTGTGTAAAGGAGTAATAGTTGTAATCTTTTTCTGAAGGATGTAAAACACATCACACATCCACCAGCTGCAGAAGGGGAAAACATGCAATGATGGACTACCTGTTGAAGTATAAAGATGTGACGTGTAAGGTAAATTTAAATCTCTTTTCAAGATCAGATTATGGCATCCAAATTCCTTCAGGGTGGAGATAAGAGAGGCGAGAAAATGCACCTGATCTTGAGTAGGATAATAGACTTTAGCACTATAATCATTATCGAGGGCTAAAGTAAGAACATTTTTTTTACCTTGCACCCCACCCCTGTACACTTACCTGGCTCCTCTCTCGATCCAGCACTGTCCAGTCTGCAGTGCCACTGCTCCCTATTCCTAGTCTCACTGAAAACTCTGAGAGCAGCAGGAGCCATTTGCACCTGCTGCTGTTAGTTAAACTCCTGTGATGAGGTCTTGGCCAAGCCACACTGTGTTTGTCTATGGACACACACAGCCTGACTCAGGAGCTTGTTCGCATGGGCACCCCCTCAGCACACAGCTTGGAAAAGAGCCGTCAGAGGACTTCTGAAGTGGAGGTAAAGGACCACTCTGTACAAGGGTAAGTTTAGTATCTTTTTTATTTTAATCTTAAAAATATTTCTCTTTACAATCACTTTAATATTTAAATAGATATTCCACTGGGCTGACATCTATTTCTCTTTCTGGTGCCTCCTCTCACAGGTTTTAGTTTTTTATTGC
Source organism: Staurois parvus (assembly GCF_062004578.1). Classification (NCBI taxonomy): domain Eukaryota; kingdom Metazoa; phylum Chordata; class Amphibia; order Anura; family Ranidae; genus Staurois; species Staurois parvus. The sequence continues at coordinate 17,650,206 of NW_028317941.1, read as the reverse complement.
TCATTGTGTCTTTATTGTTTGTAACCTTCAAGGGCCTGGCCCTATTGTACAGCCAAGTTACCTGCAATGTGTTCTTAGGTTTTGTCATTGAATTTACTTAGCACCAGTATATTTCAGTCTTTGATTGCTTCTTGCCCTACTTGCCCATCCTATTTTCTTCCCCTTCCCCTGCCCTTATTCTGTATTATTTAGTTTTTTTGTGTGTGTTTCTGTTTGTTTTTTTCCCTCCAATGTTCTTGTTTGTGTGAATGCACTCTTTTTTTCTGTATTGTTTACAAAACTTTAATAAACACAGATTGATCATAAAAAGATATTCCATCCAGAGGTGTTGATATACTGTTGCAAGAGTTCAAGGTTGGAAAAAACATATGAATACACCCTTAGATATAGATAATTGATTTGTACTATGAAACCAGGTAGAATAATATTAATAATATGTGGAATATTATCTCTATTAAAGTGAGCTTCCTGCAGCAGCAGCATATTAGTTTTACATTTATAAAAATGGTATAATCAGTGCAAGGACAAGGTCATCCAGCAGCCAAGGGGAAGATGCCAAACTGCCCCCACATCCCCAAACAGGGAAAGGAGTTGCAGGGGTGAAGGGGCAAGGGGAGGGGATCTTTGGGGTGAGAATGTTTGAAGTGGAAGGTAGGTGCTGTGATTTGGGGGGTTAGAGGTGCACAAAAACAGTGTAATGAAATAGGGTGGGGACAGATGGGTGGGATATACATTTTTGAGGGTGTAAAAGCTGGGTAGAATGGAGATATGGAGGTGTTATGAAGAGGAGGAGGGGTTTGCATTTGGAGGTGCTATGATCTTGAAGGAGAGGTAGTTGGCAGAGAGCTACAATGATCACAGAAAGGGGGGTGGGTCTGAGGTGCTGGAGGAGAGAAGGTGAGCTGCTAAAGGGGAGTGGATTTAGGGTGGCAGGGAGTCATTGTGACAAGAGATGGGGTGTAGGAGATGGAAGGAGGTGTAACCAGGGGACCTCATCTGCCTTTACTTGCCTTTATGTTGCCTTTACTTTCAGCAGATGTATATTCGGCTTATCAGACTTCTGACTCCAATCTGGTGCTACTGATCCTGATTCTCACAGAGGATGCCAGCAAAGACAAAGCCCTTTCCTTCAGAAAATAAAGCCGCTGCTCAGCCTGCTGCATTTTTATTCCCTGCATTGTGGTTGATGTGCTGGATAAAGGTTTGTTGTATATGCCACTGTTTTGTTACTGGAGCTGGTGACATGAAATCGTGAAATGAAGTGTACTGACACAATTGCAGAGTGGTCAGCACACCTCCAGCAAGGATATATATATATATATATATATATATAAATAATCTCCAGCAAGAAAGGCTCTGTTTACACCTGTGCAATTTGTTATGTGTCTGCTGAAGTATGTGTTGTTTGCTGAAGTGTAAAGTTGCTGTGCAACAAGTCATTCTGTTCTATGAGACCCATTTACACCTATGTGCTTTTCTGTAGTGCAATTTTGGAAAAGCTTCAGGCAGTTCTTTAGGTGCTGTATGGTTTCATTTTGGGTCCATAGACTTCAATGAAAGTGAGTCAGAAGTGCATGTACTTGCATTTTTGATTGTCCATAAACTTGATCTGCACAACCAATGTGGTTCTAAAATCTCATCTGTATTCAGTAAACCACAGCATAAAGAGTTACAGTAACTAATGTGGCTCTAAAATGTCATCTTTATTCAGTAACCCACAGCGTAAAAGGTTATAGTACAGTACAGTTGACGCGTTTTAGCCTACACAGCTTTAGTCATAACTACCTGGTAGCTATTGACTAAAGCTATGTAGGCTAAAACGTGTCAACTGACTGTTACTGTAACTCTTTACGCTGTGGTTTACTGAATAAACATGACATTTTAGAGCCACGTCGGTTTTGCAGATCAAGTTTATGGACAATTGTTTTCAGCTATGTGACTGAGGATTGCGCACCTGCTGGCTCTATGAATGGAGGTCTGTATGTGTAGTAGCAAATTTTTTTTTTCTCTTTACATGCGTTTTTGATGCATTTTGTAGCATGACAACAAGACTCCTCCTCCTAGCACTATCTACGCCACAGGCAGGGGCAGACTGACAACTCATGGGGCCCCCGGGCAATAGGGGATCATGGGGCCCCTGTGTCCTTGCCCAAACTCAAAAAAGCCTATGAAAAAGGTACCAGAGGCATCTCATGGGGGCCCCCTACTGACCCTGGGCCCTCGGGCAGTGCCCAAGTTTCCAAATGGTCAGTCTGCCCCTGGCCACAGGCTGCACATAACCAGTAAGGCCACAGCATCCAGATGATGAGGGCAAGACCTTTCCTTTATTACTTATCCAACAAACCTACACAATTGCACCCAGCCTGAGACGGTGTGGCAGGCCATTGCTTGTGAGGACACATAGAAAGCAAATGCAAGTTTCATTTGGATGTAACTGTAATGCATATGCTAATGTATACAGTACTTATTATTTATTTCAGGTACTAGCGCCGTCAATTTACGCAGCGCTTTACATATATATTGTACATTCACATCAGTCCCTAACCCTCAAGGGGTGTACAATCTAAGGTCCCTAACTTACATTCATACATACACATATCAGGGCCAATTTAGACAGGATCCAATTAACCTACCAGCATGTCTTTGGAGTGTGGGAGGAAACCGGAGTACCTGGAGGAAACCAAGACAGACACAGGGAGAACATGCAAACTCCAGGCAGGTGGTTCCATGGCTGGGATTTGAACCAACGACCCTAGTACTGCCAGGCGGAAGTTCTAACCATTTAGCCACTGTGCTGCCCCAAAATTATTAAAATTACACTTCTGAATACAAACATTCTTGTTGTATTGTCATGATGCAAAAAAAAAAAAAACCTTTTATAGCTTGCCATTAGCCAAAAGTAAAAAGCATGAACCATTAAAATGCATGCAAAATGCATTGCAACATGTCAAAAACACACATAGAAGTGAATGAAACACACAAAAATGCACTGTAAAAATGCACAAAAAATCCATGATAAAGCAGAAAGCACAGGAGTGAACCTAGCCTTAATGTCTTCGGGCATATAGAACTCCTCCTGCAATTCAGCAGCACAACGCAGGTATTGATATAGCAACAGACAACCCACTGCGGGACAAGGGCAGGCTCTGCTAATTGTCTAGGCTGACCTGTGACACTAAATAAAATTGCAGGAGAGGGTGGTGGATTTGCTGGCATTCTTTGTGGCCTCATCAGTGTTTCATGGAAACACTGCACCTGGGGCACATACTCCTCTTCATCCCCCTCATCTTTCCTCTCTTCGCCCGTCTCAACCATGGTTATTGGATTTGAGATTTGACTTCTTTTCCTTGGTGTATTAGACTTTTTGTTATTAGGTGATAAAAGAGATATATCTTAACCATTTGGGGTGTACACATACTACTCTGTAAGCATCAATGAACTTTTCAGGTCAGATGTTTAAGAATAAGAAGGATAAATGCTGAGGAGCAAAAGGAATATGTGTCTGTGTACTTCAATAAAAAAAATCCTGTTTTCTTTGCATTGATTCCTTTATGTTGATTAATTGATGATCCTGTCAGTCTTCCAACTTTCCTACTTCAAACTGACCATGCTTGTACATAGAAGCACATTCATCCCAGAGTGGTCACTTTTGTTCTTTGGATTTTACTTGGGAGCACAGCCTGCCTGTCCTCCAATGGTCAAATTTGTGCTGCACAGCTAATCACTAGAAAGATTAGTCTACTACTGTTTCTCTGCATACTGCTGACATGCCACATCCAGTCTTCACCCCCAGCTTTCTAAGCCCCTTATGCAGCTGAGAACATAGGTCATGTGATCACTTATAAAAGCATATATAGTCTCCCTTTTCTTGCTCAGAAATAGAGCAGACTTATTTCCTATCCTAGAGTCTGGATCTTATCCAAGTCCTATCCAAGTGCCCATCAAGACTCTATCAAGAGTACCCTATCCAAGAGTCCTATCCAAGAGTCTGGAGGTAAGCAAAATGGTCACTGTATAAAGGAACAACTGAGTGTCTCTTTCAAAGGCAAGTTAAGTACTAAAAATAGTGATAACCCTGTAATGGGGAGATTTTAAAAACTGGACAATTAAAGCACTATCCCCTTAATGGTTGCTTAGTAATTTTTGGGTTCCCTGTCAATCTGGACCTCTCCTTGAAAGCCCAACCTCTGCTGATACTACTGTGCTGTGGTGACCCAGATAAATCACACCTGTAAAATGGATTCACACACAGGGTAGTATAAATCAAAGTGAAGTTTATATTGGATTTAGAGGTAAGAATAACAAAATAACACTGGTATTGGCAGGAAATCTGATCACTCTTGGCAATTGTGAGCAAAAGTAACAACATTCACAATAAAACAACAGTATCTGTTAGCAGGCCTGCATTCAGAAATAATCTACTGGCTCCAGTCTGAGGGGACTGTTGAATTCCCTAGTGAGCAGGAATGGCTATCAACAATGGATAAGCTCACTGTAGGTCCTCTAACTAGATAACGTTAAATTAAATATGTTAAATGGATTAAATGTGAAAAAAAGAGAATTCTCAGTTATAATTGGCAGTGCCCCCTTTATGAGCTCTATAATACTTTCTGTGCTCTTGTTGGGGCCCAATTGGTATTAGGTTGTGTGCATGGGTGGACACATCAAAGATAGTGAGGGAAAAGGAGAAGAGCTAACACTGATTGATGGCAAATAATTAGTGCAAGGTTCCCTTTAAGAGCTCCAGCAACCAATTGAGCTTGAAGCGGTAAATAGCAACAATTGGCATAAATGTCTATGAACACAGATAACTCCCTCTGGATGTCAAAAGCAAAAGATGAAAAGTAGTAGGAATCCTGCTCTGCAGAAAGAGGGGGGGATCTGTTGATTCAGTTGGCACTGCTGTATCTTTGTCTATAATTATATGTCCTGTGGTCAGCTTGGATGATAAATGTACTGCATGTGTATTCCAACAATGGCACTGGTATAACTAGGCTGCAACCGGGGCAACTGTATGAAATGTTCGCAACTATCTGCAAGCAGATAACTGAGGTGACAAACTATTAATGTTCACTTCGTTAGTGGATGCATCGGTCTCTCTCACCCAATCAATGCAGGTCGGTGGATTGCCGTGATCCGTCTTTCTCAATGGATAGAGACAGTCCATGGGCCCTCTGGTTCAGACTTGGCATCCCACTCTGTCTCCTGCTGTCAGAGTGACCTGCTTGGCGGTGTGGCAAGCCGGGATGTCAGTGAGTTTTTTCCGCTCTCTCTCTTCACTCCTGACTCTACGATCTAGTTCAGAGCTTCAGCTATCAGCACACCTCCTTCTCCTTCAATCTCCCTCCTGGTCAATCTCCCGGGCTTTGATATTTATATGCTCCAGCCCACACGCTACCTCTCCTGGGAAATGTAGTCCCAAGCACTCTACTTATCAGCCAAGTCCTGCTGTTCAGAAATACAAGTTCCAGAGGGATGTTCTATCAATGTGAATAATCCTGAATAGCAGGCCACTGCAATCTAATGCCTGTTTTAATGTATAGCGAGTAATAACATTTCAATGGGTTCCAAAAGCAAGGTGGAAAATGTCCACTTCAGTGGGGCTAGAGAAGAAGCTTATTCTGAGTGTCAAGAGCCGTCATTCTTCTTTCTCTGTTTGTGGGGCCCCAGCTTAGAGAAGAGTCATACACTGTGTGCAGCTGCATGACCTACAGAGTCTCTCTGTGAACAGTGCCATCACGCGTCACTACACACCAGGGGCGGACTGACCATTTGGAAACTCGGGCACTGTTCGAGGGCCCGGGGTCAGTAGGGGGCCCCATGAGATGCCCCTGGTACCTTTTTCATAGGCTTTTTTGAGTTTGGGCAAGGACACAGGGGCCCCATGATTCCCTATTGCTGGGGGCCCCATGAGTTGTCAGTCCGCCCCTGCTACACACCTTTACTCCATGCATGTTTCATTTAGGAGGCACACCGCAGCAGAGTCTGTGCCCTCTCCACCAGTCCAGTGTGTCTCTGCCACCTCACTCCCAGTGACAGAATGCGGTCCCTCCGTGCACAAACTCCTTCCCTCTCACGTACCATGCGGCTAGACACCTGAGGTCTCTGTACCATGAGTTTTGTTCCAGTTGCATCCAGGGGGAACTGAACGCTAGGGAGGTAGCCAAACATTGACCCCCCCCCTTGCTACCGGACAACCTGTCACCTACATCAGGTGCTGCTGCTCACTGATTGCTTATATATTCCCACCAATTCATGGTTACTCGTAGCAACTACTCTCCTCCATGTCTCCTGCCGAGTTAACCCCTTGTGATGACTTTCCTCCTTTTTCTCCGTATGTGCTTTACAGGCCTAGTTCTTCAATACACCATATACCTTCATGCACCCCTTTAAATAACTTCAGACTAGGCTCTTAAATAGTTCAAGAACTTTACTGAACTTTTGCACTTTTACAGTCTTTAGCCCTGGTTCACACTGAATGCGACTTTGAAATCATGCTACTTCTCTAGTAGTACAATTTCAAAGCTGCAAATTATGTCGATTTGTTCCTTCGATTTCACTGTGGCTTGCAACTTTATTTAACAGAAGGCAATGCAAGTTGCAATTGAATTGGAAAAAAGTAGTGCAGGAACTATTTTGGAAATTGCGCTACTTCAGATTGTACTGACTAAGACAGAAATACATTAGATGTGACTTCAGGTGTGATTTGTAAATGTCCACTAGCTTTTTCCCATATGGTACTCTCCAAAGCTCTCTGGACCGAGCCTCCCTCCTATTTCTATGTATCACAGGGTGGAGGACAGGCCCAGAAAAAGCCCAGGAAACTGGCAGGCCCACCCTGTCTGGGCAGCCCAAAAACTTCTAGCTAACAGCCCAACTTGTAGGCATCTGCCTACATGTTATCCTTGCCATTTTATTTGGGTAGCAAACCCTGGTAATGGTGCTTTCAAAAACCAGTCTGGCAAGGGGGGCAGTGTGCTCTCCCCCCCCCTCCCAAAATATACCAGGCCACATGCCCAAAACATGGGGGGGTATGTTGCCAAAGCATCCTGTTCCCATGTTAAAGGACATGGGCCACTTCATCACAATCCTGTAGTTGTGGGGGGTCTCTGGAAGGCTTATCAGAATCTGGAAGCCCCCTTTATAAATAGGGGAGCCCCCAGGTATCACCCTTCTATTTGAATCCCAGCACTTCTGGATAACTGCTGCAACTTTGGGAGGAGACTACCCTAAGAGCATTGTTGCGTGGTGGGGTGATGTTACTGTTTTGGGAATTCCTATCAGTTGGCTCTCACCAAGCTGCCCAGAACCCAGAACTTTGTAAAAAGTATTTTCACTGCTTATTGATATAAACAGAGTGCAGCGCTGGTAAAGGCAGATGGCAGGCAACATTCAAAGCTTACTTAGTAGATAGCCTTTCCCATATGTAATGCCCATATAAATATATACGTTTATGAAATTAAAAAATGCGAAAAAAGTGAATAATATATTCCTTTACTAGGTACACCTTGCTAATGCCAAGAAAATATCCCCCACACCATTATGCAACCAACACCAGCCTGGACCATTGATACAAGGAAGGATGGATCCGTGCTTTCATGTTGTATTTACCAAATTCTGACCCTACCATCTTAATGTTGCAACAACCAGTCTGCCCATTCTCCTCTGATATCAACAAGGTATTTTCATCCACAGAACTGCCACTCACTGGACATTTTCTCTTTTTTGGACCATTCTCTGTAAACCCTAGAGATGGTTGTGTGTGAAAATCCCAGTAGATCAGCAGTTTTTGAAACACTCAGACCAGCCCATCTGGCACCAACAACTATGCCACATTCAAAGCCACTTAAATCTTCTTTCTTCCCCATTCTGATGCTCGATTTAAACTTCAGCAAGTCATCTTCACTATGTCTAGATGCCTAAATGCGTTGAGTTGCTGCCATGTGATTGGTTGATCAGCAATTTGTGTTACACTTGCCCTCCAGAAGATTTACCCCCCTTCCTGACCAGGCCATTTTTGCGATACGGCGCTGCGTTATTTTAACTAACATTTGCGCTGTCATGCAATGTTGTACATGAATTAAATTTATGTATTTTTTCCCCCCACAAATAGAACTTTCTTTCGGTGGTATTTGATCACCTCTGCTGTTTTTATTTTTTGCGCTATAAACAAAAAAAGACCAACAATTTTGAAAAAAACAACAACAATATTTTTTACATTTGCTATAAAATGTATCCAATAAAAAAATTTAAAAATCTAATTTCTTCATAAATGTAAATGTACACTGCGACATGTCCTTGCAAAAAAAAAATCCCAATACCTGTAAATTAATTGGTTAATGTGAAAGTTATATTGTCTACAATTGGCGGTATATATACTGGAATTTTTTTTTTTTTATACCAGTAATGGTGGCAATCAGCGACTTATATCGGGACTGCAGCGGGCATTCTGACACTGGGTGGGAACTAACTGCCACTGACTTCCCCAGTGACACTAATACAGTGATCAGTGCTATTTATTTATTTATTTCAGGTACTTATATAGCGCCATCAATTTACGCAGCGCTTTACATATATATTGTACATTCACATCAGTCCCTAACCCTCAAGGAGTGTGCAATCTAAGGTCCCTAACTCACATTCATACATACACATACTAGGGCCAATTTAGACAGGAGCCAATTCACCTACCAGCATGTCTTTGGAGTGTGGGAGGAAACCGGAGGACCCGGAGGAAACCCACGCAGGCACAGGGAGAATGTGCAAATTCCAGGCAGGTGGTGCCGTGGCTGTGATTCGAACCAACAACCCCTAGTACTGCCAGGCGGAAGTGTTACCCATTTAGCCACTGTGCTAAAAAACACTGACACTGAACTAATGACACTGGGCAGGAAGGGGTTAACATCTGGGGCAATCAAAGGGTTAACTGTGTGCTGTGTGTGTTTTACTAGGAAGACATGCTGTTTTGTATTTCTCTGCTGTGCAGAGAAATACAAAGCAGCATGTCCTTGCTGACAGGAGAGAGACCTGTATTGTTTACACACAGGCAGACGCGGACTGACCATTCGAGCACTTGGGCACTACCCGAGGGCCCAGGGTCAGTAGGGGGCCCCATGAAATGCCCCTGGTACCTTTTTATAGGCTTTTTTTTTAAGTGTGCTTTGAGTGTGGGCAAGGACACAGGGGCCTCATGATCCCCTATTGCCCGGGGGCCCCATGAGTTGTCAGTCCACCCCTGCACACAGGTCTCTCCCGTCAGCATCCCCCGCCTGAGGGATGGCTGAGAATTCATGTATATATACATGATTTTGCGCAGCCCTGCTGCCCTGTATCAGCACTTATGTTACAGGGAGGAGTGCAATTGAAGAACAGGTGTACCTAATAAAGTGGCCGGTGAGCGTAGCTCAAAACTATATGATGAAAATCCATGAAAAATAAAATCCCTGAAGTAACACGTGGATACAAATGACAAACATACGCATTCCTGAATCCATTTCTCAGCCATGTGACTGTGTGCTGTACATGATTGTAATCATGCAATCTGAGCATTAGGTGGCAGCACCTCCCCCAGCTCTGTGTGCTGTATGCAGTCTGTCATTTTTCTCTTCATATTTCTGTAGCTGTGTTCCTGCTCATTGCTCCTCCTCTTCACAATGACAGCATTCCAATAATACAGGAAGCCAGGGTGGGACAGCACAGAGGCAGAGAGCTCAGCACTGCTGGATGTACATGTGTTTATCCATGTTTATTTGTAGGTCTTCCTCCAAATCCTAGACATCACATGAGAATCCAGAGCCTGAGCTAGCTAGAAGAGCAGATCTACCCCTGGCTGCACCTGTCCCAGCACCATGGAGGATCAGCACAAGGCAGAGGTAATGTGCACCACTCTACCCTACAGCAATGCAAGCAGCCTGTGACATTGGAACAATGGGGACACTGTTGGTGCAGCACAGATGCAGCGTGCCATGCTGGCCACGATATGTCATGATCACAGCAGACGTTCACATCTGATTGTTTTAAGGCACCAGGGAGCACAAATGTGTATGTTCAGATTGGTAACTATTGTTACTGCAGAGGGACAGATGTTTGTTTGATTTGTGTTTACAAAATTGTTTTATTTCCTGATTTTGATATGTTCTATGAATGTGTTTTATTTATTACAGGTACTCTTATAGCGCTGTCAGTTTATGCAGCACTTTACATATATATATATATATATATATATATTGTATATTCACATCAATCCCTAATCCTCAAGGGGTGTACAATCTAAGGTCCCTAACTCACATTCATACATACACATTCCTAGATTGTAAGCTCCAAGGGGCAAGGCCCTCCTAGACCTCTTGTATTGAACTGTATTGTTGCTGTATTGTCTCCCATTATATTGTAAAGTGCTGAGCAAACTGTTGGTGCTATATAAATCCTGTGTAATAATAATAATACTAGGGCCATTTTAGACAGGATCCAATTTACATATATATATACAGTATTTATATATTTTACATTCACATCAGTCCATAACCCTCAAGGGGTGTACAATCTAAGGTCCCTAACTTACATTCATACATACACATACTAAACAGGACCCAATTTACATATATATGCAAGTATATATATATATATATATATATATATTTTACATTCACATCAGTCCCTAACCTCAACGGGAGTACAAATTAAGGTCCCTAACTTACATTCATACACATGCTAGGGCCAATATAGACAGGATCCAATTTATATATATATATATATATATATATATATATATATATACAGTATTTATATATTGTACATTCACATCAGTCCCTAACCCTCAAGGGGTATATAATCTAAGGTCCGTAACTTACATTCATACACATACTACGGCCAATATAGACAGGATCCAATTTACACATATATATATATATATATATATATATACAGTATTTATATATTGTACATTCACATCAGTCCCTAACCCTCAAGGGGCATATAATCTAAGGTCCCTAACTCGCATTCATACATACACACTAGGGCCAATTTAGACAGGAGCCAATTTACATATATATATATATATATACAGTATATACTATATATATCAAGGGGCATACAATCTAAGGTCCCTAACTAAGATCATACATACACATACTAGGGCCAATTTAGACAGGATTCAATTAACTTACCAGCATGTCTGGAGTGTGGGAGGAAACTGGTTTACCTGGAGGAAACCCACATGGGCAAGGGAGAACATTCAAGCTCCAGGCAGGTGATGCCGTGGTTGGGATTTGAACCAAAGACCCTATTACTTCTAGGTGGAAGTACTAACCATTTAGCCACTATTCTGCCCCTCCAGTTTTTAAAGCTTAAAAAAGAATTTCAGGCAAAATGATTATTTTCCCATGCAGTGGGGCTGTGCCTACCCTGCATGGGTTATACACTTGTTTTTGTCTAGGGGCTGCAAAACCAAAGATGTACTTACTTAATCCTCCAATCCTTCGAGCGCAAGACCTGTCCCCACCGCTCCTGCTGCCTCCCCGCACGCTAGCAGTCTTGAGAATGGGCTCCAGACATGAGGACGCCAGGAACAGTCCACCACTGGACATGGGGGAGCATGGTTTTCCAGACGATCGGAGGAATAGGTAAGTACAGCTTTTCCCTGAGCCCCTGGACAAAATGAGCAAATCAACAGCCCCACTTCATGGGAAAATAGAAGTTTTGACCGGCATTATGCTTTAAATCTTCCCCTGCTGTGGGGCTGTCTTCATATTGCATGGGTTAAAGCCCAACTCTGGGTACAATAAAAAAAATACCCTACCACAAGGGTTAAATGTTAAGTCCAGGGAGATGCAGAAGGAGCTCTGTTACTTACCTTTTCCTCACTTCAGCAGTTCCACTGCTCCCTCCCATCCTCCTCTCTAACCTGCTCTTAGCTGTGGTCGCATACTTGCCCCTACCACATATAATACAGGGTTAATTGCCCTGCATTGTGCGTGAGGATGCAGAGTGGAGCTTCAGGGAGAAGAGGACATAACCAGAACCGGCCGGAGCACAGAGCCTAGTAAGTAATACACCCTCTCCCTGTACCCCCTAGACTTAGTAAGCATTTTACCCTTTGCAGCATGGGGGGCTCCACTGCACGAATATTCGTTTTGTTGTGCCCGGAGTTGGGCTTTAAGCGATGGTTTATGTCTAGGGAATGGGAAAAGCAGTCTTTCTTGCCCTATCCTCCGCTTCCCTGGTTCTCCACTCCTACCCTATGCTCCAACTTGTGAGTCAGCCCTTGCCATCCTCATGTTCAGTGCAAGGCTATGCACCCTGCATTGTACTTATTGATATCAGAGGACCTGTGACCACCAGAGCATAGGGGAGAAGGGCCTCTGGGAACTGATCTTACAGCATGGAGGAGCCTGCAGGAGTGGTCAGTCAGGTAAGTAAAACTGCTCTCTCCAGTCTTCTAGACCTAAATGAACATTTATCCCTTGCAGTTCTGTGGCAGCCCCACTGCAGGGGGAGGGTGGGGGGGGGGGGGTTGTGTTCTCTGGATCTCAGACTTAAAGTAGTATTAAATGCTCCTGTTTTTCTTATCCCTATTAAAACTTACACTGCAAGTTGTTTTCTTTTTGTTTTTAAAGCGATACTAAAGGTTCTTTCTTTGTTGTTGTAAAATAACAAACATGTCTATACTTACCTGCTGTGTGCAGTGGGTTTGCACAGAGCAGTCTGGATCCTCCTCTTCTCTGGTCCTCTGCAGGCTCTCTTGGCTCCTCCTTTCTGTTGGGTGCCCCCATAGCAAGCAGCTTGGTATAGTGGCACCCGCTGCTCTGTGTGTCCATTCACACATGGAGCCGTGGCTTGGCCCCACCCCCTCTCTTCCCATTGGCTGACTGGCTGTGATTAACAGCAGTGGGACACAATGGATCCCGCTTGCTGTCTCAGCCAATGCGAAGGCAGAGACCCGGGACAGCCGAGGCTGTCATGCACATCGCTGGATCGTGATGGGACTCAGGCAAGTATTGAGGGGCCTGGGGGCACTGCTGCACTCATAAGGTTTTTTATCTTCTTTAATAGGTAAAATGAAGGTAAAAAACCTTCAACCTTTACAACCACTTTATTAAGAATATGTCCATAATCACTTACGAGTTTAACCTCTAAAAGGCACTTGCTCTCTTCCACACAGCCTGACAGCTTTTACAGAAAAGTCATGTAGGCAATCTACTTGCACCCAAAGAATGCCTTAAAGTAGAACTCTAGGCAAAACTTTTTTTTTTAATTTTGGATAGAGTAATGGAATGTTATTACCTTGTCACTTTTTTGCCATCTCTGTCCCCTAGGGGAGATTACTCTTCACTTCCTGTCCCATAGTCAAAAGAGGATGTGAGAGAAAATCTCTCCAAAGTGAGGAAATGCCGGTGTGTCACCAGGGTCACCAGAACTAGTGTCCCCATTAGAAGAGTTCCCCTCTATTAGTGTTCTAGGGACAACTTAAACATTGTGATTTTCTCTTTCAGTTTTGATGATAATGGCAAACAGGACAAATAGAGAGGGTGATTCATCCTAATGGGGACACAGACAGCAATAAAAAAAACCTGACAGGTATTCTAATCCCTCTCCGCTCTATACAAAACTAAAAAAGGTTTTATTTTCAGTGACACTTTAAATATTTATTTAAAATGCAGCAAAGTAAGTACCTCGAAGAGAAAATGTAATTAAAAAAAAATGGTGAACAGGCAGGATTTTTAATATCAAAGCATACAAGTAATTCAACAAAACAATGGCTGCAACAGCACAGAATATGTCTTCTGGAGTGGCCCAGTCAGAGTCCTGACCTCAACCCGATTGAAATGCTGTGGCATGACCTTAAGAGAGTGATTCACACCAGACATCCCAAGAATATTGCTACACTGAAACAGTTTTGTGAAGAGGAGTGGTCCAAAATTACTCCAGATCATTGTGCAGGTCTGATCTGTAACTACAGGAAACGTTTGGTTGAGGTTATTGCTGCCAAAGGAGGGTCAACCAGTTATTAAGTCCAAAGGTTCACATACTTTTTCCTCCCTGCACTGTGAATGTTTACATGTTATGTGCAATTAAACCATGGCAACATCTAATGTTTGTGTAGTATTATGTTCAGCAGACTGTGTTCTTCTATTGTTGTGACGTTCAGAGCACATTTTATGCCCAATTCATGCAAAACTCCATGTAATCCCAAGGGGTTCACATACTTTTTCTTGCAACTGTATATACTAAGGATTAGTGCAATAGACTCATACTGAATTGACCTGTTTCTGCCTTGTTTCAATAATCTTTCATATTTTGTTACTCTGCATCCTCTTGTATAGTTCCACTTTAATTTGACCTAGTATCCTGCAGTCCCTGTATAACAGGGCTGTAGTGTGAAAGGAAGAAGCAGCACAAGGAGCCAGTTATTTCTGACAATAAGCATGCTGATAGGAAGAGAAAGCAGAGTGACAGAGAAATGAGCTCATCACAGTGAAGCTTTTCCTTTCACTGTCCAGCCACAGACTGGGGTGAGCCAAGCACAACCTGGACTCAGAGGAAGTAGGTTGAATGATGCTGGCCGTCAGACTGAGGACATCTAGTGGTAGAGGAAAGCATTGCAGGACAATTCTCTTGATTTGTTTTCTATTTTAATAGGTAATTAATTTAATTTTTTTTCTATTTATTTAGAGTTCTGTTTTAAGCAAGGATTTGGGCTCCCAAAAGTTTGAGTTTACAAAATATATGAATATCAGTGTTTGAATTAGGGATACAAATTAATTTTGTTTTCCATTTAATACCCATGGTCTTAAGATATATGTTCTTCTGTGAAAGGTTTGCAGTGGGCAGAGAAGGAAAGGACTGCATACTAACAAACAGACTTTAAATGGAGCATTGAAATCTTTGTGCTTCAGGGCATCACAGCTTCACTGTGACCATGATCATGTGCAACTGTTGCATAAATCTTATTTTTATTTTCTGTATATATATTTGATGAGCAGTTATACAACGAAGCCATCTATTCAGCTGATATATGATTCATACTATGAATTAGCGCATATTTGAGCATCTGCTTTTTTAAATGTTATTTCAGGCATATGTTGTGCATGTATTTATGCGCGTATTTTATGCGGCATATGCACGTTCGCGCATTTGTGCGCACAATATATTCTTAGGGAAAATTATTTTATATTTATGCTCATATGTGCGTATTTGCGCACAATTGCGTGCAGGCGGCGTAAATTACTGACAAAAATGCAGATTTTCCTATATTTTTTCTGCTGAGGAATACACAGCTCTTGTTCACACTCCTTTATGCAAAGGCACATTGTAAATAATGGGCTACATTTTACCTCTAGAAATAACACTGTGCTGAGCTTTTCTGAACTGAATACGCCTGTTTTTGTCCTGTTTCACAGCTACAAAAATGCTTTCTAATCAACATATTCCATATTTTTGTTACTTTGTATTCTCCAGTGTTTTGAAACATGTCATGCTGTGGATAATAATATATATGTTTTATATTACAGAACCCATTCAGCGCAGATGAAGCAAGCTCCATTGTAAAAGAGGTGGGTCTCACAGCTGTCAGAATACACTGATCATTGGCTGCAGATGAATGGCTGCAGCTACTGATAGATAAAAATTTTCCAACATGTCTCTTCAACTGAAGTTGATCAAATTATGTTGAACAGGGATGGCCACACACTGATAAATCGCTGCCGTCCCTGCAGAATTGGTCTGAATTTGATCAATGTATTATTATTATTATACAGGATGTATATAGCGCCAACAGTTTGTGCAGCGCTTTACAATATAAGGGAGACAGTACAATTACAATAATTTCAGTACAGAAGGAAGAGAGCCCTGCTCATGGAGCTTACAATCTAAAGGAAGGGGGAGATGATACAAAAGGTGATAGCTGCGGGGGATGATCTGGCGGAGGTGATTCAAGTACAGTTCTTAGGTGGAGGTGGGGTAGGCTTCCCTGAAGAAGTGAGTTTTCAAAGATCGCCTAAAGGCAGACAGGGTGGGGGCTGACCGGACATGCTGTGGTAGGGAGTTCCAGAGGATGGGAGAGGCTCTGGAGAAGTCCTGGAGGCGAGCATGGGAGGAGGTGATGAGGGAACTAGAGGGGAGGATATCATGGGAGGAGCGGAGTGGGCGATTTGGGCGGTATCTATGGATGAGGTTGGCGATGTAGCTAGGGACAGTGTTGTGGATGGCTTTGTAAGCCGTGGTTAGTATTTTGAATTTTATAGGTTGGGTTAGTGGAAGCCAGTGGAGGGATTGGCAGACTGGCAAATGTATGGCCAGCTTTAGACCAGCCTGTCTGAAGCAGGGTTCTGTGGAACTCTAGGGTTTCTACTGAGGTTGCTAGGGGTTCCTTGAGCTGTGAGAAAGGCAAATTGGTGGCCCCTAGGGGTCGAGTGAAGGAGGGGAGGAGGCACTCTAGCCACTGGAGGATTTAAGCACTAGAGTGACACTTTTGATTAGAGCACAGATTTGAAGTGGAGGAAGAAGAAACGCACTTTTTGATATATATTTATTTATTTTTATTTATTTATTTCACATGAGAGTGTTAGCATGCACTTTGCACTTTATTACATATAGCATGTTTATAATGATTGATTTTTAACACTTGTACCTTTATGTAGTGATTGTTCATTGTGAGCACATTTATATTATCATTTAAGTTGTATTTTATATATATATGTGATTTGTGAGCACTGGTCACTTTTATACACACTGAGTGTGTGCACTATTTTGTACCTATTTCTAACTTCTTGGTGGTAGACTGGTTGTTTTTTTTCTGCTGGTTTACACATTTATATTGGATTGATGCTCTAGTCACTTTATTCTTATTAGTTATTTTTTTTTATCATGCATTTTTATTAGGTTTATTTATCTAGTACCCCCAAGGCTGAGCGCTTCATCCCTTTTGTTTCTGTGTCTTTGTGGATCCCAAGGCAAATTGAGCTCCCATCTGTAGGGATCCGCAGTGCAAGGGGGTCAATTTTCCACTCATCACCAATGTAAGGGGCACTTCTTCACTGACCACTAATGTTGGGAGATGCCACAATTTTTAGACTTATTTTTGTTTTTTTTTTATAATTTCAATAACTGAAAATAATTTTGTTATATAGAGAAGGAGGATGTAAAAATATTATCTGCCTTGGATGTCAAATATTCCAATTATGCCACATTATTTAGTCTTTAATTTAAATATTTTTTGCTCTGACAACTTGTTGGTCGACCTGTGAGCTGTAGGTATAATAATTTTAGCAGGGGTTCCTCAAGACCCGAAAACTATTTAAAGGATTCCTCCAAGGTGGAAAAGCGCGCACCTGTCGCTTTCTGTGAAAGCTGTATACTTTGGACACAGCTGATCGCAAATCACGGTAAAGGGCCAATCACAGCTGCCATATACCATGTGATCAGGTGTGTCCAATCACAGCTGATCATGATGTAAATACACTTGCCGGTTATCGGCAGTACTTTCCTCCAGCTGTCACAGTGTGAGAAAAGTACTGCTGATAAGCAGCAAGTGTGAAAGGAGACATCTACACTGATAATCAGGGCACTAATTATCAATGCAACCCCAACAGTGCTGCCTATTAATGGCAGACAGTTTCCATCAGTGCTGCCAGTCACTGATCAGTGCTGTCAGTCAGTGTCATCTATCAGTGCTGCCTATCAGTCCTATTCAGTGCTGCCTATCAGTGCCCTTCTGTGCTGTTTATTAGTGCACATCAGTGCCTCCTCATCAGTGCCCACAAGTGCTGCCTCATCAGTGCCCATCAGTGCTACCTATCAGTGCTGCCTCATCAGTGCCTATCAGTGCAGCCTATCAGTGCCCATCAGTGCAGCCTCATCAATGCACATCAGTGAAGGAGAAAAATTACCTGTTTGCAAAATGTTATAATAGAAACTAAGAAAACCTTTTTTTATATATATATTAAATATTTGGTCTTTTTTCATTTGTTTAGCAAAAAATAAAACACACAGTGATGATTAAATACCGCCAAAAGAAAGTTCTATTTGTGTGATAAAAAAGATATATGGGTACAGTGTTGCATGACCGCGCAATTGTCATTTAAAGTGCGACAATGCTAAAAGCTGAAGATTGGCCTGGGCAGGAAGGGGGTGAAAGTGCCCGGTAGGCAAGTGGTTAAAATAAAGATATAGGCTTCACCATGCCAGTACACTCTGGGGATTCTTTGTACAAAAATAAAAAGCTGCAGCAACCTCAGGGTTAAACATAAAATGGGTGAAAAGTAAATGAATCCCAAAGAAGTGCTGAGCTAAGGGAATAGCAGAAAACCTTGGTCTAGCTTTTCATCCTGGAGGTGCAATTAGTGTTGTAAAGCTGGTCTAGTTCTGGTTGTGATTTCCTGTGCATTTAGACATACATTAACGTGAATTATGGATTAGGCCACCTTTCAGGGAGTCAGGTAGGTGAGCAGACTCAGAAATGAATTTAATGATTTATGCTTTTGTTTTGAAAGACATGTACTGTCTGTCCATCACAGTTAAAGGAAAAGTGTGGGAATGGAAAAAAAAGAAGAATCTGAAATGGACTTTCTATGTTCCTTTATTGACATCACATCACCTCTAAAATGTATCTTGTATAATATCATTGCACAATTAGCCCACAGATAATATCCCATAACCCACCAGCCACATAGAATGATAGCAGTATAGATAGTTTCAACAAAGTAATCCTTCGAAGAGGTAGGGGACATTCAAGCTGTGCAGGCTGGGACGTGGTACTCTATTACCTACCTGGGTTTGACCTCCTACCACCCGAGGGTCACCCCAACCTTCCAATATATCACTGACCATACGCACTGTACCTCTTTACTGCAGCTGTCCCACGCCAACTCTAAGCCCAAGAACTGAGCGATAATGTGACCGATGATCACTCAGTTCTCAGGTCCACTCTCTGCTCTGTCCCCCCAGAGCTCACTGGAGTGCCAGGCAGGAGAAGGGATGGAAGGTGCTGGCTCAGGCTCTTGGTGGCATGCTGAGAGGCTGAGCCTGCTACCAGCCAGGCATCTGGGTGGATCTCAACATTATTTTCAGGACACTTACAGAGTCTGGATCAGTTCTTTGACCAGGGATGGCTCTGTATAACCAGCATGCCCATACATTTGCTCAAAATTGGGCCAATCCCTGCTGAATCAGCTAAATTTCAATCCATGTATGGCTGCCCTTAGCTAATACAGTGGCTTTCTAGAGTTGAGTATGTGCACTTGTTATGCCAAATCCCCTTATTTCAGAACGCACAGCATTGTTTGCATGCAAATTGCTTTTCTTTTGTTGAGGAAATGTACACTAAGCAGAAGCTACTGTCCTAAGCTTCTGGATGGGGAAGTGTATACTGATCAATTGTTTCCTGAATCCCTGGTCATTATGTCTGTGACAGCCGCTCTGTAATTATAGAGGTTGCAGTTCTCGTGGAAAAATCATTAACACCAACAAGCAACAATACTACTGGCTGGAATTCTAAATGGCTCTTTATTCACCATGTATTTCATTGCAGTTTAAGGCTGGTTCACACCAGATGCACTCCAGTGTGTTTTTAGTCTGCATCAGAAATGCAAAGACATTATTTAACATGGATTCCTATGGTGCTAGTTTACACCAGTGCAGTGTGTTGCAGTGCAGCCAACAAAAGTAGAACATGTTGCATTTTGTCTGTAT
Source organism: Staurois parvus (assembly GCF_062004578.1). Classification (NCBI taxonomy): domain Eukaryota; kingdom Metazoa; phylum Chordata; class Amphibia; order Anura; family Ranidae; genus Staurois; species Staurois parvus. The sequence continues at coordinate 17,630,520 of NW_028317941.1, read as the reverse complement.
GGAACACATCTGGAACATGGCAAAATTCATCAAAAAGCGCACCAAAATGCCTCAATTTAATAAAGAAAAAAAGAGGAAAAAACACAACAGAATTCATTAAACTCATGGATGCAGAAACTCATCCAGGAGCACAGAAATGTGGTGTAAACTGGCCCTTAGGCTGGCAATACACTAGTATAATTTTGTTAGAAAATTTGTTAGAAGCTCTAGTCACATGTAACCAGGGTGGATAAAAATCAATGATTTTTTTAAAAAAAATCAAAAAAATCAGATTTTTTTAATTTAAATCGGATTTTTTTGAGTAAAATGCTTTTTGAGGAAAATATATTACCATCCAAAGGTCATTCCATCATGAAATAAAGATTAGTTTTTTATTTATGTAGAATAAGGCTGTATATGTTTAATTTGGTAAATAAATTCCATTAATCCATTCACAATGTCATGCTCTTCCAGAGGTTTTTGTAAGATTATTGGGCAGTTTCTCTGCCTACAAGATATTATCACAGATGCTTGGTTTACTTTTGCAGTTCTCAAAACTAAATTTGACTCAGCGGAGATCACATGCCTCTTCTTCACAGCAAAAATGTTATAACATGAACAGAGTTAAGAAAAAGACCTTAATCCTAACTTCTACAAACCTATGAATACAGAATCAACCCCTTCAGTGCTAAGTTTCAAGAAGTTCAGTGAATAGAATAGAAACAATATTTTTCTGATTGTTTGGAGTGGAATAGATCTGCACAAGAAGAAAGTGAAACGAAGTGTGAGGAGGAAGGGGCTGACAGTCTAAGTTTCTTAAAATATATATATTTTGTTTAGCCAAATTAGTTAACAAACATGGATGTTTGTTTAAGCAAATAAAATATGCTGGAATGTTATTGTTTCAGTTGAATAAATCTATTTAAATTGTTATTATTAAGGTAATGATTATTTTTCTCCTTCCTAAGTACGACAGAAAAGTTGTCCAAATATGAATGATTAACCTATTAAACTGGGGATAAAAAAACTAATATGAAAAGTTGTTATTCTAAAAATCTTCATCTACTTGCATATTAAAGTTATACCAGCAAGAATTAGTCTTTATGTAGAAAACTAGGATTTAAATCAAGCCTTACTGACTAGTGATTTAAATCGTGATTTAAATCAGTTTGATTTAAATCAAATCCACCCTGCATGTAACTGTTCAGATAAGCGGATATTTCCAAACAGGCCCAGACTGGGACAAAAAGTAGGCTCGGGCATTTGAGACTGAGCAGCCCCACGCCTGGGGACCCTTTACTTGGAGCCCGGGGGTGGAATACCCGGGTCTGGTCGCAAGAGTGGCCTTTGTGACCCTGGTAGTCCCGTCAGTAGTGTCAGCAGGTTTTTAATTAAATGAATTTATTTAATTATTTTTTACAGTTAAATATTTTATTGCTTTACATTTTTTTAGGAGCCCCGTTGGGGACTTTGGTGAGAGGGAAAGAAAGTAGGAAAGAAAGAGAGAGAAAGAAAGAGAGAGAGAGAGAGAGAGAAAGAAAGAGAAAGAGAAAGAAAGAGGGAGAGAAGACACAAGACCGCTGGGAGTGTGGGCAGGGCAGACACAGGAGGAGAGGGCAGGATGAGGAGGGGCTTTCTCTCTCCTCTCCCATCTGTGATGGTGGTGGTGGGGGGGTGGGGACTGTCAGCACTGGCTCTGGGCTGTGGGAGAGAAACTCTCTCGTCTCAGGGGACAGTCTATTATGACAGATCACAGGAATGAAGGGGTGGAGGATGCCGGGGGAGTATACAGGAACCTAGGTCAGCAGAAGATAGATAGGAGGAGCGGCACATAGAGATATCAGTCTGTGCCGCCCAGCCGCCCCTTTGGGCATTCAGTGGCTGCAGGAAAGGAATACGCGGATCGGTTCATCTAAGTGCTGCCCCTCCTAGCCAGGGGGCCCTAGAAAAAGCCCGGTGTTCCCTATGGCCTGTTTGCGAACAGCAGTGATGCTGGCCATTGATTTGTACAGAGCACAAATGTGTACACTGTGTGTGCAGGCAGTGTTTCTCACTGCCACCAGGGATCTAATAATTAATGCCGGTGGGGGGGGGGGGGGGGTGCTGCTAAATTGCCATGTGACTGTAGCTCTAATAAGACAAGTGAACAATTTTTGACTGAATTTCACATCATCCTTTTTTAACAGTAAAAACAAAATTTTTGGAGAATGGTCGGCATGGACTACTGCATTTTGCACATTTTTCTTTGTCTTGTTAAAGGACCAGTCCACACAAAAAGTGATATTTTAGGTATAGTTGGAGCCTGGTGGTCTTGGTTCTTGTATGTTGTATATACTCCGGCAGTAGAGCCTAGTTTACACTTGTGGTGGGGAATGGTAAAAATAAGTGGTTATTGCGTTCGGCAGCGGTACAGCCTTTCAAGTATATGGGGCCATGCCGCAACTGTCCTGAGACTACATTTTCGGGCTTTAAAGGGTTAAAATGGGGGGAGGAGGCAGCATAACACCTTCCAGCCAATTTGACTGCTTGAATGAGGCCTAAAGTGTATATGGCTAAATTTATTTGGGGGGGAGGGGATAGTGTAGAGCAACATTACTGAGCTGGGGTTCCGCAGCACTGTGGTGTGCCATCTGGGGTTGTCAGGGGTATCATGCTGCTTCTGGTATTTTTGCAAAGCTTCATGCATTTCCATGGTGTAGGCAGGCCGGCCATCAGCACCATGGACACACATGACACTAATCCAAGGCGAGCTGCATTCAGGGAAGCCCCAGCATGGGGATGGAAGCCCATCTACATCTGCATCTGCTCTGCATATTAACCACTACCATGCTGCTAAGTGTGCTGCGGTGAAGATCTGAAGGACTGAGGATTCTGATGTTAAAGGATAAAGGGAAAACTTAGGACTCTGCTTTTAAAGGATGAAGGGAAAACTGAGGACTCTAATATAAAAGGATGAGGGGGAAACTGAGGACTCAGATGTGAAATGATGAAGGGAAAACTGAGGGCTCTGATGTGAAAGGATTCGGGGAAAAACTGAGGACTCTGCTGTTAAAGAATGAGGGAAAAATAAGGACTCTAATGTTAAAGAATGAGGGGAAAACTGAGGACTCTGATGTTAAAGGATGAGGGGAAAAGTGAGGACTCTGGTGTTAAAAGATGAGGGGAAAACTGAGGACTCTGATGTGAAAGGATGAGGATAAATCTGAGGTCTCTGATGTGAAAGGATGAGGGGGAAATTGAGGACTCTGATTTGGAAGGATGAGGGGAAAACGTAGGACTCTGATGTGGAAGGATGAGGGGAAAACAGAGGACTCTGATGTGGAAGGATTAACTGAAACTGGAGAACTCTGATGTGGAAGGTGTGTCGGGGGTTGAGGAGGGTTACTGAGGATTCTTATGTAAATAGAAGGGGGCGGGTTATTTGAGGTTTCTGTTGCTAAAGGCCATACTGAACATTTTAAGTGAGGGTGGGGGGTCACTGAGGACTCTGATATGAAAAGGAAAGAGGGAAAGCTTAGGACTCTGTTGTGTGTATGTGGTGGTGGTCAGGGGCGGACTGACCATTTGGAAACTCGGGCACTGCCCGAGGGCCCCGGAGTCAGTAGGGGGCCCCATGAGATGACCCTGGTAACTTTTTCATAGGCTTTTTTGAGTTTGGGCAAGGACACAGGGGCCCCATGATCCCCTATTGCCCAGGAGCCCCATGAGTTGTCAATCCGACCCTGGTGGTGGTGGTGGGGTAATTGATGTGAAAGGATGAGGGACTGAAGACGCTGATGGGAAGGGGGGCTGAGGACTCTGATGTGAAAGGGGGAATTCTGGTGTGATGGGGACCCCATTTTAGACAGGGGTACCTTAACTGAAAAAGGTTGAGAAACACTGGTGTAGAAAAGTGGTAAAATCCCTTGTGTTGTCTCACCCCATTAGGGTCCTTGCACACTGTTCTGATGTATGAACATCATATATTCCTGACAGGTGAAGACGGGTTGTATAGTACATACATAGCACAGAAATTCGAATATGCATACATATGTGTAAAAATTCTTCTAGCTTTTGTAATCAAAGCGTTGTGATGCATGAACAGAAAATACTGACAAGCAACACAGATTGATTTTTTTTTACTGATCTATACGCATCACAAGTTTACATTAAAAACAATGGGCTACATTGAGGTCAGTATATAAAAAAAACAAAAATGCTGGAATACCTAAAAAGTGGCATTTTTAGACATCCATGTGCAAGCGATTTCTCTTCAGCTGCTAACCCAGACAGCAAATTCCTACACCGTGAGGGAAATTTCCCACTTGTTTATCACCAGAACAAATGTCCTTTTTTGCAGATTTATTCCCTATTCCTGTTTTGGTGATGAATGCTACATTTTGTATTTCCCCATTACTTTCTGTTGTCACCAGGACAGAGAGTCGATCCACATAGCAGGGACACAGAAGTGAGAACCTGACAGGGGTTCTAATCCTTCCAAAATGAAAAAGAAAAGTTTGTTCTGTGAGACCCCTTGGCTAGATTATGACAGCTACTTGTTCCATATGCAGTGTCAGGGCACTGTTGTTATCTACACTGCATTGTGGGGTACAGGAGGGTCGTGATACAGGTCTAATGCAGGCCATAGACAGGTCGAAAATCGGCTGATTTTTTGGCTGGAAAAAAAATCGGCCGATTTTCGCACCATTAATGGGTTAATTTGTCGGCCATTTTTCGGGGTTTTGGCACATTTTTTTTTATTGGTGAAGTTGGAAAAAAATCTGCTGATTTTGCCGATCGGCTGATTTTCCCGGCAATGATGGGCAAATCGGCTGATCTTTTTACTGATAAAAAATCTGCGCATGAGCCATGGCCTGCAAGAAGAAGAAAAAGAAGAAAAAAAGAAGAATTCAAGTCCGCTATTATATATGACATGAAAAAGTATTGTGGTTGCAACAATGTATCTATTTGTATCCGAATAAAACCATCTGTATCCGAAATGGATACAAATAGATACATTGTTGCAACCGCAATACTTTTTCATGTCAAATATAATAGCAGAGCTCTCTGCAGGGACAGAAGTAATTAAATGCCAACCATAGACGGGACGAAAATCGGCCGATTTTTTTTTTTTTACCGTTGGTGGTAATGTCGGCCTATTGAACGACCGATTTTTTTTTTTTTTAAATGGCCGGTTTTCGACCTATCTCTGGCCTGCATAACACCTTGTAATTTTGGCATTTGCCTACTTAAGCTGGCCATACACGGGTCGAATTCCAAAAGAATTTTCTTTCAAAAATCTTTTATAAGAATTTTTGCTCAAATTTCGTACTATTAGTGGGCCACAGAAATGGACGATTTTCGTGTAAGCATCAAATTTGAATGACCGGGCATATTGGAAATTTTTTGAAAAACGAACAAATTTCTAATCAATGATGGAAGAATCGTGCAAGAAATATAAATGAAAAAGAAATAAGCCTGAGCTGTGACCTGGAAAGAAAAGAAAATTTTTGGCTACGAAAATTCTTTTCTGTAGCAACATGAGGTGAAATTGAAGGCTTGGTTGGTTGAATCTCAAAGTCAATGATGGCTCCATCGGATTACAAAATGCACGATAATTTTGATTTTCTAAAGAAAATTTGTTCAGAATTCGACCCATGTATGGCCTGCATTACTGTATGTGCTCAGAGTGTGGTAGAGCTTTATTAAAAAAAAAAACAAAAAAACAAACAAAATACAAACAGTAGTGGTTAATCCCACTGGTAACTAATCACATCAATCACTTCGTGTGTATGGATCTGGAAATCCGATGGCTGGCAATCAAAGTGGATATAGAAAGATTGCCCACTCATTGGAAGCGCAATCTTAATGCGCAAGGATCAGACTCAACAGCAGCAGGGGTTCCTTGGATGGTGCAGCCTGAAGCAGGATCCCTTCCTCTGCTAATCCGGATAATGGGTGTCTCCCTCCTAATAGCCTTGGATCAGATGAACTTTAATGGGGTCTGGTCACTAGCTCCCTCCTTTAATCCTGGTGTAGCTATTGGGATCCTAGATGGATTTAATTGCTCGGTATAGAGCAGAGAAGAAGGATTCCCATAGTGTAGTATTCCAAGATATTTATTATGAACAATGAGGTTAAAACACATCCAATATTAAACGTACATAGATGTTAGGTGAACAAATCCTGAATAATGTGAAGCAGTACTGCTGAATGTACACTGACCAGCTGAAATTAAAGATGGCCACCAGACCTCCACGATCCAGCGGCTTAATGTCACGGCGTGTATGGGCTCCACCTTGACGCATTTCGTAAGCAAATACATCCTCATAAGGGGTGCTGCCCTTATGCAGCACCCCTTATCCATTAAATCCATCTAGGATCCCAATAGCTACACCAGGGTTAAAGGAGGGAGCCAGTGACCAGACCCCATTAAAGTTCATCTGATCCAAGGCTATTAGGAGGGAGACACCCATTATCCGGATTAGCAGAGGAAGGGATCCTGCTTCAGGCTGCACCATCCAAGGAACCCCTGCTGCTGTTGAGTCTGATCCTTGCGCATTAAGATTGCGCTTCCGGTGAGTGGGCAATCTTTCTATATCCACTTTGATCGCCAGCCATCGGATTTCCAGATCCATACACACGGAGTGAATGATGTGATTAGTTACCAGTGGGATTAACCACTACCATTTTGGCTAGTTCTGGACACTATATCATAGACGATATTTTCATTGTATTTTATACATTTATAATGGAATCTCATTCATGAGTGATTAACCATTTAGATCAGATTGATGATTGTTTAGCGCTGCACTACGTTATATGATTTATTTGTTCGAGAAAGTTTGTGGTTACTTTTTTTGGTGCACTAGCTGCTACAGTAAGCGCTCGCTTTATACCCTTGATTTTAAAAAACAAACAGTAGCTTGTGCCAGCACATGGTGGTGTGTGATACTTATTGAGAGCTTAGACCACTAACTAATACTAGTGAAATGTTTGTTTTGCCCCACTGGTTCACTATACATTTAACGAGAGATTGTTATGTAGTTTATTTTCTGTATTTGAAGCAATATTTCAATGTAATGTCTGTCCTGTACAGTTGTAATGTATACTTTTTTTTTGTAAATGTCATTTTATTTATAATGTATACGTTTTATACTGGCTAAATCTGAAGACGTAGTATGTGAAGTAAATATAATACAGACTTTGTATCTCTGAAATAAACATTGCACAATGCCCAGCTGGATCAAACAATAGTGCTATTCATTTCCCGGGACTTAGAACTCAGCCATTGAAATGAGGCTGAATACTAGATTTCCATAAATAATACTTTAGAAAATCTTTTTCTGCAGAGCTGTATTAGCTGTGTTTTTTTTTACATTTGCGATAAATAGGCAAGCAAAATTTAATTAAAAAATTGTTTCCAAGCACTGAGAGGCAGCATACCAAGTATGCGAAGTAGGGTCTGTTTCTTTTTAGCGCAACCAAAAAAAACAATTATGCTAATTGACTTAAAGTGGAACTATGAACAAAATAGTTTGTCAGTAGGTCACTAGCATATGTAAAACCAAAATGTATTTTGCTACATGTTTTTGGTAAAAAAAAATCCCAATAAGTGTATATTAATTGGTTTGTGCGAAAGTTATAGCGTCTACAAACTATGGTGTATATACTTGAATTTACGCAGCTATGACCCTATACTAATATTAGCAGTGATCAGCGACTTATGGTAGGACAGTGTGGTGGTTAATCTGGTGCTAGCTGACACTGGCTGGGACAGACACTAACTAACTGACATTAACATCAACAGTGACACTAAGACAGTGATCAGTGCCAATACTGTACACTGTCACTGTAGTATAGACACTGGCTGGGAAGGGGTTAACATCTAAGGGCGATCAAGGAGTTAACTGTGTGCCTAACAATGCGGAATGTGTGTAATACATGCTGCTTTTACTTGCAGATCTTGCTGTGCTTTTCTCCCTGCTTTTCAGGGAGAAGAAACAGCAAGATCACTCTTCTGTTTACACAGGTCTCTGGGCTGTGATTGGACACAGCCGATCAGCAGGTTTCAGCCAATAAATTTGACAAAATCACTCTGTGTCCAATCACAGAGTGGGTCGGCAGGGGATGCACATTTGCATGCCCACAGACTTAGAAGCAACCAGTCATGTATGTGTATGTGATTGAGCATGCCCATGCTGTCCCACAGCAGTAAATGCACTGTGGGGGCTCCAGGAGGTTAAAATAGAAATGAAAGGCAAAACATTTGTGTATAGATATTAAAAAAAACTTTCTTTTTTTTTTAACAAGTGATCATATATCCTCTGTTCTCAGCTGCATAAGGAGCTCAGAGAGCTGGGGGTGGAGAAACAGCATAACACTGATCTTCCCAGTGAATGGCTGTGCAGGGGGCGTGTCAGCAGAAGTCTGATCATTGGAGGACAGGATGAGATCCCAGCACTGCTAGAGCTGTGTGCTGCTACGTGTCACTAATTGCATAACGTGGTGCATGCGCACAGATGTAATGTCTTGACTGCAGGTAATGTGCATTAAGGACATTATGTCTGTGCGAATGCAACATTTTGAGTAAATAGCAGCATGTAGCTACATATAGGCGCCTTCACCCAGTCATTTCTGTTGGTGGCTGTGTGCAGCATCAGGACATCCCTGGCACCAAAATACACATGTATGTATGTGTACATTGTATGGGCAAATGTACAAGATCTCTTAAACAGTTGTAGCAACAGTTTTTTATTATTGAAAATAAAAAATAGCATTCGTCTCACCCCTGGAACTGCTACTTTTGCTGGACATCTTGGTGTTTAAACCCTTTTACTGTCAGATGTTTTTTGCACACATGTTTAAAATATATTTTAGCCCCGAGGACTGGTTAAAACACCCAATACAGTATTTCCTGAAAGCAGAGAACCTAGATAATAAAATGGTTATAGTTCCAAACTTCGTATGTCACACAATATCGGCGCAACAGTTTTTCACAAGCAAATTTTCAGTAAAAAAAAACCACTGACAGTAATTTTAGTGTACATAAAAGTGGTATATTAGCCATTTTTTCAATGTAAAAGATTTGTATGTGCCAAGTAAATGGATACCAAATTTGTAAAGTCTTAAATTGTCTGTGTCTCTTTTATGCATAGGTGGCGCTTTAAAATCCCTTAGAGGTCATCAGGTTAGAGTTAACCATGAATAATGGTACTCACCTCATTGTTTTTGTACATAGCCACAGCCAGTGCATGCAGTTATACACATATGCACATATACATGGGGGGGGCTGTTTCTTGGTTTACAGTATTATTGGATTGATGATATTTGTTGCTTTTATCCAGTGTGTAGACGTCATCCTAGGTGGAGTGGATTATGATGAAGGTCGAGTCAATGAGTGGATGTCTGCTGTGGTGGAGCAGTCATTAACCCATCTAGTAAAGTTGGAAAAAACCTTCAAGTATATTGGTAAGTTAAATGTTACTATAATGCTGAAACCTATTACTCTACATGTGGTGTATTATGATCTTGCAAGTGTATGTGCAGTTCTGGTGGAAGCGGATGGATTGACTTATCGGTGTTGGGGATCCCAGAGATGTCGTTCTAGCACTAGAGTTTTAAGTGTCCTACCTGCCTCAAACAATAAAGTTGTAAGAAATGCTCCCCTGCAAATAAAATGGTCAAGTGTCTTACCTCTTTGGCAACACCAGTCCCCTCGGTTTTCAGATATCTGGCTCAAGATGCCATAACCAACACTTTCTGGCATGTTAGATGCCTGGTTCCCCTCTGCTCTCTGTGGTTCCTTCTATTGGCCCCTATATCACTGCAGAACACAGATGTAATGTAGGGTACAGCTGTGGTGGAAGTATTAGACATAGATTAGAACTGCATCCAATACGTAGGTCAGTATTTCTCAACCTTTTTTTCAGTCAAGGCACCCCTTAAAATTATGCACAATACTGAGGCAACCCATTCTAAAATGTAAAAAACTAAACTAATATGTTTACATAACACAGTAACATGTACACACACAGGGCACCCAACATCAGAGGTGATTTATTCTTCCAAAGCAAATGCACCTCCGGACACTGGTACTGACTAGTATTCCAATGTTTCTCTTCTCCCTTAGTTTCTCTCCCTCGCCCAGTTAATGTGACCCCAGTGCTGATGGAGAGAGGCAGGGGAGGGGCAAACAAGGATGCTGTGCAGGAGCCTGATGTCCTCCTTATCAACTGATGACATTATTGGTTGTCAGGACGCTGGTGGCTAGAAGGTTGTAATGGTGCAAAATGAAAACCTGTGGTGCTGTGTAACTAAAAGGCAGGCTTGTATACAATTTTGGGGCAATTTGTAGGCATTTTCCCAGTGCACCCCAGGACACCTGAAGGCACCCCAGGACACCTGAAGGCACCCCAGGATGCCTGGGCAACCTGGTTGAAAAAGGCTGGCATGAATCATTGTAAGTCATTTGAAGATTGTGGAGTTTGGTGGTACAGGTGAAGAAGGGGTAAGTATTAACCCCTTGCAGGGTGACCTTTCTAGATTTTTTTTTTAAGTAACCACAGAGTCTCTTTAAATAGTTGGATATAATAGTATGAACAATCATCTGCAGCCTCCAGGTTGGTCATCTTGATTCTTTCTATACTACTTAGTAAGTCACTGACCTGGAACAAGCATACAGGCTGTAATTCAAACTTTTTGGCTGAATATTTGTTCCCAAGCTTTCATCGCTGCCAATAACTGATTTCCAAACTGGAGGACATGCAGAATCATTCAGCTCCTTCTTCCACAGCTTGACTCTCAGGAACACTCCTACCCTCATTTTCTGGTCTATAGGTGACGTCATCGTCAAACGGTGGATATTTCAATGAAAAGCAGTACAGTGATAAAAAAAATGCCCCAACAAAACGTACCCTCACTCTATTGTGCATGGTAGTGATTTTTTAGTCAAGGGGATAACCTGCTACATCCACACACAAAACCTCCACCCATTCCCTGCAGCTAGGATGCCACAGCGACTCTTAGGAGAGCAGTGTCACTACTTGCCATCTGTGGCCCTACCAGAGAAAGCCTTCTAATGTGTCTGGGTTGGTTATGGGACAGCAACTTTAATAGTGGCATTCAGATTCCTAGAATGCACAAAAATATAAAGCTATTGCACACTGACCAGGGACTGGGGTTAGTTGGGAGTATTACATAACCTGCAACCTGGAGATCCACTTTAAATTCTTCTAAAGCCTTCTTGCCTAGAACCAAATGCAAGTAAATACATTATATTCAGCATAACTAGCTAACGGCAAAGATTATTCATTGGACTGTATTGGGTCAAAGGAAAATGCAAGCAGCATGCAATCTCTTATCAATCATGGTATTAGGAAGCTATGGTAGGGTCTTCTGTAAAAATAGGTATAAGTGAGCGCTAAAGATAACAAAGCTGCTGAACACAAAAGGTACCAAAAAAACCTCCAGAAACTCACATATAAAAAAGGTGCAGCGCTTATCTATTAAAACATGCAAGATATCAAAAATGCAAGATTGTATCCCTGCAAAACGCAGGCAGGGTATAGTTATTATACTGCCCCTTATAGTCTCAAATAACACACAGATGTATAGTTCACAATCTCCCAGTGGGTAGGGTGAGGTGAAAGATCAGATGGATCTCTATTGACACACGGTGATAGCCAAAAAGGTGATGTATGGTGATATCCAAAACTGGTAAAAGATTGTGCACTCACCAGATGCACAACCAATATGCGCATGTAAGAGATAACCCCTCTCAAGGTATGGTTCCAAGACTCATCAAAGGCAAGGTCTGGTCAAACTCATCAAAGGCAAGGTCAGGGAGGAACTGCGGCACAGTGACGTTTACCACCGCCGGCACCATTGGGGTCCCGGCGGCCAACTTTATTGTCTGGTCAGTATTGTTTTTATTATACCCTGTTGCTGGATGAAATAAACGCACGCATGCTTAAGCGGTATCACGCTATTCTGGCCTCCTTGTTTCTTTCTGGGGCTCTCTGGTGAGCTTCCAATTACCTGCAGAGTAAAGAGCTATAGGGGACAGAGCCATGCATGACAGCTGAGGGTCCACATCGTAAAGTTTGACCAGACCTTGCCTTTGATGAGTCTTGGAACCATACCTTGAGAGGGGTTATCTCTTACATGCGCATATTGGTTGTGCATCTGGTGAGTGCACAATCTTTTACCAGTTTTGGATATCACCATACATCACCTTTTTGGCTATCACCGTGTGTCAATAGAGATCCATCTGATCTTTCACCTCACCCTACCCACTGGGAGATTGTGAACTATACATCTGTGTGTTATTTGAGACTATAAGGGGCAGTATAATAACTATACCCTGCCTGCGTTTTGCAGGGATACACTCTTGCATTTTTGATATCTTGCATGTTTTAATAGATAAGCGCTGCACCTTTTTTATATATGGTAGGGTCTTGTTTGCCTTCTGGTGTGGAGTTACAAATACAGTGTGTGCATAATTGTGATTATATTACCCCAAGAGGATTCAGATTCAATTCTACACCATCTGCAGACATGGAAGAGGGCAGGCCATGATAGTAGAACAACTGGCACGTACTGTATTCTACTTTTCCCTATGTCAAGCTTCTAAAATTGAATATAAAGTATATTTTTTAATAATTTATTATAAGAAACAAATCAAAAAAAAAAAGACCTAATGAGAACTAAGGGACCTAAAGATACCTAAGACAAAGTTTATTCTATTTATTTTGTTCTGACAGGCAAAGCTTTGGTACTTACTGAGAGTGCCAAAACTTTCCCATCACCTCCCTTCTCTTGTGCATTCCTATTGGCCTGTGCGGCTGCCTATCATAGTGATGGTCCAACAGAAATGTGGAGAAAGTGGAGCTTACCAGAAAGCTGCAAAATTACCAGAAAGTGTCAATGCTTTACCTAAGGAGGCTTGTGTGCCCAGATAGGGATGGGGAGGGATGCACTATCATGCCCTAGAGGCTGACAGAGGCATATGCTGAAACATATGACTAGTCTTATGGCGGTGCTCTCCGTAAATGGCTGGCACTTCTCCAGACAGACAGTGGTCTGGTATTCTTCTTCACACTTTTGTCTCTTCCATGCTTCATTTTCTGAGCCAGTGCCACATACATACACTGGACTCCACCAGCCCAGTTACCTGGCACCCCATCCCAGTGATATTGATGCGCATGTTTAACTTGTATTCTATTTGTGTTTAAACTTGAATCCCAGGAAGCTCAATTCCATTCAGAACTCCTCACTCCTTCTTCCGTGACCTCCAGGCTGGGCCCCTAGGATGCCCGGTACCGCAAGTCAGATCAAGATTGGGGTACCAATCTTTAGGGAAGGACTTTGAGCACACAAGTTCCTTTGCTACCAGGGCCAAATCACCTCAACTTCCTGACCAGCTGGCTACTATCTGCACATAGACACTAGCACTGTAGTCCTTTAGCAACAGCAGTATAGTCTGTTCTGGTTAGTTTGACCATTGATCAGACACTGGTACTGGTATTGTATTGTTCCCTGTTGTGAACCATATATGGGATATGCCTTACATGCACCCCTTTAAGTTCGTTCTTAAATAACTTCAGATCAAGTCAATGTACTTTAACAAGTTCTTTGCTAAAGTTGGTTAAGTACAACAAGACATTACAGCTTGTTCATTCACAGACATCCATTTCTATTATAAGTGCTTTCTCCACCCATTTAGGTAGTTATACCTTCTGAAGAATGGAAGTCTTTAAAGTCCACAGGCAGTTGTATAAGTCTAAGAGTCCTAGAACTCCGATTGGGTTCCCACCTAGGGGTGAGATCAAGCAAAGCAGCAATCACATGGTTTGTAGAGCTTCTGCTATCTATTCATACATGGAGTGACTTGGACCGACAATGACAACTAGAGGTGGTTCCCTCTTTTAAAGTGGTTCTAAAGACTAAAGGTTTTTTTACTTTTATTCATTATATGCATAAAGATAAAAAAACCTTCACCGTGCAGCTCCCCCCCCCCCATACTCACCTGAGCCCAATCCAGTGATGTGCACGAGAGCAGAAGCTCTCCTGGGTCTCTGCCTCCTCATTGGCTGAGACACAGCAGCGGGAGCCATTGGCTCCTACTGCTGTCAACCACAGCCAGTGAGGAGAGAGCAAGGGGATGGGGCCAAGTTGTGCTTGGTGTATCTCAAGAGACACAGAGATGGCTTGGGAGGAGGCGTGCACAGGGAGGTGCAAGGAGCGCTGGTCGGGGACCTGAGAAGAGGAGGATCATGGTTGCACTGTGCAAAAACCATAAGCTTAACATGTGTGTTATTTAAAAAAAAAAATGCTGAACCTTTACAATCACTTTAACTACTTGCTCCAGCAAAGGGTGGTATCTCCCAAAAAGCCCAGGAAAATCTGACCAGTAACATTAACCCTTGATTCTCAAGAGGCACCAACTCAGTAGGACAACACAACTAAACAGTGCACAAGTTTAGTACCAGTTATTAGTCAAAACATTTACAGAAAAACAAAAAACATACAACATAACAATACTGACAATAGCTTAGTAAGCACCTGCTTACAGGCTTCTGCACAAGCACTTTGAGATTCGTAATTGCAGCACTGAGCTCCCTCCACCACCGTGACAGAGCGACTTTAATTATCTCACGCCTGGGCTAGGCTGTGGCATAAAACTGCTGCTGTCTGATCAGAACTGTAATAAGTACTTGCTATACTTTCTTTTGCTACCTTTGCTTTCAAATGATTCATTTCATATGGGAGGGTGAGTTCCAAGCAAGCTTGATCACACCAAAACCTTTACTCATCATTTTAAAACTTGTCCTGGCAGTTTTTAATAGGATTGCTTATTTGGCAAACGGCTTGATACACAGTAGAAATATATACGTGATTGTGTTACATTGTAACTCATTTTATCAAACTACAAAGCTCCTACCATTTACTTTAATCAACTGCAGTCAAAGCAATACATGTTGGTATAGGTTGTGATTGGATAGCAAAAGAGTCACTTATCTAAGGACATTCCTTGTACTCTCTTTCCTCCAATCAGCATGTTCCATTTGTTAATGAATTCATAGCACTGCACAGTTCAGGGATAACTGGCCCCTAGAACACCCACTTTGTGTTTTCAATAGAGATTAGAAGTCTGGAAATCTGCTAAGTAACAGCTTGGATGGGGATCAGGATGAGCTGAGCTACTGAGAGAACACAGGAACAGGGGCGGACTGACCATTTGAAAACTCGGGCACTGCCCGAGGGCCCGGGACAGTAGGGGGCCTAATGAGATGCCCCTGGTACCTTTTTCATAGGCTTTTTTGAATTTGGGCAAGGACACAGGGGCCCCATGATCCCCTATTGCCCGTGGGCCCCATGAGTTGTCAGTCCGCCCCTGCACAGGAACACATTTAGTCCTTCTGCTCTGAATGAGCATGAATTGCTTGACAATGCCTGCTGCTACACAGGCCAGGGGGCTTGTTTTAAAGCTCATTTACTAATTGTTAGGAATATGTAGAATATGTACCGCAATCTAAAGTCCTATTGTGGTCAGAATGTTTTTTCAAAGTGTATACCTTATATATTTTGGTTGCTATTTTGAAATGCCAGCCTCTTGACGTTGTTTAACCTCTGTGAAAAGGTAAATGTATATTGAACACATACTGTATGTGAAATATTATATGTAAAACAATCAAAATAAAATAATTACATATTTGCATTAACAGCGTATCATTATAAATATAAACAATGTGAACATACCTATAAGGTTGTGCAAACTTTGTGATGAAGAGTTTACAGCAGTCCATATTGCTCAAGTTTCACTGTCTGTATATGGTCTTCTGCAAATCATGCCAGCCAGTAGCCAAACTCCTCCAGCCCATAGACATCAGCATCCCAAGACTCATGTTTAATGCTTGGTTTTAATCATTAAATGTATGGCAGTGAGCACTATATTTTTCATTTGCTTTCTTTTAGCCCTCTGGCCTGATATACTGTATACAGTGAGGAACAGAAGTATTTGAACACCCTGCGATTTTGCAAGTTCTCCCACTTAGAAATCATGGAGGGGTCTGAAGTTCACATTGTAGGTGCATTCCCACTCTAAGAGACAGAATTAAAAAAAAAATTCAGGAAATCACATTGTATGATTTTTAAAGAATTTATTTGTCTTGCACTGCTGAACATAAGTATTTGAACACCTGAGAAAATTAGTGTTAATATTTGGTACAGAAGCCTTTGTTTGCAATTACAGAGGTCAAACGTTTCCTGTAGTTCTTGACCTGGTTTGCACACCAACAAGGATTTTGGCCCACTCCTCCACACAGATCTCCTCTAAATCTGTCAGGTTTCGGGGCTGTCGCTGAGCAACACAGAGTTTCAGCTCCCTCCAAAGATGTTCTATTGGATTTAGGTCTGGAGACTGGCTTGGCCACTCCAGAACCTTGATATGCTTCTTACGGAGCCACTCCTTGGTTATCCTGGCTGTGTGCTTCGGGTCGTTGTCATGTTGGAAGACCCAGCCACGACCCATCTTCAATGCTCTGACTGAGGGAAGGAGGTTGTTGCTCAAAATCTCACAATAAATGGCCCCATTCATCCTCTCCTTAATACAGTGCAGTGGTCCTGTCCCCTTCGCAGAAAAGCACCCCCAAAGCATGATGACAGTGCAGTCGTCCTGTCCCCTTCACAGAAAAGCACCCCCAAAGCATGATGTTACCGCCCCCATGCTTCACAGTAGGGATGATGTTCTTGGGATGCAACTCATCCTTTTTCCTCCAAACACGACGAGTGACATTTAGACCAAAAAGTTCTACTTTGGTCTCATCTGATCACATGACTTTCTCCCATGCCTCCTCTGGATCATCCAGAGGGTCATTGGCAAACTTCAGACGGGCCTAGACATGTGATGACTTGAGCAGGGGAACCTTCCGTGCAATGCATGATTTGAAACCATGATGGCGTAGTGTTCTACCGACAGTGACCTTTGAAACTGTGGTCCCAGCTCTCTTCATGTCATTGACCAGCTCCTCCCTTGTAGTTCTGGGTTGATTCCTCACCTTTCTTATCATCAGTGATACCCCACGAGGTGAGATCTTGCATGGAGCCCCAGTCCGAGGGAGACTGACAGTCGTCTTTAGCCTCTTCCATTTTCTAACAATTGCTCCAACAGTTGATCTATTTTCTTCAAGCTGCTTGGCAATTGTCCCGTAGCCCTTTCCAGCCTTGTGGAGGTCCACAATTTTGTCTCTGGTGTCTTTTGACAGCTCTTTGGTCTTGCCCATGGTAGTAGTTGGCGTCTGACTGACTGTGGGGTGGACAGGTGTCTTTAAAGAGCTCAGACAGGTGCTACTAAGTTAGATTAATGAGTGGAGTAGAGGTGGACTTTTTAAAGGCACAGTAACAGGTCTTTGAGAGCCAGAATTCTTGCTGTTTCTTAGGTGTTCAAATACTTATGTTCAGCAGTGCAAGACAAATAAATTCTTTAAAAATCATACAATGTGATTTCCTGAATTTTTTTTTTAATTCTGTCTCTCAGAGTGGGAATGCACCTACAATGTGAATTTCAGACCCCTCCATGATTTCTAAGTGGGAGAACTTGCAAAATCGCAGGGTGTTCAAATACTTCTGTTCCTCACTGTATCTGAGTGGCTGGGTCTAACAATCCACCTGCTGTCTGGTCCTAGAATTAAGAAAATACATGCTGTAGGTTCTTGTGTGAGGGTCAAGCCCCATTGAGAGGAGTCTGTGATAGCTCTATTTACCTGTTTCCATACTGTTGCTGGATTTAAACAAATATGTGCATTTGACTTTTGTGGTGAGGATCAAATATGTAAGATGAGAGAGTTCCCGGGAGAGATTGATGAAGGTTTCACTTAGAGACTGAACGTTGTCATTTTATACCACAAGTGAGTTGGACTGCTTCGAACTCTATCACAAAGTTTGCACAAAGTCATGTTTTTTGGAGTTATGTTCACATTGTTTATATTTGTATTGATGCACTGTTAATGTAAATATGTGAATTTTTTTTTTTGATTGCTTCACATATAATTTTGAGTCTCACGCGTAATATTGAGTTTTATTAGCGCAGAAATATACAATTTTAAGGTAATTTATTCATTTTTGTGTTCACAGCTCAGGTTTTGGATCTGTGTACTAATGTATTCTTTACACACAAAAGCACATTTTTTATGTATTGGGCTATTTGAATCTCTACCAACATCATATGTTTGTCTCTTTCCCCCCCCCAGTAACCTGTACAGTTATGCAAAAACGAGGCGGTGGTCTTCATTCAGCAAGCTCTTCCTTCTGGGATAACACCACTGATGGTAATTCCTATGTAGAGCCAATGGAAGGGTTTGAACAGATAAGCCAGCTTTATTAGGGTTATAGATTTGAATATGAGGGTCTTCACAAATATAGAGTTTTGTGTCATGATTATGTTAATCTCCTAAAGCCTACTCACTCCTGGCTAGTAGCCAATGAGAAATAGATTAAAGTGGAACTAAGCTCCACAATAAACACACCAGCACCTTCCAGTGTTGCAGCATTTGCATCCTTTGCTGGCTAATGTCATTGTCTCCCCGGGTAATTCTGGTGCCTGTTTTTTTTTCGCTTCTTGATTGGCTGGCAGGGAATGGAGTGATCCCTTTCATGCGCACAGGAGTGAGCATAGCCACAGTGTACATTCATTAGACGACATGCAGTTTTTGTAATTGTAGGTTTAGTTCCACTTTAAACATATATCTTAATACAGTGGTCTCCAAACTGCTGCCCTTGGACCAGATGTGGCCCTTTGCTTGCATTTTGCCAACCCCTGGGGCACAATTTCATCTACTGATACTAACAATGGGGCATAATTCCCCCCAATAACACCAATGAAGGGGGACCATTCCTCCCAATGACACCAACGATGGGGCATTATTCCTTTCACTGACACCAAAGATGGGGCATTTTTTTCCCCACTGAAGCTGGGACCTTTTCTATGCCCCATGATCACAGTCCGGCACCCATAAAGTTTGATGGACAGTAAACTGGCCCTCGGTTTAGAAAGTTTGGAGACCCCTGTCTTAATATGTTACAGGGTTTTTCAAATGTTCATTTGCTTTTCTAATACCACTTTACACCAAATGCAGATTGCAGCCTTTACTCAGGAGGATAGCTCCAGTGGAGCATCTGCAGCCTGATACTTATTGATTTCACAACAGCAAGGTTTTGTTTCCATCCCATATTCCTATATAATAAGACCAGCCATGGCAGTTGCATAGAGCAGAGATGGCAAAATGTGGGTCAGTTGTATACCATCATCTCTAGGCCTTGACTCATTTTTCTCCATCTAGAAACCAAAAAGAGACAGGTACATTTTCCAGCAGCTTGCAGAGTGATTGTGGCCCGATGGGTACAGATGATGCTTACTGCCTAGCTACAATTGTAACATTGTGATTGTCATTGACTGAGCCTACCTACAGAAGTCATGATACTGACACTTCATGGTATTGTCATTATCCAAGACTGCGTTGCTGAAGTCGACTTTTTTTCCTTTTAAAGAATGATTTTCACTAATAACATTTAATTACTATCTGTGAGGCCTTGCATGTCTTAGGATGTCAGCATTTCCTTTTTATGTAACTGCACAAGGGTGCCTGTTCATTGAACATGTTGAAAATTGGTATCCCCAGTGGTGGACATATTTTTTTTGTCTATCAATATAACAATACTGCATGGGCAAAGAAAAGAGTCATTTTAAAATTAATTGCATTCTTTCTGTATTTCAAACTGCATAAAAAGCCCAGCCTGCAAAGGAATGCATTATTACGTACATCTCCTGATGTTTTTTAGAGATACGCCCCCATTGCATTCAGTGGTTCCTTCTACTGGTGCCTATTATTATTATACAGTATTTATATAGCGCCAAAAGGTTTGCTCAGCTCTGTACATTATAGTGGGGGACAGTACATGAGACAATATAGTAACAAAACAATACACGAGGGGTTCGAGGGCCCTGCTCTTTCGAGCTTGAAATCTAGGAGGGAGGGGAGAGTGGTACAGGAGGAGATAGCTGTGGGGGATGGAGTGGTAGAAGGAGTGGAGGAGATTGGCTGTTAGGTGAGGCTTCCCTGAAGAGATGGGTTTTCAGGGTGCGCCTGAAGGTGAGGAGGGTAGGTGACGGTCTGATGGATTGGGGTAGAGAGTTCCAGAGGATGGGGGAAGTCCTGGCGAAGTCCTGCGGTCGGGCGTGGGAGGAGACCAGGGAGCTAGAAAGTAGGAGGTCTTGTGAGGAGCGAAGATTACGGGATGGGTGGTATTTGGGTATCAGGTCGGTGAGGTAGTTTGGGGAAGCGTTATGAATGGCTTTGTATGTCAATGTTAGTAGTTTGAATTCAATGCGTTGGGCAATCGGGAGCCGGTGGAGGGAATGACCGAGGGGGGTGGCAGAAGTGGAGCGGTTGGTAAGGTGGATGAGTCTGGCCGCTGAGTTCAGGATAGACTGGAGCGGGGATAGTCTGTGATGAGGTAGGCCGGTGAGAAGGGAGTTGCAGTAGTCCAGACGTGAGATAATAAGGGAGTGAATGAGTTGTTTAGTAGTGTCTGGGGTTAGGAACGTGCGTACCTATGTCAGTACTGTGTCCTCTATTGATGTAGGAACTGGCAGATGAAACCACTGAGCAGAGTTTAGGAAACATGCATTCCCAATGTGTTGGGTGCAGAAGATTTTTCAGCAATTTTTAGAAGTAGCAGTGAGGTGAGCAGTAGTAGCAGTGAGCTTCTTTGCAGACTTGTCTTCTTTTTTAACTTTTTAATTATGAGTCATTTTAACCCCTAAACTGAGCACTTAATTTTAACTCTCACATTAACTTAACCCAACCCTTACCCCCCACAGCATAACCTTTGACTTAACCTCTAAACTTCTCCAACTCCAGGAATAGCAAAATATGTATTCTTGCAGTGCCAAGCATTACAAGGGTTAAATGCTCTTTATGTCTAGAGGTAGAGGAATAAGAAGCAATACTTTCCTTATTCCTTGCTCCAGCAGGATCCCTCCAGTGCTGCGAACCAGTTCCCTGCAACTGCCTCTTTAACTGCTCGTGCACACGGACAGAAAAAATGCTCCCACCAGGGACATCTGGAATTTTCTTTATGCCCGTGAACTCAGCTGCATGTTATTTCATGTGAACATACACATGCAAGTGTTTATGTGCACATTTGTACACACATAAACGTGTAAACGAATGTATGCTTGTAATTATTATAATGGCTGAAATAAATGAATGTTCTAGCCAAGAGATGCTTATAAATTCTATGCATTCTTACAGTGCCTTGAAAGAGTATTCATACCCCTTGAAATTTTCCACATTTTGTCATGTTAAAAGCAAAATTTTAAATGTATTGTATTGGGATTTTATGTGATAGACCAACACACAGTGGCACATAATTGTGAAGTGGAAGGAAAATGATAAATAGATTTTAATTTTTGTTTACAAATAAATATGTGAAAAGTGTGGCATGCATTTGTATTCAGTCCCCATGAGTCAATACTTTGTAGAACCACCTTTTGCTGCAATTACAGCTGCAAGTCTTTTCAGGGATATCGCTACCAGATTTGTACATCTAGAGAGTGACATTTTTGCCCATTCTTCTTTTCAAAATAGCTCAAGCTCTGTCAGATTGGATGGAGAGTGTCTGTGAACAGCAATTTTCAAGTCTTGCCACAGATTCTCAATTGTAATTAGGTCTGGAATCTGACTGGGCCATTCTAACACATGAATATGCTTTCATCTAAACCATTCCATTGTAGCTCTGGCTGTATGTTTAGGGGCGTTGTCCTGCAGGAAGGTGAACCTCTGCTAAAGTCTCAAGTCTTTTGCAGACTCTAACAGGTTTTCTTCTAAGATTGCCCTGTATTTGGCTCCATCCATCTTCCCATCAACTCTGACCAGCTTCCCTGTCCCTGCTGAAGAAAAACATCCCCACAACATGATGCTGCCACCACCATGTTTCACAGTGGGGATGGTGTGTTCAGGTTGATGTGCAGTGTTAGCTTTCCGCCACAAATAGCGTTTTGCTTTTAGGCTAAAAAGTTAAATTTTGGTCTCATCTGACCAGAGCACCTTCTTCCACATGTTTGCTGTGTCCCCCACGTGGTTCTTGCAAACTGAAAATGGAACTTCTTATGGCTTTCTTTCAACAATGACTTTCTTCTTGCCACCCTTCCATAAAGGCCAGATTTGTGGAGTGCACAATTAATAGTTGTCCTGTGGACAGATTCTTCTACCTGAACTGTGGATTTCTGCAGCTCCTCCAGAATTACCATGGGCCTCTTGGCTGCTTTTCTGATTAATGCCCTCCTTGCCCGGCCTGTCAGTTTAGGTGTACGACCATGTCTTGGTAGGTTTGCAGTTGTGCCATGCTCTTTCCACTTTCAGATGATGGATTTAACAGTGCTCTGCGAGATGTTCAAAGCTTGGGATTTTTTTTATAACCTAACCCTGCTTAAAACTTCTCCACAGCTTTATCCCTGACCTGTTGGTGTGTTCCTTGGCCTTCATGATGCTGTTTGTTCACTAATGTTCTCTAACAAACCTCTGAGGGCTTCACAGAACAGCTGTATTTATGCTGAAATTAAATTACACACTGGTGGACTCTATTTACAATTGGTTCCACTAGATTTTAGTTAGGGGTATCAGAGTAAAGGGGGCTTATTACAAATGCACGCCACTCTTTTCAGATATTTATTTGTAAAAAATTTTGAAAACCATTTATCATTTTCCTTCCATTTCACAGTTATGTTCCACTTTGTATTGGTCCATCACATAAAATCACAATAAAATACAGTTTTTGGTTGTAACATGACAAAATGTGGAGAATTTCAAGGGGTATGAATAGTTTTTCAAGGCACTGTATACGCACATATATACGCACATATATGCACGCATTAACATGTAGAAATATGCAATGCTAGAGGCATTTTTCTGCCAGCTGCACTCCAGGCAAAGGAGGAGAGTACTGGAAGGGTGAGACGGGTAAGTGATAGAGCATGCATGGGTGAATTTTGGAAATTTCTGGAGTTTGGCTCTACCACTCAATTCCCTAGCTCAGTAGCCTCACCTGAGCATTAACACTGTTCTAAATCATGCAGCATAATTAGGCTCAGTTCACACTACTGCAGTGCGACTTTGATGCAATTTTCAGTGCGACTCTGCCGAGCAACTTTGATGCAACTTTGTATATTCTATGGCAGAGGTCTCCAAACTTTATAAACAAAGGGCCAGTTTAATGTCCTTCAGATTTTAGGGGGCTGTCTGTTAGCAGTGGGAGTAGAAAATACTCCATCATTGGTTTTAGTGGGAGGAATAGTGCCTTCTTTGGGAATAAATGTGCCCCATTGTTAATATCAGTGGGAGGAATAGCACCCCATCATTGGTGTCTGTGGGAGGAACAGTGCCCCATCATTGGTGGGCCACATTCGGCCTCCGGGCCACAGTTTGGAGACCACTGTTCTATGGGGTCACACTGTAAATTGCACCAAAGTAGTGCAAAAACCTTTTCCAAAATTGCACCATGCTAGGTCACATTGATTAGAACGGGCATCATTGAATACAATGTGATTTTCCTTGTCATGTGATTCTGTGCAGAGTCACACTAGTGTGAATTGGGACTTCTGTATCCTGTCCCTGTCAGCACTGATAAGTACTTAGGATGGCCATACACTATACAATTTTCATGAGATTTTTGCTTTAGATTTACCAAAAACCATATAATATGAGGTCAAACCCAAACAACACTTTCGGTTGTATCCAAGTAGGCAGGCCCTGGCCTACATAGTTGAAGGTAAATGTAATGGAAATTGGACAGAAAATTGTATAGTGTATGGCCAGCCTTACTCCCATTGATGAAAAGACACATATCTGTTGTGGATGTCTGTGTGTCATTGGGGAAATTTCTGTTCACTTACTGTGAACAACAGGAAATCCCTCAAAGCACAACAGGAAAAGTGAGGGCCATTCCCCACTTAGAAAGTTGTTCACATGTCCCCAGTGGAACATTTCCCTTCATCTCTAGGTATAAATTAAACATTTTGGATCCCTCCCTAACTTTCCTTATAGATAATGATGGTCTCTAGGACAAATTGAGGATTGACTCTCCCCAGGGTCTCTCTAGGTTTTGCATAAAGATACACTTTAATGTTAGTGGGCTTTTAGTGTTTGTTTCTGTTTTCAATAATCTTTTATTATCTAATTTTCAGGGAGTTGCACAGTGAGGTGGGAAAATCGGACCATGTATTGTATCGTGAATGTATTTGCTGTTGCCATACATCTGTAACCGATTGCAGGAAAATGTTGTACTCTTTTTGCACGCTTCTAATGCTTAAAAAGGAAAAAAACCCAGGAACCAGGACTCTTACAAGGATATCCAATAATCTGTATTACCAAACCTCAGCAGCTTAGCTGTCTATTTTAAAGGCAGGATAAAGCACAACTTAAACTGTACAGCTGTTATTTAAGTCTGGTAGAAAAAGAGACACTGACTTTCCCTGCCATACCATCAATGATAATAATACACAGATCCTCAGGAATACAAATGAGAAAACTTTAAATGAATCAAAGGGCCTCAGAAACCCATTGGACTGGTTTCCTAAAAGTAACACATAGAAAATGGAGATGTTGCCTGTGGCAACCAATCAAATTTTAGCTGTCATTTTTACAATAATAGAAACCTATGCAGATGGACATGATGGCTCGTCAATCAAGGCTGCTACGTGGAAGCAGATGGGAAGTTATGCGGAGGGCCAGTGGTTGAAGGGGAATCAGGCTTGATCTCAGTGGTTTTGTCCATAGAATGTGTTTGTGTGCACAGAGCAAGTTGCAAGCAAGTTCCAACATGTGTAAGCTCTTGGCAAGCGTCACCTGTACACCAGAGTTGTGAACTTGTCTCTGTACTTAAGCTCTAGTTCTTGCCAATGTTCTCTACTGCAGTGTTTGGTGCAGTATCCAGCAAACAGATCTTCCATAGAGATAGCTAGTAGTTTTTAGTCACACTTAATTGGACTTGCTATGTAATGACATTTTGCTACTCATCCAAGTTTTCTGTTCTAATGGGTATCAGGAACAAACCCCAGCATTTATAGCCAAACCAGTCACCTTAATCCAGTTACCATATAATGTGTCAAAGCAGATGTTGATTGTCCAAGAACATAATGGGAGGTGTGAAGGTTTGTAAAACCACATTGTTCTAAGTAGCTAATTCAGGCACAATGGTCACATGAAATTGCACAAACTTTTACATTTCTGAAACCTTCACACTTCCCATTATGCTCTCAGAGAATCATTGTGACCCATTTGGATTTAAATACTGAGGTACAGTATATCCCTGAAGCTCCTTAGAAGTGAGGATTCTGCTTGGATGAGTACTAACATTTTTTCAACAATTTAGAACCATCAACAAGTCCATTTGGATGTGACTAACTACTACCAGCTGTACCATGGCTTGGATAAATGAAAGCCATTACAGACATACTTCCATACAGATAAATATGGCATCGCGATGCTTGAAAATGCAGGTTTGGATGGGTCCTTACTGACGCATCGTAACTAAACAGATTTTGTGGCTAATTAGATTCAGACAGTGCCTTACCTGGATTTAGATAGCTTGTATAATTAAAGTGATAAAGTAAAATAAAGAAGAGGTTTACACTTACCTGCTTTGTGCACTGGTATTGCACAGAGTGGCCCCACACTTCTTCGTTTTGGGTCCCCCCCCCCAGTGCTATCTACTCCTCCTCTTCAGTGTCTGCCACCCTTACTATAAAGGCAGATGTGTGGGCTCTCTCCCAAGCTGGACTCTGTGGGGTTGATTTACTAAAACTGTAAAGTGCAAAATCTGGTGCAGCTCTTCATAGAAACCAGTCGTTTGTCAAAGCTTAATTGAACATGCTAAAGTTAGAACCTGATTGGCTACCATGCACAGCTGCACCAGATTTTGCAGATTTGTCTATAGAAACACACAGCGCAGCTCAGCCCCACCTCCACTTTGATTGACAGCACCAGGAGCCAATGTCTTCCACTGCTAGCAATTTGCCCTGTGAGACCAGGGATAAAGAGCAGCTCTGCTGCAGATGGGCACAGCATTGGATCGATATTTGACGATATTTAGGGGCTGGGGGGTGAAAACAGAAAGTGAGAGGTTTTAGCCTTAATGCAGGCAATATATTTAGGTGATAAACCTTGCAACTGTAGAACCACTTTAATGTGTGTCAGTAACATAATTAACAATTAAGCAATCCTGCTTCTTACTTGAAATAAATATTTCAACTATAGGTGCAGACTATGGGGTTAAATCACTGGCTTCCTATATCATGATCTCCCAGCCAGATTCCTCAGTTGTGACACCTACTTTAGTCATTAAAAAGCTAATCAAGCTGGTCACACTTCTATTCCTGCAATGTTTGTCATATAAAATAAAAAATACATTCAGTAGAAAAAGTGAGAAATCATCGTAATAATTGCTGCAAGGTTCAGAGTTTGGAAATATTGTGAATGTATCTTGCTGTGTTGTGTATTTGCCCACAACACCCATGCAAAACTGAAAAATCTGTTCATAGTATACTGGCCTTTGAAGAAGAGAAGGGACCCTAGAAAGAGAGAATGAACATTTGTGGAAAGCAATCAATAGAGAACATGGGACTTTCAGGGTGCATAGACATGAATACCACTCATTAAAAGTTATATAGTTTTTATTTCGTATTTTGGTAAAACACAAGAAAGGAAAAAATACAATTTCAATTCTAAGAATACCAACTGAGATTCAAACTTGGTTAGTAAATGTAGTATACTCTCTACATGTTTCGCCCTCAGAGGCTTCTTCAGGGAAGATTTTTTGAGGAAATTTCTACCTCAAAAAAAAATTACCTAACCAAGTTTGAATCTCAGTTGGTATTCTTAGAATTGAAATTGTTTTTATGTTTTTGTATTTTTTCCTCTCTTGTGTTTTACCAAAATATGAAATAAAAATTATATAACTTTTAATGTGTGGTATTCATGTCTATGCACCCTGAAAGTCCCATCTTCTCTATTGATTATTTGCAATTTTAAGCGATGTGGTGCAATAATCATATCTGGCCACTCGCTCGCCACTTCACTGTTTCATTTGTGGAAAGCGTTAGTGAATTTTGAAAGGGGACCACACTGTTAGGGATCCGGGAATGACCAGAAATGTGTGGACTGACACAGGGAAGTAGCAGGCTTCAGGAACACAGGCGTAGTCAGGCTGGAGAGGTGGAATGGTCAGGCAGGCCGTAAGGTACTGTCAGGTGCCGCCTGGCAATGTCTCTAGCAGCCCACAGCATGGATTTCCTCAGGGCGCGGGGTCTAAGTCCCAGCCTGCTATTCACCAGGGCCCCTGATGGTGGGGATGGACTTGGTGCAGACTGGAACCAGGTCGCGACCCCTGAGTGCGTCCGGCTGTGGTAGAGAGTACTGGCAGGGGAGTGCAGGAACGGAGTCTGATGGGAAGAGGCAGGCAGACTTACAGTGGGGATCGAAAGTTTGGGCACCCCAGCTAAAAATTTGTACTAATGTGCATAAAGAAGCCAAGGAAAGATGGAAAAATCTCCAAAAGGCATCAAATTACAGATTAGACATTCTTATAATATGTCAACAAATGTTAGATTTTATTTCCATCATTTACACTTTCAAAATAACAGAAAACAAAAAAATGGCATCTGCAAAAGTTTGGGCACCCTGCAGAATTTATAACATGCACTGCTCCCTTTGCCAAGCTGAGACCTGCCAGTGTCATGGATTGTTCTCAATCATCGTCTGGGAAGACCAGGTGATGTCAAGCTCAAAGGTTTTAAATGCCCAGACTCATCTGACCTTGCCCCAACAATCGGCACCATGGGTTCTTCTAAGCAGTTGTCTAGAAAACTGAAACTGAAAATAGTTGAAGCTCACAAAGCTGGAGAAGGCTATAAGAAGATAGCAAAGCGTTTTCAGATGTCAATATTATCTGTTCGGAATATAATTAAGAAATGGCAGTCATCAGGAACAGTGGAAGTTAAAGCAAGATCTGGAAGACCAAGAAAAATATCAGACAGAACAGCTCGCAGGATTGTGAGAAAAACAATTCAAAACCCACGTTTGACTGCACGATCCCTCCAGAAAGATCTGGCAGACACTGGAGTTGTGGTACACTATTCCACTATAAAGAGATACTTGTACAAATATGGTCTTCATGGAAGAGTCATCAGAAGAAAACCCTCTTCTACGTCCTCACCACAAAAATCATCGTTTGAACTTTGCAAATGAACATATAGACAAGCCTGATGCATTTTGGAAACACGTTCTGTGGACTGATGAGGTTAAAATTGAACTTTTTGGCCGGAATGAGCAAAGGTACGTTTGGAGAAGAAGGGGCACAGAATTTAATGAAAAGAACCTCTGTCCAACTGTTAAGCATGGGGTTGGATCAATCATGCTTTGGGGTTGTGTTGCAGCCAGTGGCACAGGGAACATCTCACGAGTAGAAGGAAAAATGGATTCAATAAAATTTCAGCAAATTTTGGATGGTAACTTGATGCCATCTGTGAAAAAGCTGAAGTTAAAGAGAGGATGGCTTCTACAAATGGATAATGATCCTAAACACACCTCGAAATCCACGGGGGATTACCTCAAGAGGCGTAAACTGAAGGTTTTGCCATGGCCTTCACAATCTCCTGACCTCAACATAATTGAAAATCTATGGATAGACCTTAAAAGAGCAGTGCGTGACAGACAGCCCAGAAATCTCAAAGAACTGGAAGACTTTTGTAAGGAAGAATGGGCAAAGATACCTCAAACAAGAATTGAAAGACTCTTGGCTGGCTACAAAAAGCGTTTACAAGCTGTGATACTTGCCAAAGGGGGCAGTACAAGATATTAACTCTGCAGGGTGCCCAAACTTTTGCAGATGCCATTTTTTGGTTTTCTGTTATTTTGAAAGTATAAATGATGGAAATAAAATCTAACTTTTGTTGACATATTATAAGAATGTCTAATCTGTAATTTGATGCCTTTTGGAGATTTTTCCATCTTTCCTTGGCTTCTTTATGCACATTAATACAAATTTTTAGCTGGGGTGCCCAAACATTTTCGATCCCCACTGTACTAAAGGTGATCCGTGCGGGATGGATGGATCGTCGGGTGAAGTAAGCGTAGTCAGACAGGCCGGGTCCGTATCGTGCGGGCAGCGTGGTAGCAAGCAGAGAATGGTCGGGGTCACAAGCCAGGTTCAGCAGGTAGCGGGCAGCGCGGTACCGAGGATCAGGCAGAGGGATGGTCAGGCAAGCCAGGGGTTCAACAGGAGACGGTCAGCAGAGGTCAGGATAAAGGCAGGGTCAGCAGCGAGGCAGGAACACAGGATACCAGGTACAGGGGCTCATGGGAAACATACACCAAGGCCCTGATCACAGGCCTGGTCGTTCCTTAAATACACTTCCTGCAATCAGCTTCAGGTGTTGGCTGACTGCAGGAGTGAGCTTCTGGCTGCTGAGAGCACCCGCTGGTCAGCCCTGGTACTGCAGCCCACACGGCAGGTGAGTCCCACCACCAATGCTGACACACTGTATTTTTTTCCGCATTGCTGACCTGGTTGGATGCTATGGACAACACAACTTTTTGTTGTTCTTCAGTTTTCTTATGAACATAATCTTACAATATATATAGAAATGCTACTTGCTCTCACTTGGAAATAAAGTCATACACAATTAAAATGAAGCTGCTTCAGGTGTACACACACATTATGCCGCACGGATTAATGTCATGTAGTAAAATGAAGACAAATGCATTTTTTTTTGTTTTCCCTGTATCATTATTTTAGTTTTATTATAATACTATGATGCTTTGTATTGCCCATTTGTTGCCTTGGATTCCTTGCTGCAAAACTCAGTTTATATTTGCACTGCTGTTTAACTTGAAGACACGATTTTAATGCATTTACCATAACATTAATTTAAAAATATATTTGCCATAACCAGAAGAATGTTAGATTATATAATATGTATACGTCTTATGTTAATACATTAAAATATACACAAAAATGTCATTATTTGGTATATTACATGATACCAATTCTTATGGTGAATTAAAGAAATTGGTAGACATTATGGAAAAAAATAAAGTGCCATGCCATGATGTGCTGGGGTGTTTGTCTGACTAAGAGGTCAAATTCAAGCCTGTGTATTGTATGTGCTGTTTTGGTCTCAAAATTATTTATACAATTTTTAAGCATTAGTTTGACCAAACAATGGTATAGGAAGACAGTGGCATTAATGCCTGGTCCAAAGGATGGTATTACTTAGGGCCCATTTACACTTGCTTCAAAATGTGGCATCAGACAAACTTTTTTAAAAGCGCTCTGAATGCAAAGAACCTGTCGCTAAATAAAATGTTAAGCTTACAGTCCTGTTTATAAATTGTATTTGCTGTGCTTCACTTTATTTAAAAAAGTATACCACATATCGCTTTCTTGGTGCTTCAAAGAGTCTCCAAACCCTCCATAGAAATCTATGTAAAAGAATTGAAAAAAGAAGCTTTACACCACTACTAAGAGGTCCAGATACAACTTTATTCCATTAAAGGTCAGGGGTATGATTGAAAAAGTAGCCAACACATTTTGGGGGTCTTAGTGCCCCCTTCATCAGGGCTATAAAGAACATAAGAAGATTTTCATGTTAATCTAATATTGATACAATATCCCCTCCACGTGGTCATAATTAAAAACAGTCAATAGTAATTAGAGTGTCAAAGTAATTACATTAAAATGTGAGAGCTGAACACAAATGAGAGTATGAGTGCTGAGAAAAAAATAACATTAATATTAATAAAAACATAATAGTAATAACAACATTAGTAGCTATTATTAAAATTATACATTGTGAGTGATATGTTAATGTAATAAGAGTGAAAAAAATCCATAGAAATCTATGACAAAGCTCACTAACAGCACCTACAGCTTTTGAGAGGCTTTTATTCAGCTTTAGCTTCGTTTTGTTTTGGAGGTATTGCAGGTATGAGATATCCCAGGATTCACTGGGAGACCAACAAGTGAACTGGAAAGATGTCACCAACAGTCACTTCTGGTTCATGTGTATGTATTCTGGACGTGTCTGGTGCAGATGTCACATCTGGTGTGCAGCATGAAGCAGTAGGAAGGTGAGCGGGGTCCGGACTGGAGCAGAGCAACTTGCAGATGGCACACATGGTATGCAACATGAGAACGCTATAGTGGAAGGTGAGTGGGGACCAGAGAGAGGAGACTGAGTGACAGAGGACCAGCAGAGCTGGGGGACCGGAGCCAGAAAAAAAAGCAATGTCACACGTGGTGTGCAGTGCAGGAGCAATATAGTGGGAGGTGAGCAAAGGGAGAGGAGGATAAGCAAACCAGAGGATCAGCAGAGCTGGGGGTTACTACTGACATTTGGATCAGTAGAGTTGGAGATTACTACTGGGATTTACTATGGAGAGATCAGCAGAGCTGGGGGTTACTACTGAGAGGGGGATCAGCAAAGCTGGGAGTACAACTGAGCAGGGGTTCTGCTGAATGAGGGTACTAATAAGTTGAGGATCTGCTGAACAAGTGTACCAATGAGCTGAGGATCTGCTGAACAGGGGTACTAATGAACTAGGGATCTGCTGAGTGTGTGTGTGGGGGGTACTACTGAGCTGGGGTTCTACTTGGCCCCTTTAAAACACCTAGAAAATCAACACACACACAGGACATTTACCAAGCTTCATTAAAGCTTCAAAAAAGCATAATTGAAACATCATCAAAGCATCACTGAAGTATCAAAAACACAAAAAAAAGCATGTTGAAGCGGTAAGTGCTTTAACCAATAGCCGCCTGGCCAATAGCCGTTTGGCAGCCGGCAAAATGCTGTAGATTTCGGGGTGGACGCCATATGGCGTACTCCCGGGCATGCACAGTTTTTGCGCTTGCAGAGCCCCGCAGCGGCGCGATCTGTCACTGGCCGTGTACCTCGGACACGGCCGATGACAGATCTGAGTACCGGCCCCCATTGCCGGTACCATATGACCTGCTGTGACCAATCACAGCAGGTCACATGACAGTTGTATACAATGGATGGCTTCATTCATGCCATCCATTGTATACTAGTGTCTAGCTGTGAATGGTCACAGCGATCACATGCACAAAAAAAAAAAGCCTGAATGAATCGATGTCATTCAGGTAAATGCTTGCTTATAGCAAAGTAATTCTTTGCTATAAGCAAATTGTGTAAAAAAAAAAAAAAAATACTGATCACTTCCCCAAAGTAGTACAAAGTTACTATGGTAACATTGTACTACTTTGGACATAGTGAAATATAAAAAAAATCTGAAAAAAAAGAAAAAAAATCTAATAAAAAATGAAAAATAATAAAAGAAATTAAAAAAAATAATTATATATTTTTTTTCTTACTGTCACCAGTGTCCCTGATCACCGCCATGCCAGTTATATGATGACACTGTACTGCACTGGTGACAGTATGTAAAAAAAAATAGTGAAAATAATTTTTTTAATTTTTTCATTTTCCGAAAAATTCTGACAAAAAAAATACAACTTCAAAAAACCCGCCATGCCTCTTATGAAGTATTTCGGACTGTGTACTTTGCAAAAAGGGGTCATTTGGGGGATAACTGTATTGTTCTGACATTCTTGGACCTCACGAAATTAGATTGGCCGTCAGTACTTCAGAAATGATCAATATTCAGATATAGACCATAGTTTGTGAACTCTATAACTTTCCTACAAACTAAAAAATACATCCTAATTTGGGTTATTTTCACCAAAGACATGTAGCAGAATACATCTTGGCCTAAATTTATGAAGAACTATTATTTATTTGCAAACTTTTATAACAGAAACAAAGAAAAACGTGTTATTTTTTCAAAATTTTCGGTCTTTTTTTGTTAATTTAGCAAAAGATAAAAACCCCGGCGGTGATTAAATACCACCAAAAGAAAGCTCTAGTTGTGTGAAGAAAATGATAACATTTTAGTTTGGGCACAATGTTGTATGACCGCGCAATTGTCATTCAAACTGTGAGACTGCTGAAACCTGAAAAATGGCCTGGGATTGAAGGGGGTAAAATTGCCCGGTATGGAAATGGTTAATGTGTGTTGAAGTCGGAGCAAGTGTAAATGAGCCCTTAGTGCTGTGAGTGTAAGGAATATAGTGATACATTATATGGAGGAATAGTTGGGAATGGGTATATGAAATATTTAGAATATTCAGGTTGTTTGATAGTATAGCCTTACCACCAGTTGTATTCTTTCCATCAGAACAGTAATATCAGCCCAATGTCAGGCTAAAAGCCCTACATGAGCGCAAAACTAAAGACTTACACTCTGCCCTGGAGGCCGAAATGGTCAAATAACTAAAGCCTTTAGCCTGACACTTCTGCTCTAACCCCTGGTTCACATATGTGCGTTCCTGCGGTCTGCATTTTGCACAGGCACGAGAGCTCATTCAAATTGAAAAAGCCACCCACTGGAAACAAAACCTCTGTTAAAAGTGTACTATTCTATCTGATGTTTTACAGGTTCACCTGAACCTCAGTCATCCACCATGTTTCACTCAACAAAGACCTTATTCATATCAGTTAGGTGCTGTATGGACTCAGAGAAAAGGGTTTCCTTATTGTGAGCCTGATCCCTGTTTGTGCATTGCTATACCCAGGGGCGGACTGACCATTTGGAAACTCGGGCACTGACCGAGGCCCGGGGTCAGTAGGGGGCCCCATGAGATGCCCCTGTTACCTTTTTCATAGGCTTTTTTGAGTTTGGGCAAGGACACAGGGGCCCCATGATCCCTTATTGCCCGGGGGCCCCATGAGTTGTCAGTCCACCCCTGGCTATACCTCTATATGCCCCAGTGAGGAACTCAGATACAGTAGTTTAGAATTAATGTGGCATTAAACCCCGAACCAAAAATTTTATATATTGCAGCTCACCAATCATTAGATGTGATGGCTGCATTGATTTTCTTTTCTTCGGCTTTTTTTCCCCTCTGCTTTACCTGGTGATCTGGCCAGTAACACACCTCCTATATTAGAGTGCCTCAGCTCTGGATGAAGGAGCACAGGGGGCACCTTGAAACAGCAGCATTGTTAGTCTGGGGGGAGGGGAGTGTTAATTGTACTGGTAAATTTAAATACACTAACAAATTATACCCACACTCCAGCTAATACTTTATAATCAGTTACAGCAAATAGTTTCTTTTCGTTTTGGGATAAAGGTTTTACATAAATAAGCTGACCATTGTAAGCATCCCTGTTAGTGGTAAATGGTTTGTCTCATTTTTGTAACTGATACATTCTGCTGGAGAGCTTCTTCTTTTGAAAAACAACAGACTACTGTCTGGGTCACCAGATGAAAATAGAAGAAAGAAAGCATAAAAAATAAATGAAGCCATCACATCTAAGAATTGGTAAGCTGCAGTATAATTAATGTTTGCTTTTGAGTAATACCACTTTAACAATCACACGTTTCAGAGGTGCTGCTCTCCGTGTGTGAATGGATACACAGAGCAGTTGCTTAGGAGTGAACCTGCTTGGGAGCCCACATAGCAAAACCATTAGACAGAGCAGGTAAGTATGACATGTTTGTTATTTAACAGCTTCCGCACCAGAAATACTCCTACAGGGCGGCATGGGTGCGCAAAATCACGTATATATACATGATTTTGCAGTTCTGGGTAGGGGGGGGGTGCGTGCCCTATCCACGCCGCCATTTACTGCCTCAGCTGTCAATCACTGGGTCCTGGCTGGTGATTCCCCTCCGGCACCCAGCGATCTCTGAGGATTTCCGACGGGAGGGACCGGTATGTGTATGTAAACAATACAGATCTCTCCCCTGTCAGCTCCTGCACACTGCTTTGCATGGCTCTGCATAGCACACCCACAGCACATAGTAAAACAGCACACAGTTAACCCTTTGATCATCCCACATGTTAACTCCTTCCTGCCCAGTGCCAGTAGTACAGTGTCAGTGCTTTTTATTAGCACTGATCACTGTATTGGTGTCACTAGGGATGTCAGTGACACCAAGTCAGTCCCCCCCCCCAGTGTCAGAATGCCTTTCGTAGTCCCGCTATAAGTTGCTGATTGCCGCCTTTACTTGTGTAAAAACAAAAAAAAAATCCAGAATATATACCGCTATTTGTAAACGCTATAATTTTCATGTAAAACAATTAATTTACAGGTATTGGGATTTTTTTTTTAGAAAAGACATGCAGCAGAATACATTTTGGCCTAAATTTATGATGACATTTTTTTACTGGACATGTTTAATAGCAAAAAGTCAAAAATATTGTTATTTTATGTTTATAGCGCAAAAAATAAAAAACGCACAGGTGATCAAATGCCACCGAAAGAAAGCACTATTTGTGGGAAAAAAAGGAAGTAAATTTCATTTGGGTGCAGCGTTGCATGACTACGCAATTGTCAGTTAAAGTGACATATCACTAAAAATGGCCTGGTCAGGAAGAGGGGTAAATGATCTGGAGGGCAAGTGGTTAAAAAACAACAAACCTTGAGGCTAGGTTCACATCTCCGCATTCCTGTAGGCCGCAATTTGCGTGGGCACGAGAGCCCATTCATTTGAATGGACTCCCGTGCCCTGGGACACGCAGGGAAGAAGTCCCTGCACTTCTTCGGAAAACACAGCCCACGCGGGAACCTCGGTTCCCAGTACGGTTGTGATTTCCAGTGTGGGCGGCGTGCCATTAGAATTAATGGCACCCACCCGCGGGTCCGCATTCCTCTGTGCGGGTAGTTCGGCTGCACGGATTTTGTGCGGATCCGCAGCGGCACCACCCACACAGATGTGAACCAGGGGTTAATGTCACTTTAGGTGTTTTGCTGGCTAGTGTGAAAGTGTGGCAGAAACCTTCAGTGATGTTGTGTATAGTGCCCTGTCCATGTGCATCTATTACTTCTTGATAGTTTGAAACTGATCTTAGTGGCTACCATTGTTGCTTTTCTGAATTTGGTACACACTGGAAATTTTCCGCTGCCTTGCAAAGGAAATATTTGTGCAATTGGTGCGTTACTGTTCCTTTAAGGACATTATAGACCTTCCTTCCTTCACCTTCTGTTTATGCACATGCATGATTGTGTATTGATCATGTAGTTTGCATTGCATTTGTTGGCCATTGCTGTGTTAGAAGTTTCTGTTTGCATTCAAACATAAGGTATGTGACATGGCACTGCACAGGTTAATGCATGTCCTCTGTCTGTAGTCTAAGAGCTGACAGTTCCTGTGAAGAAATACATATCCCAGAATCTCTGGGTCTCTCAGTCTAGTGCCCTTCATGTGCAGTAATTAGATCTGACAGCGACAAGGAAGGGGGGTGAGTAGCATGGCTCTTCATAATCATTTTAATGGCTGAATGGAGCAGCAGGGAAGAGAGAAATGGTAAGTAGATGGAGATGTACTGAATTTGCAAAACAAAGGTTTGCTTTAAGGCAGATCTTGGGTTTAACCATTGGCACTTATACCCCTTCCTTACCAGGCCAATTTCCAGCGCTGTCACAGTTTGAATGACAATTGCGCAGTCATGCAACATTGTACCCATATGAAATGTTTATCATTTTTTTTC
Source organism: Staurois parvus (assembly GCF_062004578.1). Taxonomy (NCBI): domain Eukaryota; kingdom Metazoa; phylum Chordata; class Amphibia; order Anura; family Ranidae; genus Staurois; species Staurois parvus. The sequence goes on along the minus strand of NW_028317941.1, from coordinate 17,593,929 downwards.
ACACAAATAGAGCTTTCTTTTGGTGGTATTTACTCACTGCTGGGTGTTTTAAAATTTGAAAAAAAAAAGTTTTTCTTTGTTTCTATTATAAAATTTTGCAAACAGGTAATTGTTCTCCTTCACTGATGTGCGTTGATGAGGCTGCAATGATAGGCCGCACTGATGGGCACTGATAGGTGGCACTGATAGGCGGCGCTGATGAGGTGGCATGGATAGGCAGCACTGATGGGCAGTGATAGGCAGCACTGATAGGCGGCACTGATAGGTAGCACTAATGAACTGGTACTGATAGGTGGCACTGCTTGGCACTGACTGGTGACTGGTGGCACTGCTGGGTACTGACTGGTGGCACTGCTGGGCACTGACTGGTGGTACTGCTAGACACTGATGGGTGACACTGCTGGGCGGCACTGATGGATGGCACTGCTGGGCTGCACTGATGGGCACTGGTGGGTGGCACTGGTGGGCACTGATGGGCACAGGTTGGTAGCACTGCTGGGCACTTGTGGGCGGCACTACTGGGCACTAATCATCAGGGCACTGATCATCAGTGCCCTGATGATCGGTGCCGATCCCTCCTCTGACAACTGCCGGTTCTCGGCAGTACTTTCCTCATGCTGTGACAGTGCATGCATTTCCCAGTGATCAGTGTGTCATTGGACACAGCTGATCACATGGTAAAAGGCCGCTGTGATCAGCAAGTATGGAGATCACCAGAAGCGTGCTCCCGGGGGTGCGCAGGAGAGCGCATTCTGGGAGGATGGCATTTGACATTCACCCAGAGCTGGCCGGCCGCAGTGAAGACATCATTTGGCTATCTGCGGTCAGCAAGAGGTTAAAGTGGTTGTAAAGGCTCAAAGTGTTTTATTTTCATGCATTCTATGCATAAAGGTAAAAAAAAACATATGTGTGCAGCAGTGCCCCCTCAGCCCCCTCCAATAATTACCTTAGCGCTCTCCGATCCAGCGATGTTCACAATAGCCTCGGCTATATGAGAACCCTCTCTCCTCATTGACTGCTGAGACAGCAGTGGGAGCCCATTGGCTCCGGCTGCTGTCAATCACAGCTAGTGAGCCAATGAGCAGAGAGCAGGGGGTGGGGCCGAGCCATGGCGCTATGTGACCTATACATGCAGAGAGCATTGCCTCGGCAGCCAGCACATAGTGGGGCCCCAAGGGCAAACAACTTTCCCTGGGGGCACTGTTCAAGGGGGAAGGAACCAGAGCGCCAGCGGGGGACCCAAAAAGAAAAGGATCAGGACAGCTGTGTGCAAAGCCACTGCACAGAGCAGGTAAGTATAGAAATGTTTGTTATTTTATAAAAAAACAAGAAACAAAAAAAACCCCCCAAAGCTTTAGTGTCACTTTAAGTCCCCTGCTCCATGTGTCTGCCTTTGTTACAAAATCTTTTTGCACAGCTGAAACATTGCTCAAGCAACCTGTGTAGCTGGCCACTGGTTTATTTGTCAGAATTTTATGCAAATGGGAAAATATTTGTAATAATAATTATTATTATTATTAAATATCAGTTCACACATATAACAATAAAGTAACTGTCCAAAAACCACTGTAGTATAATTTAATAAAAAACAAGAACAAAATAAATTAGTAATTGCAGCTTTTTTTCAGGCTTTTTTATTTTATTTTCACTCTGGCCAGTAAGACACTTATTGTCCTTGGATGATCTTTGGAGGAGCAGTGTTGTCACTCTAGGGCAGGACTACAGAACTCCTCTGCTTTTTTCCATAACATGGGGGGTGTTTTGGAGTCCACAGAGATAATAGTTGTAATACTAAATGAAATAGAGTTTACCATTCAAAGTAAAGCTGAAGATTTCTGGCAGGATCAGTATTTTTTGTATCTATTTAATGGAAATAGCAAAACTATTTCAATTATATTTAACAGACCAAAAGGTAGCAAATAAGAATAGTTCATTGTTTGGGTTTACATACACTTGAGGTTGTGTTTATACGTGTATGTATAACTGACTATCCACTAGATGGCCTCGCAGCTCTGCAATTTATGGTGTAATCATAGGGCTCCATCTTGTGGTTATTTGGAAATATGCTATTTTCACTGGAACCATGTTTTTAAAGTTGCAATTACAGGCTTTTCCTTGACAAGTTTATCAGAGATATTGATTTTAAAGCTCAGTTTCATTAAACTTGAATGTTATTTATATAGAATAAGGGGCATGGAAAACCATAGTTGCCAACATTTTAAAACGTTTCCAGAGACACGTTTTTATTTTTGCTGTGTGTGTCCAGCAAGTCATTGTAGGAGGAGAATTTACTTTAATGAGGGGTGGGGCATTAATTTTAAATGGTCGTGATTCTTCAAGAAGCATATCATTAATCTATTAATTTGTTTGTTACAGACATGTATCTAGCGCCTAAGTGTTTTGCAGTGCTTTGCATACTGTATGGAACAATACTGTATATACAAGAAGATGTATCATAATAAGGACAACAACAAACCAAGAAAGTCTTGTTCACTAACAAGTCATCTATGTTTTTGTTTAGCTACAGTATATCAGTACAGTCTCTTTAAAGTGCAGTATCCCAACGTATTCTACAGAGAATACAGGGATACACACATTTTACATAAAATATTCTAGAACATCATTTGACACCGACCATTTTGCTGAGTGCTGCAATTCCTCTTCGTACAGTTCAGTAGGATGTAGGGCAGTGCACAGAGGTCAGTAGTATGTAAGGCAGTATACAAAGTTAAAAAGGATATAGGGCAGTATGCAGAGGTCAATAGGATGTAGGGCAGTATACAAAGTTAAAAAGGATATAGGGCAGTATGCAGAGGTCAATAGGATGTAGGGCAGTATACAAAGTTAAAAAGGATATAGGGCAGTATACAGAGGTCAGTAGGATGTAGGGCAGTATACAAAGTTATAAAGGATATAGGGCAGTATACAGAGGTCAGTAGTATGTAGGGCAGTATACAAAGTTAAAAAGGATATAGGGCAGTATACAGAGGTCAGTAGGATGTAGGGCAGTATACAAAGTTAAAAAGGATATAGGGCAGTATACAGAGGTCAGTAGGATGTAGGGCAGTATACAAAGTTAAAAAGGATATAGGGCAGTATACAGAGGTCAGTAGGATGTAGGACAATGTTCAGAGTTCAGCAGGATGTAGGACAATGTTCAGAGTTCAGCAGGATGTAGGGCAGTAACAGAGGTCAATAGGATGTAGGGCATTGTACAGAGTTAAATAGAATATAGGGCAGTGTACAGAGGCCCGTAGGATATAGGGTAGAATATAGAGTTCAGTAGGATGTAAAGCAATGTACAGAGTTCAGTAGGATGTAAAGAAATGTACAGAGTTCAGTAGGATGTAAAGCAATGTACAGAGGTCAGTAGCAGGAAAGGCATTGTACAGAGGTCAGTAGGAAATAGGGCAGTGTACAGAGGTCAGTAGGATGTAGGGCAGTATACATAGGTCAGTAGGATGTAGGGCAGTGTACAGAGGTCAGTAGGATGTAGGGCAATATACATAGGTCAGTAGTATGTAGGGCAGTGTACAGAGGTCAGTAGGATGTAGGGCAGTATACATAGGTCAGTAGGATGTAGGGCAGTGTACAGAGGTCAGTAGGATGTAGGGCAGTATACATAGGTCAGTAGGATGTAGGGCAGTGTACAGAGGTCAGTAGGATGTAGGGCAGTATACATAGGTCAGTAGGATGTAGGGCATTGTACAGAGGCCAGAAGCAGAAAAGGCATTGTACAGAGGTCAGTAGGATGTAAAGCAATGTACAGAGGTCAGTAGCAGGAAAGGCATTGTACAGAGGTCAGTAGGATATAGGGCAGTGTACAGTGGTCAATAGTTTGTATGACAGTGGTCAGTAGTAGGCAGTGCAGTATACAGAGATCAGCAGTATGTAGGGTAGTGTACACAGGTCAGTAGGGCAAAGGACAGGAGTCAACAATGACAGAGGACAGGGGTTCAGTAGAGAAGAGAACAGGAGGTCAGTAGGGCATAGGATGGGGTCAATAGAGCAGTGGACAGTGGATCAGTAGTGGAGTGGACAGGGCATCAGCATGGCAGAAGTCAGGGCAAAAGCAGGGCAAAAAGACAGGGCATCAAAAGGGCAGAGAACAGGGCATCAACAGGACAGGGGACAGAGTGTCAGCAGGGCAGAGCACAGGGCATCAGCAGGGCAGAGGACAGAGGTCTGCAGGGCAAAACGCAGGAGTCAGTATGGCAGGGCATGGGAGGGGGTCAGCAGGGCAAAATACAGGGGGTCAGCAGGACACAGTATGTGTGTGTGGGGGGGGGAGGGGGGTCAGGAGGGAACAGTACAGGAGGTCAGGAGGGCACAGTGTGGGGGTCAGCAGGGCACAGTGCAAGGGGTCAGGGGGCACAGTATAGGGGCTCAGGAGAGCACAGTACAGGGGGTCAAGAGGGCACAGTACAGGGGGCAGTAATATATAATACAGAAATGGTTTCCTCAAGCAGAGCAGCAAAGGAAAGCCACTGTCAGAGATCTTCTGGCACATCATTGAGCTAAATTTACAATCTGGTGGCAGTTTCTGGTTCTCTGCAGGATTTACTGAAATAACCCCCTTGGTGGATCAATTTATTGCTGCTGTTTGTGTGGGCAAACTATGTACTGCTCCAATCTCCTCCGGCCCTCCTCTCCTGTCCATCTGAAATGTTTACATCACATGATATGGACAGCAGAGAAGGACCAGCAGAGATTGGAGCAGTACACATTTCCCCCACACAAACAGCAGCAGTAAGTTGATCAATCTTGGGGGTTCTTCCTGACAGGGAAAAGGCAGACGTGTTAAATAATTTTTTTCTTGTAAAAATTAATATATGAATTTAACCTGTTGCCATCCATGTAACACATATGTGCAGCAGCAAAAGGGTGGGCTTTAGCATCACACATATGCACAAATGGCCAGCCAGTGCTTCTGTGCTGAGCGATCACTCACTGCGTGCTCCCAGCACAGCGACTGAGCTGTCAAAGACAGCTCTTTGTCCCCACTAATGATCAGTAGCTGGTGGGGCTGCCTCCTGATCATGTGACCACTTTGACAGCCAATCATAGTTGTCACGTGATTGCCAATCTTTCCCACCTCGAGCAAACAGACTATTAAGTAGATGGGCAGAAAGGGTTTACATTTTGACCATAGATACACCTAGACAAAAAGGCAGCCACACAGAAGATTTTATAATTTGAATTTACATATACAGTGCTTTAAGTCCTAGAAACCATAACAATCTATCAGAATTCAATCTTGCACTTGGCTGACTTCAGCGGTGTAGGCACTGTTTGATGCTATTAGCTCCTATGCTTAAAAATGAGCAATTAAAGCAGAACCCCGCAAAAACAACAAGATAGAAATGAATAAACCATTAAAAGGTAAAAATAACACAACCAACTTTGCTGCAATTCAGAAATTTTCCTTTGCAGTACTTTTTACTGCCAATAGATGCCCTCTGTCTGTTAACCAGCATCATTCAACCTCTGAGCCCATGTAGTCCTGGACCCACAACAGTGTGTTACTGGACAGTGAAAGGGGAAGCAACACAGTTGCCCTCTCCTCCTTTGAGCTTGCTCTTTGTCAAAACATAGAACCAGCCATTCGTCAGAACATGAACTGACTAGTGCTTTGTGCTTCTTCTTCCTCTCACAGTCCAGCCCTTCTGTACAGGGACTGCAAGAGGCTGATACCAGGTTAAATTCAGGTACCTACACTGCTTACAGTTATAAAACACTTTTAACAATTTATTAATGAACACAGAGTGGCACTGATTTGCGTCTTTCAAATCTGCCGAGAAAAAAACTAAATATAGCCTGCACACAATATTCTCTAGGACAAAATAACATAAGCCATGATCAAATCAATAAAATTATTGGAAAATATGTGAATTTAAACAAAAATATAAGAAAATAATCCATAAAAAAATTAACCAAAAAAAGGAAAAAAATATCCTAAACATAAAAACTAAGGTCTTGCTGATACAAGACTGGTAAAGGAGGAAAACCCACAATGCTCACCTTGAACAAAAGCATGTACAGGCAGTGCACTGACCTCTATAAATAGCCCATGATGAATGGAATGGTAAGTAGTAGTTTTTCATCATCCTGTTGAAACTTCAAATAAGGGTAAAAAAGGAAGGAATTCTAGGAAAACATTCAGCAGTGAAAAAGCACCTTGCATGGTGAGCTGAGTGCACTCGGACCCAGTGGCTCTAGTATGAAATATAGAGAGAGTGGAGACCCAGTCCAAACAGGGATGTAGAACATGGCTATCAGTCAAAGACATACATGTCCCAAAAGTCCTGCTGCCTTCCACAGCCCGTGGCAGGTGGAGGATCTAATGTCTGCAGCAATGGTACGGGGACCCACTCATGTTTAGAACTATTGGCATCCTTGTAGCTGGATTGCAACCTTGCCAGTGTGCAAGGTGTCCAATTTTGGGTCTGGAAACCAAGGCAGAGTGTTTTGGAGGCATTACTTTTTTCTCATGTATTGATAGCCATAATGGTGGGGAAGGATGGTTCCAATAGCCAACACTGTAGGATCCTCTATGTTTTTATTATGTTTTAGTGCAAAATGTCAGGGCATTTGTTGATCTAGCAATCCCTTTTGTATGTTTCTTTGATGGTCCTCTATGCCACTACACAAGAGTCTGATAGTTTTACCCAATCAAATGATGAGTTTTTGGGAGGATATGTAGATCTAGAGTGACAATTTATATGCTGTCCAGAGTTTTTTTCTTATGTTACATAGACAATATAATTATAATTTGGGATGACCCTATCAATAACATCGAGCCATTGGTTAAACATTGCATTGACAACAATTTCAGATTGCCATTCACCCATGTAGCAGACTCCCAATCCTCAGTATTATTAGATTTTGAAATATTACTTGAGGGTAGGTGTATTCTGACTAGAACATCTTTTTATTCCCACCAGTGGCAACTTTTATTTACATGATTAAACTGGCCATCAACCCCTCTGGAAAAACAACATACCAAAAAGTTAATATTGTAGACTCAAGAAAAGTTGTAATAACGAGGGACACTACATTGCACAAAGTAAAGTGATGCAAAATAGGTTTTTGCAGAATGGCTACATCCAAAACGGTATCAGAGGCTCATCACCATTTTTTGAGGCCACATCAGGTAACAGGCAAGAATATAGAGAGAAATAAAGAGATGAGACAAACAAAAAGTGCAGTTTGTTGCACAATTTAATCTGTACAATAAGCCCATAGAAAAATATATTTTAATAAAATTGGAGTATCTTGCTCCAAGACCCAAAGTTAGGCCCTTTCTTATACACCAGACCATAAGTGGTCTATTGGTACCTAGTATATAGGTAGGGACATCTTAATAGCATCATGGACCCCTGGGCAAAGTAATGCACTGGAGCCCCTACAAGCTTACCCTGATCCATGCACCTACTCTCAAGAATGAATTACAAATAGTTGATAGAAAGAAACATATATTTATTTGTATGTAACACCCACAAGGTGGGGCTAGTGTAAGATAATTTTATTTTTGGCTCATGGTAGTGAGTGACCCCGAATTTATGTGGGTTCAGTGTGAGGTCAGGCTGGGTGACTCAGCAGGTTGGGACTCTATCACCGCCACTGGTTTCTGGAGGTTCATGGAAGCTTCCAGAAGCCAGTGGGCAGAAGGGTGGAGACCTCTATCTGCATATTCATGGAAGTCTGACCTATCCCATGCTAAGAGGCCCTGGTAGTGAGGTAGACTAGCCCAAAAATATGAGAGAGCAGAGGAGTCGGGTGGAAGATGGATTGCTGAGAGGTGTTGCGGTGTAGCCTGGGATGGAGCCCCAGAAGAGGGGGGGGGGGGGGCAGCCTGCAAAACTTGGAGAGGAACCAGCCCAGCTGGAAGGCCGGAAAGAATTTCTATCCACAGCTGCAAGACATGGACAGTGTGAATACCTCTACACCCCCAAGGCCTAGAAGGGAGAAGTCTGCTGGATGCAAGTTCTGGCAAGTTTTCTGGTGACAGTTCATAGCTTACCCAACCCCACGTCCTGGGATTGGATACCGTAGCCAGGTGAGCTAGTAATCTGTGCACTCAAGGGACCAAGAGCTTCTACACATTGTCACGTTGCTAAAAATCCACTCAGCAGACACCAAGCTTCTAGATGGGTATTATTCTACTAAGGATTGTGATGGTTCCAGCTGGAATGCAGTGAAGTGTTTTGTAGTTTTTTTTTTCTAAGTGTGCTAGAGCAGGAAATGTCCTCATTCTGCTGTTTCTTCAATAATATGGGGCATCCCATAACCCCTTTACACCATCCAAGTTGGAAACCCTAATAAAACAACAAACACCAAGCTCATGGACTGTTTACTGACTGTGGATGAAGGTGTGGAAAACACAGAGCTTAAGGGGCATCCAAAAACTCAGCAGCCCTCAAGAGGGTAGTGCTACAAGTTATTTCAATAAAATTGATTTTAAAAAATAAGAAGACATGCCAAATCAAAAACTAATTAACACAAACATCTAAACAATATAAAAAGTCAGTAGAGCAGAGGACATGCGGTCAGTGGGGCAAAGTAGGGGGGGGGGGGGGCAAGAGGGAACAATATGGCTGGAGAGGCAGAAAGTACACTACATAAGGTGTCAGGTAGGTACTTATTTTGAAGGAATATTTTCTGGTTTGGCTATGGGACAGAAAATGAAGAGAAATCTCCCTATTGGGACACAGATTCCTTTAGTACTCCTTTGAGTAATATAAAGAGATTTTTTCAATGTGAAAAAATAAACCCTTTAATATGTCAATTCATCAGGAACAGTCAGAACTTTTTTTCTGCTAGTAAAGGACTGATATATCCTCTTAAACCATAATATAACTGAAATAGCACATTTGAATAGACCAATTCTTTAAAAGTGTTTTAAAAATATATATACTATATACACCATACATGTAGCACTACCACCTCACTACCCCCGCTGAGTAATTTTTGGGTTTCCTGTCTTGACTGACCCTGCTCTGAAAGCCCAATCCCTGCTGACACCACCGTAAGCCTCTGGCCAGAAGAACCCTCTGGCTACAACCATAAAATATACACAGTTTAGAGTGAACTGATATTTTGGTTGTATTAAGTAGGCACAGTAAGGCAACAATAAATATGTACATGAAATAACAGTTATCACTCTTAATCACTTCAAATAAGGGTCACAAAACAGCACAATCTCAATTCAGTTCTAGATGTCCTATAATTCAGAATTTAAATGGTAACCCCAGTCCTGAGATATTTCTTCCCCAGAGAGCAAAGACAAACTACAAAACAGAGAGGCTAGCTCACTTTGGGCTTCTGGTGACTGGGTTTCATTCTGAGAAAAGAAGAGCTCTTCAATTAAATAGGCCAATGTCCCTTTAAACTGCAATATCTGATCCACTGCATGCTCGATGGGGCTCTAGTTGGTGCACATAAAGATTCAAATCTTCTTTAAGGCAAAGGTAGAAGAGGGTGAAAAGGAGCTGCCCCTTTAAGTGGTGTTTAAATTTGGATCGTCAACGGTCAGCAATTTCTCCTTTCTCCTCCACTCTCAGCAGCCTGGCCTGGCCCGGCCCAGACTTCCAGCTTCCTGCATTCATTTTCTGTCCCTGGATTCTGTATTTATTTGCCTCTGTCCACACGCCAGCTCCTCTGGGAAATGCAGTTCGTTAGCTCACTGTCAGATGGCAAATTCCTGCAGAATTCCTACAAAGCTTTTCAACAGAGTCTGTCCAACTGGGCTGCAGGACACTGCCATCTAGTGTCCACTTAACATCCTGCAAACAGTATTACAGCAGGGAGTTACATACAGTAAGAGACAAATATGTTATCTGGAATAAAATTGAGTTTTCCTACATTCAAGGCAATCACAAAAAGGAAATATAAATTTCAGCTTGCTCCAATATTACACTCAAGGGGTGGGCAGTCCTCCAAGCAGTGAATAACATCTGGAGTAAGGGACTGAAAAATGAAAAACTATTTTGACTCATCAGAGAGAAATGATTCGAGCAGCCAAGTGATGAAAGTGAATGTCCCAACAGACAAATGCAAAGATTGAAAACACTTTGGCCTAAAACACAACCAAATAGAACACCCAGTTGGAAATTGATAGCAGAGGCTTAAAGGTTTCTTCCAAGAACACAACAGTTCTTCAGCTGTAAAATATGTGTGTGAGTGTGCTAGTGGGCTACTTACCTCCAAACCCAAAGTGTTGACGAGTCAAAAATAAGTATGTGTCAAAGAATAAAACCCATTGAAAATCAATAAATGTAAACCATGTTTTTCCATATGTAAAAAAATTATCATTCTATGACTTTGCCATATGTATAAAATTAACATTCTTTGGCTCTCAAGAGAAGAATGAAAAGATTTACTGCAGTCTAATCTTTTGTGGGTAACACCTTGGCTGAAGGAAACATCAGGAATCATACACTTTATATTTATAATAGAGATGTAAAATACAGCATATAAGATCAAGTTTGATATCTGGCAAAAAGAAGTAATTTATTTTAGTCATAAAGATTGTTGTCCTACGGAGAGGCTGCCAAGAAAGATAATATATGATTATGAATTGCAAAACAGTTATTTGTAGACTATTTGTTGCGGTTAGTACATCAAATTTTTTTGAACAAACTAGTCACGCATCAGCTTGTAAAAAAGAATAGGAACAGTCAATAATAAATTATTATAATTGTGCAGCTATAAAGTTTACAGCTCAAATCTAGACTATTGTTTGTTTAGATGTCCTGTGGAGATTTTAAAGTTTTAGAATCACTATAGAATCAGCCTATTTTTAAAAAAAATAAAAACATGTCTATACTTATCTGCTGTGTGCAGTGGTTTTGCACAGAGCAACCCGGATCCTCCTCTTCTCTGGTCTCCTGCCGGCACTCCTGGCCTCTCCTTCCTGTAGCTTGCTATGGGGACACCTGAGCATATGCAAATCCCAGCCGCTGCTCCGTGTGTCCATTCACACATGGAGTGGTGGCTCAGACCCACCCCCCCTCATTTCATTGGCTCATTGGCTGTGATTGCCAATAGCTCCCACTGCTGCCTCAGCCAATGAGAAGAGGGAGTCCCAGGATAGCCAAGACTCCAGTGCACATCACTTGATCGAGAGGTTGCTTAGGTGAGTATTATGGGGGTCTGGGGGGGGGGGGGGATACTGCTTACAGAAGGTTTTTTATCATCATGCAAAGAATGCATGAAGGTAAAAAACCTTGAGCCTTTACAACCTCTTTAAGTCGCAGCTACAAATCTCACCTTTTACCCAGAGCTGTACCAGGGAGTACCTATCTTCACCACAAGATTTCCTCAGTCTTCTAAGTTTTATGACACCCAGTACTACCCAACCTGTATAACTAAGAAAAAACTGTGAGTGATGGGTGTCATTTCCCACCTCAATTCTGTGAATTAAATTTTGTTGCCTCCCTATCAATTTTGTTGGCAGGGAGGATGACAGCGCTGCACGGGGAACCCGTGGTAGGGGAGTGAACAAGGCCTACAACACATGTACTACATGCTACACCACTGTGGGAGACATACAATGCTGCCAATTCTAGTACAATAACTAGCTCAATCATCGTATTATTCATTTATTTATTACAGGTATTTTTGCTGATGTAGCTCCCTCCTAGTCAGCTGGGGGGAGCTGGACTCCAATTGTTAGCAAGGAGCGCTGAGTAGCAGCCTGGGTGTGATAGCTAACAGGTAGCTTGTGGTCAGATCTTAGAGGCTCTGCAGACCAGCCCTCTGGTATTTCCCCCTGCTCTACAGCTTTAGAGAGAAGTCTGGAAGCAGTGGGTGGATTTGAGGAGTGGCTGGTCTGTACCCTTAGAGGATCCTGGCCAGTCCACAACAGGAGGCTTGGCAAGGGGCCAGGACAACTTTTAAGTGTAACTGAGCAGGAGGAGAGTTGGAGGAGAGGTCAGGTGGAAGATAGAGAGGATGTGAGGCTGGAGAGAGGAGACTGAGAGGAGACCCAGATGGGAGAGGGGCTCACCTACAGGCAGTGGAGCCTGGAAGGAGGAAAGCTTAGACCTTCACTAGCCCCCAGAGCGAAAACCACCTCTGTATCAGGGAAGCCCAGCTAGAAGGCCTGGTAGCAGCCACCAACCCACTAGCTGCATAAGAGAAGGACTGAGTACCAGCCCTTTTGAGTGGTTCTAAACACAGAAGTTTTTTTTTACCTTAATGCATTCTATGCATTAAAGTGAAAAACCTTCTGGTTGCAGATCCCCCCTCAGCCATCCCCCTTAAACTTACCTGAGTCCCATCTCGATCTATCCAGAGATGTGCATGAGAGAAGGGCTGAGACAAGGGGTGGGCGGGAGGGATGGGGACGGGGATGGGGACACCTTCCTTCTGTTAGAAGGCTGACAAGAGTAGTGACTGTGGCAGTGATTTTAACAAGTAAGTGACTGCTGGGCATAGGATCCCCTAACCTCACACATCATAAATGGAGGGAGGGTGCAGTTTGGCATCTTTGTTCTGGGTGCTGAATGACCTTGTCCTGACACTGCATGAGAGCGGTGGCTCTCCCAGGTCTCTTTATCCTCACTGACTCACAAAGCAGCGGGAGCCATTGTCTTCTGCTGCTGTCAATCACAGCCAGTGAGCCAATGAGGAGAGATCAGGGGTGGAGCCAAGTCAGGCTCTGTGTGCGAATGGACAATGCCCATTCACAGGAACATGGCTCAGGAGTGGGCCTGCTTGAGTGCCCTCATAGCAAGAGGCTTGCTATTGGCAGCATTTGGCAGGGGGGTGCATCTAAGTCCTCCAGCATGGAACCTAAAAAGTGCTTTGATACAGCACTTTGGGAACATCCAACTTCTTTTGCAATGACCTTTTGAGGCTTTCCCTCTTTATGGAGGGTGTCAATGATGGTTTTCTGCACAACTGTCAGGTCAGCAGTCTTTCCCATGATTGTGATCCTACTGAACCAGACTGAGAGACCATTTAAAGGCTCAGGAACCCTTTGCAGGTGTTATGGCTTAATTAGCTGATTAGAGTGGGACACTTTGAGCCTAGAATATTGCACCTTTTCACAATATTCTAATTTTCTGAGATTGTGGATTTGGGGTTTTCATGAGCTGTAAGCCATAATCATCACAATTATGACAAATCACGGCTTGAACTATCTTGCTTTGCATGTAATGAGTCTATCTCATATATTAGTTTCACCTTTTAAGTTGCATTACTGAAATAAATGAACTTTTGCACGATATTCTAATTTTTTGAGTTTCACCTGTAAATCTTACATTTAATAAAGTCATCCCTGTTAACCACTTGTCCTCCAGAGGATTTACCCCCCTTCCTGACCAGTCAATTTTTTGTGATACGGTGCTGCATTACTTTAACTGACAATTGCACGTTCATGCAACACTACAACCAAATTAAATTAACTTCCTTTTTTCACACAAATAGAGCTTTCTTTCGGTGGTATTTGAAAGCCTGTTAATTTTTTAATTTTTGCGCTGTAAATAAAAAAAGACCAACAATTTTGGGCAAAAAAACATTTTTGACTTTTTGATATTAAACATGTCCAGTAAAAAAAAAAATTGAATACACATTTCTTCATAAATTTAGGCCAAAATGTATTCTGCTACATGTCTTTGCTAACAAAAACAGTACGTGTAAATTAATTGGTTTATGTTATAGCTTTTACATATGTATATATATACTGGAATTTTTTTTCTTACTAGTAATGGCAGCGATCAGCAACTTATAGCGGGACTGCGGCTGGCATTCTGAAGCTGTGGGGAACTGACTTAGTGTCACTGACATCCCCAGTGACACCAATACAGTGATCAGTGCTAATAAAAAGCACTGGCACTGTACTAATGGCACTGGCCATGAAGGGGTTAACATCTGGGACAATCAAAGGGTTAACTGTGTGCTGTTTCACTATGGGGGCTGTGTGTGTGCTTCACTGTAAGCATACTGCTTTGTATGGCTCTGCTATGAAGAGTCATACAAAGCAGTGTGCAGAAGTTGACAGGGGAGAGATCTGTATTGTTTACATACAGGTCTCTCCCCCGTCGGAGATACTCAGTGAACTCCAGGTGCCAGCAAGTAATCACTGGCTGGGACCCGGTGATTGACAGCCGAGAGGCGCGAATGGTGGCATGGGTAGGACCCCTACCCGAAACTGCAAAATCAGGTATATATACGTGATTTTGCACACCCATGCCCCCCTGTAGCAGTATTTCTGCTATAGGGAGGCGCGGAACTGGTAAACACCTACATGAATTGCATCCCCTGCTAGCTGCCAGCAGGGGCCGGTCTGATCATAACATGTTACACTCTGAATATGGGTGTAACATGTAAAAAGGTGAGCTTATCTTTTAACAACACCTACACTATATTGCCAAGAGTATTGGGACACCCCTCCAAATCATTGAGAGGAGAGAGGTGTGAGGAAGCTACCACCTCCTTCAGTCACAGCTCCACCTGGTGCTCAGACCCAAAAGTGGCCAAAACTCTCACAAGTACATGAAGCTCAGAAAAGGCCGACACTCAGGATGAAATCCAATATACAAAGCTAAAAATGCCAATGTACATGCTTTAATAAAATATATATACAGTTGGATTTCATCCTGAGTGCTGGCCTTTTCTGCGCTTCCTCCAAATCATAGGATTCAGGTGTTCCAATCACCTTCGTGGCCACAGGTGTATAAAATCAAGCACCAAGGCATGAAGACTGATTCTACAAACATTTGTGAAGGAATGGGTCGCTCTCAGGAACTCAGTGAATTCAAGTGTGGTACCGTGATAGGTTGCCACCTGTGCAATAAGTCCACCCGTGAAGTTTCCTGGCTACTAAATATTCCACGGTCAACTGTATGTGGTATTATAACAAAATGGAAACAACTGGGGACAACAGCAACTCAGCCACGAAGTGGTAGGCCACATGAAATGACAGAACGGGGTCAGCGCATGCTGAAACGCTCAGTGTGCAGAAGTCGCCAACTGTCTGCAGAGTCAATACCTAAAGACCTCCAAACTTCATGTGGCCTTCAGTTTACCACAACAACAGTGCATAGAGAGCTTCATGGAATGGGTTTGTATGGCCGAGCAGCTCCATCCAAGCCCTACATCACCAAGTGCAATACAAAGAGTCAGATGCAATGGTGTAAAGCACGCCACCACTGGACTTAGAGCAGAGGAGACATGTTCTCTGGAGTGATGAATCACGCTTCTGTGTCTGGCAATCTGATGAACATGTCTGGGTTTGGCTATTGCCAGGAGAACGGTACTTGCCTGCCTGCATTGTGTCAAGTGTAAAGTTTGGTGGAGGGGAGTTATGATGTGGGCTTGTTTTATAGGGGTTGGGCTTGGCCCCTTAGTTCCAGTGAAGGGAACTCTTAAGGCATCAGCTTACCAAGACATTTTGGACAATTTCATGCTCCCAACTTTGTGGGAATAGTTTGGTGTTGGCCCCTTCCTGTTCCAACATACCTGCGCACCAGTGCACAAAGCAAGGTCCATAAAGACATGGATGAGTAAGTGTGGGGTGGAGGAACTTGACTGGCCTGCACAGAGTTCTGATTTCAAACTGATAAATCATCTTTTGAATGAATTAGAATGAAGACTGCGAGCCAGGCCTCCTCCCTCGACATCAGTGCCTGACCTCACTAATGCGCTTCTGGAAGAATGGTCATAGATTCCCATAAAAACACTCCTAAACCTTGTGGACAGCCTTCCCAGAAGAGTTGAAGCTGTTATAGCTGCAAAGGATGGACCAACTCAATATTGAACCCTACGGACCAAGACTGGGATGTCATTCAAGTTCATGTGTGTGTAAAGCCAGGCGCCCCAATACTTTTGGCAATATAGTGTATATCATATTGTAATTTCTGCAACTTCCTGAAGATGGCACCAGTGCTTTAGCATCTAGATCGTGAAAACAGAACCCTGTACCTGTAAAGGGGTTTCTCAAGGTAACTGAAAACTAATCTGTTGTCTTAAAACCTTTCTTCTAAATTCGCCATGCAGTAACATAAAGGAGACCTTCTCTCATTCATGTAAATGTGGGACTGTTGTTCTATTGCAACCTCCATCTGTTCTAAAATCTATAGTCTTAAAGGTGATATATTACTATATTTAATTCATGATTGCAATAATTAGTCACTATCTAGCTTACAGCAGAATGGTATTTGGCTGCCGAGGACAACACAGACACATCAATACATTTGAATGAACATTTCTACAAAAATTTTGATCAATGTGTTCAATGATTTGACGAATGTTATTCTAAGGTACTTTAAAATTTAGTTTTCTTTTAACATTCAATTTTGGAGTGAACGAACTTTTCTGAATGAAAAACACATTCACTGTTAAAAATAATAAGAAAATAACTTCCATCCTGCTCCTTGGAATTTTCTCATCACTTTGGTTGAAAGCGAACTTCAATTTGACCCCAGTAGCTATTAAACATTCAAGCTAAAGGTCCTCATAATGAAGATTTTCAAACAAAATTGTACTAGTATTGTACTACAGTATTGCGCTCTTTATTCATTAAGATATAAACCCAAGTACGGTGGCTAGACACAACTAGTGCCATGCAGCAGAATTCATTATCGCTGCCTTGTCCCCCCTATACTAAAACTGTTTGTTTGCTAAGGGATTCTACACTTTTCACATTGTCATTGCTGTAAGTCATTGGTCTCCAAACTTTCTAAACAAAGGGCCAGTTTACTATCCTTCAGGCTTTAGGGCAGCTGGACTATGGCCAATTTGAGTAGAAAATGCCCAGCATCAGTGCCCCATCACTGATGAGGAATAGTGTCCCATTGCTGATATCAGTGAGAAGAATAGTGACCCACTGATGGTTCAGTAGGGGGAATGGTGCTTCATCACTGATGTCAGTTGGTGGAACAGTGCCCCAAGGGTAGGATAAAGGCAAGCAAAGAGCCACATCTGGCCCGTGGGCCGCAGTTTGGACACCAGTGCTGTATGTGAATAGAACATAGAAAAACACACTCTGTACTGCAATAGGCCGAAGAAAAAATTGCAGTGGACTTCTGTTTTTGAAGAGTTAAGCTGCCTGTGGGTGGCGCCAAGTCAGCAGGTGACTGTACAGTCCAGGCAGACTCGGTTTAAGAAATATATCAGAGTATAAAGCAGAATTGTGAACTGAAATACATATTGTTGCAATTATTACCTTTGAAAAGATGTCTGTGGCCCTGATGTATGTTTTCATTTTTCTCGCCTGTTTTGAAGCACAGGAGTGATTTTTCTATCATCAGAGTACTGGCATCATTTATTTTTATTTATTACAAGGACTTATATAGCACTATCAATTTACATGGCGTTTTACATATAAACATTGTATATTCACATCAGTTCCTAACCCGCAAGGGGCATACAATCTAAAGTCCCTAACTTACATTCATACACATACTAAGGCCAATGAACCTACCAGCATGTCTTTGGAGTGTGGGAGGAAACTGGAGTACCTGGAGTAAACCCATACAGGCACAGGGGGAACACACAAACGGTGCCATGGTTGGGATTCAAACCAATGACCCTAGTACTGCCAGGCAGAAGTGCTAACCATTTCACCACTGTTTAGTTGCTGGGTTTAAAGTACAGCCATCTGCATTTACTCTCAGCCACCATATTGGTTTTCATGAAGGATATGTGTGGAATGGTGCTTGCATGAATCTTTATATGATAAATATTGCTAAAGCTGATGGTTATAAACCAAGGTATTTTTAGCACTGGTGAAATATTTAAAAAATTCCACAGGCTTATTTCCATGTATCTACATTTGATAGGTTACATGCACAGACCCACATTTTTCTATGCTGTGTTGCTTTTATCAGAATGGATTCCATACTTGATTTATTGAAGTGACTCTGTGCAAAAACAGAATAGATATTAATGATATGTCAGAGGTTTGATGAAAATCAGAGGTTAGAAACAGGTCTTATATAGCATCACCTAAGGCAGCATGTATGTCATAATGTATAAAGGCATTTCAGGGAGAATGTATGAATGCTGTTAGATATTCACACATGATTTTAAATTATACTAATTATACTAACATTTCTTGTAACCACTTTGTAATAATAGTATTATTTTTATAAATGGTTGTTAATTGGTTGTGATTAAAGAAAAAAATTTAACTAATATGCTGCCCAGTAATACTATGTAATGCATTACTTACTCTACTTTTTTCTACTCTACTACTGTTCCTGGCAACATTGCCATTGGGAGAGCAATATTGCAGGTCATCTATCAAATAGGTGGAGACTGATTTCCAAATAATGTAATAGTAGGGTTCTAATCTATTTTCAGCTAAACAGATTGCGTATGCTAAGTGTAAGGTAAGCTGTTCTGAAATGGGATGTTAGCTCTTGGAGCCAAGTGCTGGTAGCTTTTGTTCAAAGCTTTAAAATGTGTTGTAAAGCAATACATGTTTTATACTTACCTGCCCTGAGCGATGGTATTGCAGAGAGTGGCCCCCTTCCTCCTTTTCTGGGGTCTCCCACTGGCCATCTTTGTTCCTCCTCTTCTCTACCTATGGGGGCATTTGTGCACGTACGCGCCTGAATTGGGCTGTGTGTGTCCATTGCAGCTTGGCCCTGCCCCCCGCTCATTGCTGGCAGGATTTGACTGACAGCAGTAAGAGCCAATGGCTCTTGCTGCCTCAACAAAGCCTGTAAGAGCCAGGAGAGGGGAGAGGCCAGATACAGCTGGACCCAGCTGGATTGATACAGAACTCAGGTAACTGTTTGGGTGGGGACACACAGCAAATGCTAAAATATATTTTACCCTAATGCAGGGAATGCACTAAAGCAGAACTAAAGTTCCTTTGTAAAAAACAGCGGGCAGGCAGGCAGGCTTTAAATGCAGAAGAGACATGTAGGGGTTTATTTACTAAAGCTGGAAAGTCCAAAATCAGACTCCCTTCTGCATAGAAACCAATCAGCTTCTAACCTCAGCTTGCTCAATGAAGCTTTGGCAATGAAACCTGGAAGCTGATTGGTTTCTATGCAGAAGTGAGTCTGATTTTGGACTCTCCAGCTTTAGTAAATAAACCCCGTAATGTCTCTTCTGCAATTAAATGCCCCTGCCTGCCTGCCAATGCTGTAAAACGAGCTGCGCCTGCACAGCTCAGCTTACAATGCTGGGCCAGTCTCTGAGTGCTGGGATCACTAGCTACTAGCTACATCACTTCCTCTCTCAGCAGGAAACATGTTGTCACTTTCACACCTGCAAATCATATAGTGTTTCCATTTTTTTGTCTAACCCCTGTGTGTGTGTGGTTAGATAACTCCTCAAACAAATATATAAAACTACAGCAAATAGGCTCTACAGTTGGTAAACTGGCAAGTATACAATATAATAAACAATAGCAATTAGGTTATAGAGTTGGTGGTAAGCCAGTGGTACAGAGTTATCTGTAAAATCTATACTGGGGAGGGTCCTGCCCAAGAAACAATGTTACAATACCAGTCTTTCATTCTGTAGTAAACCCTTTTCCCTGCTGGCCAGCACATTGGGGCCCAGATCCTGCATTGGAGCACTCAAGACAAAGTAACCCTAAACTGGGTAGAGGTGCCTGCACTGTGTCCAAAGCAAACATTGCTGTTAGGTTTTAATGGGATGCGGTACGGTTTCTCCAACCAACTCCTGGGATGACAGCTGGTCTTCCTCTCTTCTCTTTTGGTGGCTTAGCAAAGTCAGCGGCAACAGTGTTTTTTCCAATGATCAGGCGCTCAGGTTCAGGTGGACTCTGTCTGAACAGTTGTTTCACTATTTGCCCTACTCAGAAGTGTTAACAGTCACAATTGTTTTTGAGACAGCAGACCTCATTAAAGATTTTGGAACTAGTGGATTCTTGATTTTCTTCTTTTCCATGTCCCCATATTCAGAGTTCCTCTGTATGTACAGATGTTTCACTATCTGCCCTGCTCAAAACAAGTCTATACCTGTCCCGTTCCCAGAATTTATTTTCACAGACTGAGGAATTAGACTTCCTCTGAAGTAGTCAATAGTCAGATCTTGAGTTTTTGCCAGATCATTTTCTTCCTACTGATATTTTCTGATAAATCTACATTTTATTCTTTTTTTTTTTTTGGTGAATTGGCCATACAACCTCACTTCACAAGGAACCTGTGATAGTTCTAAATATACAGAAGTATGATATAGCTTTTTCTTTTCTTTTCTTGGCTGAGATCAATGGACGTTTGTCTATTTTCAGATTATGTAAGTATGTCATGCAGATTACATTACCATTACCCAAATTTAGCAATCACTTTTTAAGGCTCAAATTTTTTTATGTCTTTCCTATGAAATAACATTTCACAGACATTTTTTTGCATTATAAGCTGCTCGTTGATATTTCAAGTACAGTTGATATTTCAAGTACACTGGTCTCTTCAATGGATATTTTTCTTCTGTAACAAAGAGTGTGCTAGCCAAAAGGTGTGATTTCATGATAATACAACCAGAACCAAAATAACTCACTTCAGAATGGGAATACTGTATATATATCAAGTTTTTGTATGGGGTATTTGAATCCAAGTCCAGTAAGAGGAGTCCTTTTTATTCTGGCACAGATTATCTACCTTTCTCTGAACATAAATCTTCTTGTTCTGTATTGTGTGAATTAGGTTGTGTGAATTAGGTTGCAATAAAAAAAAAGGACGTGACTTAGATTCAACGTCTCATCTCTAACACACTCATACCCTTCCACCATCCGAGATTTTAGCAGCCATTTGAGCAGCTTCCTACTTTTAGTGAGAGGTGTGCCTGACATGGATGTTTGCTTCTTGAGAGCAGTCAAGTTCACAAAGCCAAGACTGCAATCAAAAAGGTTTGTGCACAGTGTTCCTAAGTGTAAACGTATGGTCTCATGCAACAAAAGGGCCAACACTTTATTATTTCCCCCACTAAAAATACACGTACAGATAAAAACACAAAGTACTGAGGAAGCCCTGAGAAGGGGCGCAACACGTCTAGGAAGTAGGAGCCAAGCCTGTGAAATCACACTTCCACCATCTCGCTAGCGGAGCGGTGAGTTGAATGTGGACTGATTTTATGTGATCTTTGCTTTTATATCTGTAAGTGTATTTTTAGTGGAGGAAATAATAAAGTGTCATATGGAGAGCACTATGTGTTGGCCTTTTTGTTGCATGAGACCATCCCTGCAAGATGTCTGAGCAGGAGGGCGAGAGAATTTATGAGGAGGATTTGGACCAGCATTGGAAGAGGCTGAGAACATCCAGATGAGCGCATATTACTAATTTTTGAGGTGAGCATTTATTTCACGTAATGTGGTGGTGATGCACCGAATATTGGAAAAGAAGAGGATTTTCACAGATTCACTTACAGAAACCATTGGGTGTATTTATGGACTTTGAGTTTATGGGACATTTATGATCATGATTCTTATTACTATTTATCACTGTTAGTAGCATATTTATTGTTGAGAAGGATGGGTGAATATATGTAGTTGTGCTACATTTTCTTATGAGGAATATATTAACAGTATATGTCACATCTTCACCAAAATGTCAGCAAATCTAATCTATAATAGACACAGACTTGCCCATTTGGCCACTTAGAGTTCACTACAGACATAGCAGGCATAATCTTGAAAATGTAAATACTGTATATTTTTAGCAGTTTTTTTGATAAAGTGTTCAAAATATATAGTATAGTAATGTGCAAAACAATCCATGCTTTTGCCTTTTTAATAGTGCTTAGTGCATAGCTGATATTTGCTTTCTGTGGTTATATTTTTTTTTTTACATTTTCACCAAAGAAAGTATATATGGGACATAAGGTACATAAATCTACTAGATTCTTGGAAATGTAAATTCCACTTCTTGAAGTACCATCTTCATTAATACTAGGAGTCACTGTAAAGTAATTTACATTTCTTAGTTTTTAGAGGTTATTCTAAAAGGTAGTCCAGGTCCACATAGGCGTTGATTTACTAAAAGCAAATAGGCTGTGCACTGCAAGTTTACTGAAAGTGCATGTTCTGTCTTGGCATCGGTTGTACTTGTGGCGAGATTCGTTTAGACCCAGTCTGTCAGAATGTGTGCAGCAAGTTGAATGATCGCCTTAACAGATAGTTTACTCAATGAATAACAACTTCAGAGGTATTTTCCAATGCTTCTTTATGCTTCAAGGTAACAAAGGTATGAACATAAAGGTGTTTTCATAGGTAAATTTCCAGTAATGTACATAGCCTCCTCACTCTACAGCATCTTGATAACCACTAAACTAAAATGGAGTTACACCAGGAAATGAAGGTGGAAGCAACCAACTAGTCAGAAACAGCAGGGGTGTGTGGATGATACCAAATAACATTATGACATAACATGTAAATAACAACAGCTAAACAGTAAAGCTGCGTGGCAGCACACTCCCCGTCTGGTATCGAGAGATACCACTACACAATTATTTTCTTCCTTATAAAATACTATTAACATTGCATACAGTAAAATACTATCTAACCTTCTCTAATCTGCAAGTTAGCTATATTAGAGGTCTTAAGTGACTCCCTCACATAACACTGAATCAGAATTACTAGAAGCAGGCATAATTAGGACAATCTCAGTGACTGGTCTGAGGAAGGTTTTTGAGTCTCCGTCCTTAACGATCCTGACTTCCACACTTCGGACTCTTCCATCATCACTGGCAATGGCTTTTGTAATAAGTCCAACTGGCCACTGGATCCGGTGAGTTTGCTGGTCTTTTAGCAGGACTAGGTCCCCTTCCTTTAAGTTGGGCTTCTGGGTTTGCCACTTTTTACGTCCTTGAAGAAGTGTGAGGTATTCCTTCCTCCATCTGTCCCAGAAACGATCTGCAAGGTATTGAGCGTATCTCCACTGACGTTTATATACGTCCTTTTCATCGAAAATACCTTTTGGCACTTGAATCTGTCCAATCTTCTGGCTCAATAATGTAGCTGGAGTTAAGATAGTCAGAAATTTTGGGTCTGTAGATACGGCAGTCAATGGTCTTGAGTTGATTATTGCATTCAGTTTGAATAGTGGGCTACCCCTTGAGACTGGTCTATTGCCTCTCAAACACTTAATCTCTTCTGCAAAGACTTCTTCTTGCACAAGACGTATGATGACTAACTCTGCCTTCTCATACTCTAATGCATTGGGTGACTCCCTGCAAGTGTGCCATCCATGACAAGACGATGTCTGGTTGGACTTGTGGAAAATCTGTGCAATATGACTCAATCTTGCTATAGTCTTCACCAATCTTTTCCAAGAAGAGAAACGTTCAAAACGTCTTACCTCCAAGTTTCTTCTTGAGCAGATGTTAGAACTCAATGTTATAACTTCAGGGCGGATTTCCTGATCAGTATCTGGATCCACCAGGTAGAAATCGATATCTTCTTCTGAGTTTGTAGAAGACTGATCTGTTAAAAACTTGGGTCCTGTAAACCAAATGGTTTGCGTGAGGACAACTGCTGGCACTGCCCTCATGGCAATGTCGGCGGGATTCAAACCAGTCGGGACATAGTTCCATTGTTCAGGTCTACTGACTTTTCTTATTCGTTCTACCCTGTTAGCCACGTACACATAGAACCTTCTTACACTGTTGCATATGTAGCCAAGTACGACCTTGCTGTCAGTATAGTACTTAACCTGATCAATTTCAGTGTCCATTTCATTTTGCAGGAATTCTGCAACTTCGACAGCTAGGGTTGCTCCACACAATTCTAATCTTGGAATAGTGTGAGCCGGTGTTGGAGCTAACTTGGCTCTTCCTAGAAGAAACCCGACATGGGATCTCCCGGAGGAATCTATGATCTTGAGATAAGCCACGGCCGCTATAGCCTCGGTGGACGCATCACAAAAGATATGGATCTCTTTCCTCTGACTTCTTGAAGTTGAAGTAGGTGAATAGCAGCGTGGGATATTAAGTTCTTCCAATACTTTCAAGGAGTCTCTCCATTTCTCCCATTTAGGTAGTAGCTCTACTGGTAGAGGGGCATCCCAATCTGTCACTCTCTCAGTAAGCTGACGAAGTATGGATCTCCCTTGGACGGTAACTGGAGTCACGAAGCCTAGGGGATCGTAAAGGCTATTGACAGTTGACAGGATTCCTCGTCTGGTGAATGGCTTCTTGGTGTCAGAGACCTGAAAGGTGAATGTATCTGAAGTTACATTCCAGAGAAGACCGAGACTCCTTTGCGTGGGTAGGGCATCTACTCCCAAATCCAAATCCTTCAAATCTTTAGCATGATCTTCCGGATTAAAAGCCTTCATTACTTCACTGCTATTAGATGCGATCTTATGAAGCCTTAAGTTAGCAGTCAACAGGAGCTGTTGAGTTCCTTTTATCAGATTGATGGCTTCTTCAGGTGTTGGGAAGGATTTCAGACCATCATCTACATAGAAATCTCTCTCAATGAATTGCCTGGTGGCAAATCCAAATTCCTTTTCACCTTCCTGTGCTGTTCTTCTCAGTCCATAAGTTGCCACGGCAGGAGATGGACTATTGCCAAAGACATGGACTCTCATGCGATAATCTATCACCTGATCATTAATATCATTGTTGCGGTGCCACAAGAATCTGAGATAATTTCTGTGGTCTTCTTTGACTACGAAACAGTGGAACATCTGTTGGATGTCAGCTGTCACGGCAATGGGTTCCTTCCTGAACCGTATCAACACTCCTACAAGATTGTTTGTTAGATTTGGACCTGTTAGAAGAACGTTGTTTAAAGAAGTTCCCTTGAACTGAGCGCTTGAGTCGAAGACGATTCTGATTTGCTCCGGTTTACGAGGATGGTAGACTCCAAAGGATGGAAGGTACCAGCATTCCTCACCTTCTTCAAGGTCTGGTGCTGGCTCGGCATGATGGTTATCTAGAATCTTCTGCATGAATGCTAGAAAGTGCTCTTGCATCTCAGGTTTGTTGCGTAGAGTTCTCTTAAGTGCAGCAAATCTGGCTAAAGCTTGTTCTCGATTGTTAGGGAGAGTAAGCCTTGGTACACGAAAGGGTAATGGAGCTACCCAACTGTTGGAGTTGTCCTTGAAGAACTCTTCATTCATAATCTTGATGAACTCCTTGTCTTCGACCGAAGGAGCAATCTTGTTGTCATCACAAGTAGTCTGGTACACTGCATCACCAAGATCCTTGTGAGAAGTGAGCTTGCAAGTAATGCCTTGGAGTACTTGATATGGAACTTCAGGACTGAAATCAAGTCTTTCCTTCACATAATAGTGCAATGGACATTTCATCGATCGATAGGTGTATGATCCCTCCACATTAGTTTTGTAAGAAGCTACATCCAAGAGCTTGTGAGATCGATCTAAACAAACTTCTCCTATTATCACCCATCCAAGATCAAGTTTCTGGGCATAAGGAGCATCATCTGGACCGTTGCATAACTCTCTTATTTTATGAACTCTAGGAATGTCTCTCCCTAGAAGAATCAAGATCTTCGCATCCTTGCTAAGTGTAGGAATGCATTTAGCAATGTGGCTCAAATGAGGGTGATGATGTGCAACCTCAGGTGTGGGGATCTCTTCTCTGTTGTTCGGTAGTTGATCACATTCGATTAGAGTAGGAAGAGGAAACTCTATGTTCTCATATTCTGATGCCACTATAAAGCCATGGGCTCTTCTTCCAGAAGTATTGACCCTTCCTGCGCATGTCTGCAAGGTATAGGACCAGGCCTCTCCACGAATGTTGAATAAGTCAAAGAATTCTGTACTTGCCAACGAGCGATTGCTCTGATCGTCGAGTATGGCATACATTTTTATGGCATTTTGTGGACATCCTTCAGGAAAAACCCTTACAAGACATATCTTGCTGCAAGACTTGCTATGAAGCCGTTCTCCACACACCTCTGTACATCTTGTGGTTACGGGGTCGGCATGTTGCTCGGTTCTCTCCCCGCCATCATCTGAGGTGGTCTTGGGGTTGCTGCCGGGTGAAGGTTTCCTTTTGAACAAGTCTGAATGAAGAGCGTCCACATGCTTGGCATTGTTACACAGGGAACATCTGATGGCGATCTTACAGTCTCTAGCGAAATGATCGGAGGATGCACAACACTTGAAACAGATATTATGTTCTTTGAGAAATGTCTTGCGTTCTTCAATAGGCTTGTCCTTAAATGCACGACATTTGGAGAGAGAATGTGGTGCATTATGAATGGGACACTGTTGATCAAGCTTGCTTGCCTTGGTATGTTGTAATTTAGTGTCTGTAGCCAAGACGTTGGACGTGATAGCGGTCTTCCTCACGGCAATAGGATGCCTTAAGTCCCTGTATTTACTGTTGGTGGCAATACCCTTTGAAGTAGTTGAAGGAAAGATGGTTGTATCTGGATACAGGAAGCTTGGGCCATTCTTGGTTCTTGCAATCTTCCTGATGAACTCTGCAAAATAGGAAAAGGGGGGAAAAGAAACATGGTGTTCATATTTATACTTTGATCCTACACTAGTCCACTTTCCCTGGAGATAACTAGGCAACTTTGCTACAATAGGATTTACGCCCTGAGCAGTGTCTAAATAGCTAAAGCCTGGCAAACTAGGATCTGACTTAGCAATTTCAAGTTCATGAAGGAGGTCACCTAACTCTCTAAGCCTATGATTGTCCTTAACAGAAATCTTAGGAAAGTCTTTTAGTCTCTGGAATAAGGCAGATTCAATGACTTCGGGGCTCCCATAGTCTTGTTCCAGACGTTCCCAGGCAGCATTGAGGCCTGCTTCAAAGTTATAAATGTAGACAGATTTAAGTCTCTTTACTTGTTCTGAAGATTGACGCCCCAACCACCTTATTAGTAAGTCAAGTTCTGCTTGAGGTTCAATGTCCAAGTTCTTGGTTACCGCCTTAAATGTAGATCTCCAACTCCTATAGTTCTCTGGGTGGTCGTCGAATCTAGACAGTCCAGTAGTAATTAACTCTCGCCGAATCATGTACTTGCTGAACTCTGCAATATCAACCCTTTCAGTTTTTACATCCACAGGTGATACTGATGGTGCACCATCTTGAATCATGGTTGGTATCTGATGCTGGCTGATAGGTGGAGAGAAAGGTATTGCAGATGGGTTCAATCCAGGTAAGGGTCTGGTGTCTGAAGATCTCTGTGCGTTTGAAGTTGAAGTTAACTGTATTACAGGAGGTATAGAGTTCACTCTGTAGTCTTCTGTTGTGCCCTTGTAATCTCTATTCACATATGTTTGTGGTGGCACATAAGCTGGATAGGTTGGTACACTTAATTTTGTGGCACGTGGTAGTTGTGGAGTGTCTCTGTTGGAAGGTGCGTCTGGTTGATCAGCTTGCTTTGACGACATGTTGCCTTCTGATTGACTTGCTGGATGATTATGGGAAGAATCTCCAACTGTAGGTGGAACTGTATCGTCGTGGTTCTGGGTTAAGACAAACTGTAGGGTCCTTTCAACAGGGTCTTGACAAGCAGCCAAGCTGGGACAATATGCTCCTTCTTCTTCTAAAAGGGCTTGTTCCAAGACGGATAATTCCGCTAAGGCTACTTCCTTTTCTCTATTTTTCTGAAGGATTTCTAGCTGGGCCTCTGATTCTGCTTGTATTCGTTTAGCTTCTGCCTTGAAGGCTGCTTTCTTGCATTTAGCTTCTGCTTCCTTGCATTTAGCTTCTGCCTTGAAGGCTGCTTCTCTTTCGGAACAGGTGGCTTGAACCTGAGCTACTGCAACCTTTTGGCGAGCTTTGAGTATTTGGTCGCTCAATGTTGACCTTACAGAGCAGGACCGCAATGACTTAGAAGATGATTTATGATATGAGCGGGCAGATCTATTTGATTTTCCTGAGTGTCTGGAAGAAGCAGATATACAGGATGTAGTTTCATGTAGTTGTGCTAATCTACCCTCTATCTGTGTCTTTGCTTCAATATAAGTGATATGTCTCTGCTTGTCAGTAGCAATAAAGTTCTTTAATTCTATTGAAGCTTCCTCTACATTGGAATGTGACAAAAGGGAAGAGTACTTTTCAGAAAGTCTTTTATAATTCTCAAATGCCTTCTTAACCCTTGAGAGGGCAGTGTTCAATTGCTCAGAATTGTTGCTAGTTTCATTGCTGGCTGTTATACAACTTAAAGTTTTCTCCCATAATGCAGTCAGGTTACTGCATGTCTCTTCCTTACTTGCATCATAAGCCTCCCTTGCCTTCAAAGATGGATGAGGGGCTCTAACAGGACGAGCAGAATGCAGCATGGTGTCTGTTTTATCTTGATTACATGCAGGTGACTCATAAGTGGGATCTCTGTCAGACATAATGACAAGTGCTGTAGTTTTAGTGTCTTGTTGGAAATCTGCAGAAATCTGTAGTTACTTTTATTTGCAAGCAGGCTGAGCTGGGGAGCTGAATGTCTATTGCAATGAGGCAGCTAGAGCAGCAGCCTGGCTCACACTGAATGCTTCACTCAGTGCACAGACAAGATTACTGTTCTTCATACAGGAGAATGGTTACTCACAGTTCTGAAGCTGCAGAGATGGCTGTGTGATGGATTCTCATTGAGATTTATTGGAAATTTACTGTTCTGTCTTGGCATCGGTTGTACTTGTGGCGAGATTCGTTTAGACTCAATCTGTCAGAATGTGTGCAGCAAGTTGAATGATCGCCTTAACAGATAGTTTACTCAATGAATAACAACTTCAGAGGTATTTTCCAATGCTTCTTTATGCTTCAAGGTAACAAAGGTATGAACATAAAGGTGTTTTCATAGGTAAATTTCCAGTAATGTACATAGCCTCCTCACTCTACAGCATCTTGATAACCACTAAACTAAAATGGAGTTACACCAGGAAATGAAGGTGGAAGCAACCAACTAGTCAGAAACAGCAGGGGTGTGTGGATGATACCAAATAACATTATGACATAACATGTAAATAACAACAGCTAAACAGTAAAGCTGCGTGGCAGCACAGTGCAGTTCCTCTAGATCTGAGGGGAACATGCAAGGTAAATAAAAAAACAGCATTTTGCTTGATTGGATGAAAGAAATCAGCAGAGCTATGCCTCATTTCAGAGCTTCCCCTTGAATCTAAAGCAACTGCACTTGCAGTGCACAGTAGTTTTACTTTTTGTAAATCAACCCCATTATATAGTACCAGACAATATTGTAGAATTTAGAATACATTTAGTCTTGCAATCATATTTTGGATAAATAATGGGGTTTGCATTAAAAAATTATTATTTTATTTTTTTCCTCTGTATCGTGTTAACATCCGTATAAATTATACTTAATAAAACAGTTCTAACTTCTAAATTAGAAGATTTAGTTCAGTCAGAAAGACATAGATTTAGGATATACTATATCTATCTATCTATCTATCTATCTATCTATCTATCTATCTATCTATCTATCTATCTATCCACTATATTGCCAAAAGTATTGGGACACCCCTCTATATCTTTGGATTCAGGTGTTCCAATCACCTCCATGGCCACAGGTGTATAAAATTAAGCAATTAGGCATACAGACTGCTTCTACAAACATGTTTGAAAAAATGGTTCACTCTCAGGAGCTCAGTGAATTCAAGCGTGGTACCGTGATAGATTGCCACCTGTGCAATAAGTCCATTTGTGAAATGTCCTTGATACTAAATATTCCACAGTCAACTGTTGTATTATAATAAAGTGGAAGCAACTGGGAACAACAGCAACTCAGCCACAAAGTGGTAGGCCACGTAAAATAACAGAGCGGGGTCAGCACATGCTGAAGCGCACAGTGTGCAGAAGTCGCCAACTGTCTGCAGAGTCAATAGCTAAAGACCTCCAAACTTTGTGTGGCCTTCAGATTAGCACAACAACAGTATGTATAAAGCTTTGTAGAATGGGTTTCCATGGCAGAGCAGCTGCATTCAATACTTACATCACCAAGTGCAATGCTAAGCATCGGATGCAATGGTGTAAAGCACACCTCCACTGGACTCTAGAGCAGTGGAGACGTGTTCTCTGTAGTGATGAATCACGCTTCTCTGTCTGGCAATCGGATGGATCTGTCTGGGTTTGGCGGTTGCCAGGAGAATGGTACTTGCCTGACAGCATTGTGCCAAGTGTAAGGTTTGGTGGAGGGGGGGTTATGGTGTGGGGTTGCTTTTCAGGGGTTGGGCTTAGCCCCTTAGTTCTAGTAAAGGGAACTCCTAAGGCATCAGCATAACAAGACATTTTGGACAATTTCATGCTCCCCACTTTGTGAGAACAGTTTGGGGATGGCCCCTTCATCTTCCAGCATGACTGCACACCAGTGCACAAAGCAAGGTCCATAAAGACATGGATTAGTGAGTTTGGGGTGGAGAAACATGACTGGTCTGCACAGAACATCTTTGGGATGAATTAGAGCAGAGACTGCGAGCCAAGACTTCACATCCGACATCAGTGCCTGACCTCACAAATGCGCTTCTGGGAGAATGGTCAAACATTCCCATAGACACACTCCTAAACGTTGTGGACAGCCTTCCCTGAGGAATTGAAGCTGTTATAGCTGCAAAGGGTGGGCAAACTCAATATTGAACCCTACGAACTAAGATTGGGATGCCATTAAAGTTCATGTACGTGTAAAGGCAGGCGTCCCAATACTTTTGGGTAATTTAGTGTATATACACTCACCAGCTACTTTAAGTACATCTGTTCAACTGTTTGGTAACACAAATTGCTAATAAGCCAATCACACGGCAACTTTTAGGCAGCATCTAGATGTGGTGAAGATGACTTGCTGAACTTCTAAGAGTCAGAATGGAAAATAAAGTGGATTTAAGTGTCTTTGAGTGTGGCATGGTTGTTGATGCCAGACGGGCTGGCCTGAGTATTTAAAAAACTGCCAACCTACTGGGATTTTCATGCACAACCATCTCTAGGGTTTACAGAGAATGGTCCGAAAAAGAGAAATTATCCAGTGAGCATTGTGTGAATGAAAATGCCTTGTTGATGTAAGATGTCAGAGGAGAATGGGCAGACTGGTTTGAGATGATAGAAAGGCAACAGTAACTCATGACAATATGGACCAAAATCTCTGAAGAATATTTCCAATTCCTTGTTGAATCTATGCCACTAAGAATTAGGACAGTTCTGAAGGCAAAAGGGGGTCCATCCAGGTACCAGCAAGGTGTACCTAATAAAGTGGCAGATGAGTGTATATATATATATATATATATATATATATATATATAAAATTGACATGATCTGCAGCACGTTAAAAAGGTTACATTCACATTATTCTGTGACTCCAAATCTGTGCCCCCACTACTGTCATACAGAAAAAAACACTAAGGTTAATTTAGATATGTCGTTTATAAGTATCCTAGTCCTCAGAAGCCCTCAGAAGTCTCCTCTGCAATACTGAAATTGATTACTCTGATTTCACTGCAAACTGTGAGCTTTGAGCTTTACACATTATTCTTTCAAAGCAAATGCACCTTTGTACACTAGAACTGACTAGTATTCCAGCATTTCTCTTTTCTCTCCATTTCTCTCCCTCACTCAGCTAATGTGACCCCAATGTTGATGGAGAGAGGCAGGGGAAAACAAGGATGTTGTTCACATGCATGATGTCCTCCTTATCAACCAATGATGTCATTGGTTGTTAGCAAGACTTTTTTTTCTCAGAGAATAGGTGCAGGTACTCCCTTCCAGGGGCGGACTGACCATTTGGAAACTCGGGCACTCGGGTTAGAAGGGGGCCCCATGAGATGCCCCTGGTACCTTTTTCATAGGCTTTTTTGAGTTTGGGCAAGGACACAGGGGCCCCATGATCCCCTATTGCCTGGGGGCCCCATGAGTTGTCAGTCCGCCCCTGCTCCCTTTCCAATCACCCCTTGCCCCCCCTTTGAGCACCATCTCTTAACCCCTTGGTTCCATCCCCTACTCACTTCCCAGGACCTTTCTGTTTAGAGAATACAGAACCAAGTATTGTGTTGTGGTGGTCAGCAATTTGTATGGAATTTGTTAATAAAAACAAGAAAAGCAATAAAATAGATCTCCTGCAGCCTGGAACAATAGACCCCCAACAACTTGTTAGGAGGCCAACAGCTAGAAAGTTGTAATGGTGCACAATGAAAACCTGTGGCTTTGTGTAATTAAAGGCAGAATTGATCCACCCACTGGCTTGTGTACATTTTTGGGCAATTTTTAGGCATTTTGCCAATGCACCCTGGTTGAAAAAGGCTGTTCTAGCCCTTTCCTCAGCCAATCCTCACTGCCTTAGATCCACCCCTTTCATTCATTGTAGCTGAACTTTCTTTCTTTCATCATGGAGGCTCAGCATCACATGTGGGCATTACCTAGGCAAATGTAGTCTTCCTTAGAACACCCGTTTCTCCAGGCTGACATCCAAAAATGGGTATGGAATGAAAGGCTTGTGGGGCAGCTTCCAGATTGTGATTAGTAGCGCCTCCTACAGGGACAGTTCCACTGCCAGGGGACTGCCAGTCTGCCTAATCTCTGCATCCGTGATATGATAGAATCATTATTCTAGATTTAAATATACAGTATTGGAATAGTTCTTAAAGATATAACAAACGCTTTTAATATTATTTATTGGATGATTTTATATAAAATGTAATGGTTTTCTTAATCACATGATCACAAAAGCACCAATCAGCACTGAGCAGCCCTAGTAAAGTGATGGATGTTTTTGCAGTGATGTCTGCAGGCTGTGTCAGTAGTTTGTTGCTTGCTCCTTCTACCTATCTTACAGTGCGGCATGGAGAAAGTAAAGGGCGTTACCTGATAGTGGCATAAAAGAGGACCAAAAAGAGGTACTTATATTAACAATTTCCATGTGATCTATCCTGGATTGATTTTATTATGTCATATTTAAATTATAAAAATATAAGAGAGTGTTAATGGGGTTGTTAACACTTTAAAAATGTTATTAGCATGTTAATGGGAGGGGGGAGGAGAAGAACCAGGGAAGGCAAAATATAAGCAGAGTAAATTTCAGCTGTATATTAAAATCTATTTATCTTCCAATAATTTTTTATTGAACATTTTTTTCAAATAACAAGTAATACTAATGAACCATGTCCTGTCAAAAAGTATAGATTATAGCACAACACAAATAGCAATGTTTATCAAACATAAAACATTGATCTGGAAATTAAGAACTCTGTAGAGTAGTTATTGGGCCATCTAGACCAAGGTCCACAACCCTTATCTGCTAGGGACTGGCACAGTGGTAGGGAAGGGAAGAGGGAGGGAACAGGGAAGGAAGCTGGGAGAAGGGAAGATAGGAAATGTAGTGGGAGGGAAAAGGGAAGAATCACTGTTCATGGACCTGAATTGCACACAGAGTAATTGTCATTTAAGACAGGACAAATATTGTGCATAATCCACATTAATAGACAAGGAGAGGATGAAAAGAATAGAAAAAGGAGAATAGCAAAGGAGAAGAAGAGGGTCAAGTTGGGAGACATTAAGGCACAGAAATATATTGAATCCACGGGTCCCAACTTTTGTAAAATTTTCTAGAATTATTGTGTAGAATACAGGTGAGTTTGTCATTAATCGTAATCCAGTTCAATTTATTCTTAACATAGTCAAGCAGGATAACCGATTGCTTCCAATGTCTAGGTATAGTAATTTTAAAATCTGTTTAAAGATGAATAGCAACCATTTTTAAAAAATATAAAAATCAGCAGCTATAAATATGGTAGCTACTGATTAAAAAAAACAAATCAGCTACTTAGCAGTCCAAGGAGTTCAGTGCTGTCTTCCCTCAGCTGATTCTTCTCACTGCTGTGGGTCCTTCACCCTGCCATCTTAGATTTGGGAGCTGGATATGACTTCCTGATGAAACACAGTCAACTCCGAACTTCACATGTTCAAGGCACAGTGAAAATGGTCCTGTAGCCTGCTGCAACATGTCCCAGGAAGCTGCAGACATCGGCAGACCCAAGAAGACGTCATTCTCTCCTGGGCAAGAATTGAGTAAGTGGGAGTGGCCATCTGTCAAAAACGATACCAGCTCCCTGTCAAAAAAAAATAAACAATTGCTCAACTGTAGGCGGGGAGGAGGTCTGCTTTAGGGGACTGTTATGCTTGTAAAGCACAGGAGGAAAAATTATTAGTAAAGGAAAATGACAAAAGAACAGTGTAACAGTTAAAGTTCAACAGTTTCAAGAATGAAAAAAGCATACAATTAACAGGAAGCATTTCAAGTGGAATCTCTAGAAGGTGTTATGATATTGCATTTTCTGTATAAACCTCCTGGACTTCTTGGAAATACTGAGGGAATTAAGAATATAAATATCTCCAAAACGTGCACCATTTAGGAAATATTTATATAGTTACATAGTTACGTAGTTAGTCTGGCAAAAGTCCATCCAGTTCAACCATTAAAAAAAAAAAAAAAAAGTATAATCCTGTACCCACAGTTGATCCAGAGGAAGGCAAAAAAAACCCAGCAAAGCACGATCCAATTTGCTCCTGCAGGGAAAAAAATTCCTTCCTGATCCCTCGAGAGGCAATCAGATATTCCCTGAATTAACTTTACCTATAAATGTTAGTATCTAGTTATATTCTGTGTATCTAAGAAATAATCCAGGCCTTTTTTAAAGCAATCCATGGAGCTGACCAGAACCAACTCTTGAGGGATTCTATTGCACATTTTCACAGCTCTTACTGTGAAGAAACCTTTCCGTATTTGGAGATTAAATTTCTTTTCCTCCAGACATGTAAAGCAGCACCAGCACGTGCACTCGGGCATGCCTTTCCTTCAGAGCTGTGTGCCGTAAAAAGTGACTATCTTGCGCATGCGCGGGAGTGACATCATCATAGTTCGGCCATTCAATCTACCAGAGCCCTTGAACCCGGAAGAAGGACTGGATGCAAATGGATGCCTTGTCAGTGGGGAGGGCTTCGTTTTAAGGTAAGTGTGTTGCATACTATCACATTATAACATTGCCTTGCAGGGGAAAAGTTTTTTTTTCTTTTTTTAAGTACCAGGTTTACTACAGCTTTAAACATAAAAAGTGGAAGTGCCTTTGTAATTAGGAGCAATCGGTCTTCTGCTCTGCTGTGTCTGTGGGAGATAGCACAGAGAACATGAGAGCTGGAGCTGCATGCTCTAATCTCTCTGCCACTCAGAAAGGGAGGGGAAGGTTTTTAACTCTGAAAGCTCTGCTCGTGTATTGTAATCACTGCGCAAACATAGAGAGGGATGCGAACTGTCTACTGACAGCTCACATCCCGAATGACA